>NC_135534.1:8820753-9121079 GCF_045843805.1 Urocitellus parryii | reverse complement strand
CATTTCAGCTCTGAATATTTCTGCAGGGGCTTTGGGGTAATACCTCTTATTCAAACCATACATTACCCTATTTAAATTGTAGAGGAAACAAAAATACCTTACAGGCCTCCCTGCTTTATTTTTCTTATCATGCATCATAATCTGTCTTACTGTATTTGACTTATTTGTTTATTTTATTGTCTGTCTTTCCTGCTACAATATGTTTCATCAGAGTGCCAAATGTTGCTGTTTAATTCAGCAACCTATGGTTGAACTGTATCTGACAAAAAGCAGGCCCTCAGATACTTATTTTTCTTTTTTTGATGGTGCTGGCGATTGAACCTAGAGCCTTATGCATGCGAGCCAAATACTCTTTATCAACTGAGCTATAAAATGTTTTATGGAATGAACAAATGAATGGAAAAGTTCTTATTAGAAAAATATTCATATACATAGTATTATATAAACTTACATAAGCTTCATGAACCACTGTGAAATCCATTCGTAAACCTCAGTTAAAGAACATTTAGTGCAGTAAATGGATAGATCTGGAGACTATTGTGCTAAATGAAATAAGCCAATCCCAAAAAACCAAAGGTCTAATGTTCTCACAACAAAGGTGGGGGCAGGGAGAGAACAGAAGTTCAGTAGATTAGATAAAGTGTGTGTGTGGGGGGGAATGAAGGAAAAGCGGGGGTGGGAATAGGAAAGACAGTAGAATGAATTGGACATAACTTTCCTATGTTTATGTATGAATACACCATCAGTGAAACTCCACATCATGTACAACCACAGAATAGGATCCTAATTGGGATAAGTTATATTCCATGTATGTGCAATATGTCAAAATACACTCTACTGTTATGTATATCTAAAAAGAACAAATTTTTTTAAAGTTAAAAAAAGAACAGTTTTTGAAAAATAAATTTTGCATAAAAGCTTTTAGTTCACAATTTCCTTAAGACCTTAAAGAATTAATGTATCCAGCTAAGTGCTGAGAAGAGAGTTTTCTTGTTAATAAATATGTCTGTCTTTTAAGATTGAAGATTGCTTTTTTGTTTGCTTGTTTTGTATTAGGGGTTGAATGAACTCAGGGGTGCTTTACCACTGAGCCACAGACAGGGTCTGGCTGGTAAGGTACTTAGGGCCTCACTAAGTTGCTGAGGCTGGCTTTGAACTTGAGGTTCTCCTGCCTCGCCCTCCCAAGTCGCTGGGGTTACAGGTATGTACCAGTCTTTTTTTGTTGGTGGTGTGGGGATTGAACCCAGGGTCTTATGCATGCTAGGCAGGCATTCTGTCATTGAACTACACTACCAGCCCCTCTATAAACATCTTTAATACAGAAAACATCTTTTCATGATTGTTTGGATTGTCATACCTCCCCTAAGGATTTAATGTTTAGGCCAGTCTGATATGCTAGAATTTAAAAATATGTTAAAATTAACTTGAATTTCAGTTTTATTCCTAACAAAATAGGGATCTGATTTGATACATCTTAGACATATTTGGAAAGGGGGAAAACATTCCTAGAAGCAAATGAGGTTTCAGAGTTTGGGATGAGGAGCTAGAGGTTAGCTCAGCAGGAGGGTTCAAGCACAGGGGCCCTGGGTTCACCCCAGCACCAATTAAAAAAAACAAGGTTGAAAAAAAAAATGAGGTTGGAGTGTTAAAATATTTTGTAACCTATTTCCCATTTACACAATCCATTTTGTTTCTTTGCAACAAGAGTTCTGTTTATTATTCCTATTAGATGCATATACGTTCACTCCAAACAAGTGGTACAGAGAAAAATTTCCAACTTTTTTTTAGTGTTGTAACAGAAGAGTGGACCTGTTGGTTGTGAGCACCATTTTGACTTATTCCAGAGGGATCTACTGCGTTAGTAACTGCTACAGTAGTAGAACTAATGTCTAGTCACTGCCCAGAGTCTATTGTGAAATAACAAGCAAAATTTTAGCATCTGTGAATGTTCATGCCTCCATTCTGTGTCTACTGTATGCTGGCCATCGTACTCTGTGCTATGAAAGATATGTAAGATGCTTCTTAACCCTGAGGTGTTCCAATCAGGTTGTCATTTATTTCTGACAACAAATAAATTGAATTTATTTAATTGAATAATAAATCATATCTAGTTTTATTGTTTCTAGAGAACTAAAAACATTACCAAGTAATCTATCTTTTAGTAATTATGTTAACTATAAATAAATAAATAAATACAACCTGCCAGTTTATATAGATTCTCCTTTCTCAAGGAGGTGGAGCTTAACTCTTCCAAGTAGCTGAGATTATAGGTAATACGTATTGCCAGTGCACATGGCCCTGGCCCTTTGGCTGTTTTGTTTTTGTTTTTGTTTTTTGGTAACAGGGATTGAACCCAGGGGCACTTAACTACTGAGCCATATTCCTAACTCTTTTTTCTCTTTTTAAATGTTTTACTTTGAGACAGGATTGAGACTAAGTTGCTGAGGCTGGTCTTGAACTTGGGATCCTCCTATGTCAGCCTCCCGTAGTCACTGGGATTACAGGCATGTACACCACCATACCCAGCCCTGTTGGTGATTTTTAAACTTTCATTTATTCCCCAGTCTCAGGGTTTGCGCCCACCCCTTAGTCACTCTAACTATAGAGTTATCGATGCCAAATTGCCTGATTGCTTAATTCATGTGACTCTTTTTAAAATTGTCTTAATTTGACCATTCAGTATCTTCGCCTCTGCTAGCTACTCTTTAAAGCATTCTCCAAGTGACACCATTTTCTTCCTGTATCAGTTCATTTTGGTCTCCTTCACCCTCTTTCTTATTCCCCTTTAAATATTGGTATATCTTAAGATTCCTTTGTGTGTTAGCTTTTTGTTACTATGACAAAATACTGAGAAAATCAACTTAGAGGAGGAAAAATTTAATTTGGCTCACAGATTCACAGGTTTTACATGTGCTTGGCTTCATTGTTTCTAGGCCTGTGGTGAGGCAAGAACATTATGGGTTTGGCAGAGCAAGTTGCTCACCCAGGGGCAGAGAGAAAGAAAAAAGCCAGGGATAAGATATACACTTTAAGGGCATGCACCCAGTGATTGACCTCCTAAAGTTTCCCTCACATCCCAGTAGTACCAACAGCTGGGGACCAAGCCTTTGGGGGACATTCAAATCCAAACCATAAACTCTGTAACTTCTCTTATTTTCCCGAGGCAAATCTCATTCCAGTGGTGTCAATGATCACATAAATGTTAACTCCCAGATACCTATCTGCAGCCTTTAATCCTGTAATCTCCTGAGACTATCCCCCTTGTTGAACTGCCCATTCAACTGTTTTCACTTTAATCTGCCTTAACTTTTCTTTTATTGAAAATTGATATTATAAGGCAATCATTCTAGTGGCATTTCTTTTAGTCCCTCTTTGTTACTCCAGCTTCCAGCTTCCAGTCAGATGATTCCAGGTCCTGTCCATTATTTCTTGTCAAATCTGCCCCCTCATTCCCATCCTCACAATTTTAGCTTAAGTCGACATCTCTTGACAAGATTATGCAGTCACTTTTTAGTTCAGTTCATGCTTAGTTCTTTTTAAAACATGCTATCATGTCATTTCTTTACCTAAAGATATTTAGTGATTTCTCACTGCACAAAGGATGTAATCCAGATTTCATTAGGTGACACTTAAAGCCATTTGGAATGTGGCCAGTTCTGTCTCCAGAATGTCTTCCTTTGCCTCATTCACCTGCTGAATGTCCTTTAAGACCAAGGTTACCACGTCTTTTGAAGCAATCTTAATTTTACCCTAGTGGCTGCCTCTGCTGTGTTCCCATAATCATCATATAGTCTTACCGGTTTATATTTCTTTTTCAGCTACTTTTGAGCACTATTTTGCAGTGCCTGGCTTTAGCTGCTTATAGAAAACGATTTCATTATTAGCATTTCAGGATTAAGATCACCCTTCTGAAGTTACTTCCCTGTGTGATTTTGTAAGTTAGAAACCTCATGAAATGTTGGTGCAAACTACTGGTTATCTGTGTTCTCTATCAGAACAGAGGCTGTGCATAAAAATTGGCATGTTGAAATTTTCCATTAGGAGGAGGTATTTAGGTGGAAGTGCAAAGGTAGACAGCTGGCAAGTTCATAGGATCTTTCTTGGCATTGGATTTACCTAAAGCATTTGGTTTTTCAGGTTTGTTCAGATTTAAACTCATTAGTTGGTGGAGATTTAATGTTGATAGTAAATGCATATGGAAATGAGCTCATCTGGAAACATTAGAGGGGTAAATGTACTTCTTTTTAAGAAGAAAAGGACTGCTTTTTAACATAAATGTTATGCTTCATTTTAAGATAACTTAAAAGCAGTGAATTTTTAAATTCTGATCTCTAGTTGTTGAGTTACTGCTTGATAGCCACTAAATTCTGCCTTGATGTTAATATTCTCTGTATCCATTACTACTGAATAGTTTTACTAAATTAATACTTATAGATACAGCTCTGGCTCAGTCCTTAAAGAAACCAGTCTTCTATTTTTGAGTGTTTTTTCTCTTTTCTTTTTTTTTTTCTTTATTTACTTTTTTAAACTTTGGTGCTGAGGATTGAATCCAGGGAGCTCTACTGCTGAGATATAGCCTCAGTCTTTTTTATGTTTTTATTTGAGACAGGGTCTTGCTAATTACTTAGGCTAGCCTTGAACTTGCAATCCTCCTGCCTCGGCCCCTCAAATTGCTAGGCTTACAGATGTTTGACCTGGCTAGTTTTAAGTATGTTTCTAGTATTTGTGAAAAAGTTTTTTGTAATTGCAAAGAAAAAAAGGGAGGTAATTGGGCATGGTGTTTTATGCCTGTAATCCCAGCCACTAAGGAGGTTGGGGCAGGAGGATCATGAGTTCAAAGCCAGCCCCAGCAAATTTAGCAAGACCCTGTCTCTAAATAAAACATAAAAATGGCTGGGGATGTGACTCAGTGGTTAAGTGCCCCTGGGTTCAATCCGTGATACCAAAAAGAAAAAAAAAAAAGGAGTTAATATATAAAGTGCCATATATTTAGGGGCATATTTGGAGTTTTTCACATAGCTATTTTTATTAATTTCTTTCCATTTTTATTGAAAAGGTCATGTTTTCTTAAGAGCCAAAGATTATATTGAAAAACAAATCTCCCTCCTATCCCAGATGTTCCAATCCCTTACATTAGTCCCTTGGGTTGGGGTGGAAGGGCTACCGGGGATTGAACTCAGAGGCACTCAACTACTGAGCCACATCCCCTGCCCATTTTTATATTTTATTTAGAGACACTGACTCACTGAATTGCTTAGGGCCTTGCTTTTGCTGATGCTGGCTTTGAACTCATGATCCTCTTGCCTCAGCCTCCCAATCCACCTGGCTCCCTTTTGTTTTCATTGACCACATGGGGTCACACTGAATTCACTTTTGCACTTTGCTTTGCTTTCTAAATGTAAAATACAGACTATATCAACATGTATAGCTGTAACTTGTTCGTTCTCTTTTGTTCTTTATTCTCCACCCGTCCTGTACTGAGGATTGAACCCAGAACTTTGTACTTAATTACTTTTCCACTGAGCTACATTCCTGATCCTTTTTTAAAAGTTTAGTTTTGAGATGGCCCTCCTAAGTTGCCCGAGCTGGTCTAGAATTTAAGAATTTAAGATCTACAGCTTCCCAAGTAGCTAGAATTACAGGCATGTGATACTGTTCCTTGGCTAGGTTTAACTTTCTAACTAGTCTTCTATTGGTAGTCATAGAGATTATTTTTTGTACTTATACCTAGTGCTCTTATGAATAAATATTCACACACATGTTCTTGTATATGTATGCAAATAAGTCTGTAGGATGGATTCCTAAAAGTATAATTGCTGAATTAAAAGAATATGTGCTTGGGCTGGGGTTGTAGCTCAGCGGTAGAGCACTCTTCCTAACTTGCAAGGCCCTGGGTTTGATCCTCAGCACCGCAATCAATCAATCAATCAATCAATAAGTTCTGTTCATTGATCCTCAGCACCACATCAAATAAATAAATGAATAAATGTTCTGACCATCTTTACCTTAAAAAATTAATTAATTAATTAATTTTAAAATGTCCTTGAGCTGGGTGTGCTGGTGCAGGTCTGTAATCCCAGTGGCTTGGGAGGCTGAGGCAGGAGGATCAAGACTTCAAAGCCAGCCTCAGCAATTTAGCAAGGCCCTAAGCAACTCGGTGAGACTCTGTCTCTAAAAAAATATTAAAAAGAGCTGGGGATGTGACTCAGTGGTTAAGCACCCTGGGGGTTATAATCCCCAGTACCCAAAAAAAAAGAAGAAGAAAAAGAATATGTGCTTGAGATGAGGAAGTGGGGAGGATATGTGTATTTTAAATTTTGACTTCTGTTGCCAAATTACAGGAGTATAACTTCTCATGTTTTTCTATTGGATTGTGAGTTTTTGTTATAGGTATTGAGGGTTGACTTTGCATATTTGCCAATTAGATGTTTCAAATGTTTCTATTAGTAACTGATACCTTAAAATACAGGTGAAAATAGTTAAAAGCAGATAGTTAATTAGTATTCAGATACCTGCTTTCCTTCAGCCAGGAGTGGTGATACATGCCTGTGATCCCAGCCACTCACCTGTAGTCATCCCAGACACTCTGGAGGCTGAAGCAGGTGGATCACAGGTTTAAGGTCAGCCTGAATAATTCAGCAAAACCCTGTCTCAAAATAAAAAGTGTGCAGTGGTGCATGCCTGTAATCCTAGCAACTAGGAGACTGAGGCAGGAGACTCCCAAGCTTGAGGCCAGCCTCAGCAATTTAGTGAGACCCTCAGCAACTTAGCAAGACCCTGTCTCAAAAATAAAAACCAAAAAGGCCTGGGGATGTAGCTCAGTGGTAAAGTGCCCCTGGGTTCATTCTCTAGTACCAGAAAAAAAGAAAAAAACGATACCTACTTTCCCTCTCCATGCAGAGCAACAGAGGGGCACCATCTGCTCTTGAGGTTGTGGTTGTTCTAAAATGCTAGAAGTTCCTCTTTTCTTTCTTTGAATGTGATAATGTTTGTCTTTAAAAGATTGACTTTTAGAAATGCATCTTGGAAATAAATCACTAGCAGGTGAGTGGAATTAGTAACTGAAAATAAAGATTTGGATTTTCGCCTTTGCTACACCCAATGAAATTATGATGCTTGAACCCCCCCCCAAAAAAAAAAAAGGTAAAATGAAAATTCCTTTGTGAGGTTGTTATTCTCATACTGTATATTTTCTTTCAGATTCCTTTGTTTCTTCCTCTTCCTCTCAGCCTGTATCTCTATTTTCGACCTCTAAAGGCAAGTCTGTAAACTTTTTTTGTTCATTAATAAAAGAAAAATGTTGAGAAAGAGGCTGTAACTGGGGATAAGAGGCACAAGTCTTCTATTGCCCCCACATTCCTATATGAAAATTATTATAGCTGGGCATGGTGGTAAATCCCAGCGACTTGGGAGGCTGAGGCGGGAGGATCACAAATTCTTGGCCAACCTAATCAACTTACTGAGACCCCATCTCAGAATTAAAAAATGACAGGTAGAATGCTCCTGGGTTCAATGCCCAGTACCACAAAAAAAACAAAACTAATTACAAGCCAGTCCTTTCTATTTAACAGTTGTCAATGGGTTTCCTGTAAAGATTGATAAGATAGAATGAGGGTGGGTGGACCACTGAACACAGCATAAGTTTAGATGTAATTTTGAATATTTCCTAAAAATTGAAAACTTGACTGTGGAATTTGTGGCTCAGAAAACACTCCACCCCAGAATACATTTAATTTTTTTATTTCTATTTATGTAACTTGTTTAGAAAGAGTAGTGACTTTAGAAAATAATTTAAAAGTGTGCCTACAAATATGTGTGACCTACAGATATGCCAACAACTAGAATATCATAATCTGAATTTCTCTGGGATTTGTCCCAAGAGCTAGGCTAGTTCCAAATTGAACAAGTCAGTTGACTTTTGGCAATTAAGACTTCTTGTCCTAGAGATTTAAGCCATGGCTTTTTTTCTCCCTTTATCTGTCAGTCTATGAGGAAGGGTATCAAAGTTTTTAGGAGTAGCTACCACCATGAACCTGAGAGAGAAAGAGAATACTGCTTCCTTGCTTTGTTCCAGTAATAAAGTGCTATTCCATTGGTACAGTTGAACTAGATTCCCAAATATAGGTCAGTGGAAAAACCTTAAAAAAAAAAAAAAACAAGAAAAGTAATTAAAATCACTAGACAGATCTAAAAAACCCTGTATAAACAGTTTATTGTCCCAACTAGAATTCTCTAACTGTAAAGTCTAGATGTTGATTTATTACGAAGACTTTGACCTTATAAGAAAAAAATATAATGGGATAAAACCTACACTTGTTAAATTTTTGTCTCATCTAGTTTTCTTAGGAAAAATTATAGACAGTTCATTACTTGCAATTCAAACAGATAACATTAACACACCCCCAAACCTTTATAATGTCCCTAATTATGTGAATTTAGGTAAGTTGTGTATGAAATCATGACCTTTGAAATTAACATATTTACATTAAAAGGTAGAGATTTTGTAAACATTACAAAATAACTAAAACATAAAGTAGTTCTCGTTCTTGACATTTGGAACTTGATCAGATTTATATTTTTAAGGATTTTTTTTTCCTCATGAGAAATTTAGTAATTTAGGTAAATTGTTATTACATTATTCTACTATGGGAAAACCATAGTATACATTGAAAAAATAACCACATTTCTACTTTTGTATTTCAGATCCTTAAAAATACATTATAGCTTTATGTCACTTTTTTCATACAGAAATGGGATAGTTAATATCCTAAATAGTGAACAGTGCAACTTATACACAACATACCCAATGTGTGAAATATTTAGACTGCATAACTTTAAAATTTTAAGCTGGATGCAGTGGTGCAGGCCTGTAATTACAGCAACTCTATAGGCTGAGGCAGGAGGGTCACAAGTTTGAGGCCAGCCTCAATTTAGGGAGACCCCGTCTCAAAATTAAAAAGGTCTGTAGATATAACTCAGTGGGAAAAGCCTCCTGGGTTCAGTCCCCAGTGCAAAAAGAGAAAAAGACAATTGAATCTCTTAACAAAAATTACGCATGATCTCAAGTAGAATGGAGTTTTGTTTTTGTTTTAAGAACTTTTCTGATTAAAAACTAAGATTTAGTCCTGGTCATGGTGGCCCACACCTGTAATCCCAGCTTCCTATAGGCTAAGGCAAGAAAGAGGATGGCAAGTTCAAGGCCAGCCTGGTCAATTTAGACCGTCTCAAAATCAAAAGGACTGAGGACATAGCTCAGTAGTAGAACACTGACTAGAATGTGGGAGGCCCTGGGTTCAATCCCCAGTACTGCACAACAACAGTTTTCAAAAAAACTTCAGTTTTATAGTGCATATTAATGTTTGTATAAGAGCATACAATTATTGTTCTTCCTTTTTAGCTTCCAGAAATTTATTTTCAGGATAGTGTTATTGTAAAGTGGTGGTTAAAACTGCTGCATTCTTAAAAGCATTGCAATCTAGTCTCTTTTTTTTGTATGTGTGGGGGGGTGTTTTTTGTTTGTTTGTTTGTTTGTTTTTTGAGAAAGAGGTAAATGAAGGTTTATTACTTTGCTAACGAAGGAGAAACATAGGGGACTCCTGTCCCAAAGACAGATTCTGCCCCTCATCAGAAACAGGGGTTTTGTGTGTGTGTGTGTGTGTGTGTGTGTGTGTGTGTGTGTGTGTGTGTATACACACCAGGGATTGAATTCAGGGGCACTTGGCCACTGAGCCATATCCTCAGCCCTAATTTGATTTTATTTAGAGACAGCGTCTCACTGAGTTGCATAGCGCCTCACTAAATTGCTGAGGCTGGCTTTGAACTCCCAATCTTCCTGCCTCCGCTTCCTGAGCCACCATGCCCAGCTCTTGTCTGTCTGTCTGTCTCTCTCTTTAATATTTATTTTTTAGTTGTAGTTGGACACAATACCTTTGTTTTATGTGTTTATTTTTATGTGGTGCTGAGGATCGAACCCAGGGCCTCGAACGTGTAAGGTGAGCGCTCTACCACTGAGCCACAACCACAGCCCTCTAGTCTCTCTTAATAACATTTTCTCCTGCAGAAACACATGATGGAAAATCAGCCTGATAGGGCTGTATTTCATTGGCCATCTATGGGTCAGCCTGTTAAATTGTTTGCAGAGATGCCTTGACAGATAATTAGGTATATATATCCAAGGTAGTCAAGACTAGGAGCTTCTAATCTGCATCAACAAAAATAAAGGAAGAGGAAGTTATTGGTGTACTTGCTTAGGTGTATTAAAACCCCAGGGAGGGAGGGAGGGGGCTGAGGTACTAGGGCCTATCTAGTCCTACAAAGGTCTTTCAGAGTGAATGCCATCACCAGGTTGCACTTTAAGTTTGTAATTAGCGCTAACTCAACTAATCTTTTTTATATTCTTTAGCCATTTAGCCTAGGGAAAACCATACCCTATATATTTTTATATATTAAACAATATAAAGCAATAATTAAATGGAACATTTGTAGATTTAAAAATGACTTGCATTTTTAATCCTCAAATACATATTTATCATTAATTGGGTTTCAAGGATGTGCATATACAAAAATTTAATGAACTTAATGAGGTCCTTCCTAAATAAGTTGTGCCTCCCAAGTCGGTCCTTATAGTCTTGCTTTTCCATTAAGCATTGTAAATTTCAGCCTAATCCCTGAGAGTTTCAAAACAGGGGAGTATATTTTTAATAATTTCCTATACTTATAAAAAGATATAAAGATATTGACAGATGTCTTGTATGTGACTAATTTTTAAGTTTTTGCTATGCTTAGTACTTCATGCAAATCTTCTCATTTAATCCTCACGGCCAATTTTGTGGAGGAAAAGTACTAACTCTTTTACCAGTTGAGGGAACTGGGGTTTAAAATGGTGAAGTGACTTGCTCTAGGTCACACAGCAAGCAAGTGACAGATTAAGGACTCAAATTCATGCTGATATCTTCTGCCTGTGATACAGATGGTCAAGTTAACTGACTGTATCTTAGGGTTTGGAGGTTTTTTTAAAAGACATAATTTTGAAGTTGGTGTTAAAATTATGAGAACAAAACTGGGCACAGTGGTGCATGCCTGTAATCCCAGCAACTGGAGAGGCTGAGGCAGGAGGTTGGTAAATTTGCCAGCCTCAGCAATTTAGTCAGTAATGTAGTCTCAGAAAGGTCTGGGGATATGGCTCAGTGGCAGAGCACCCCTGGGTTCAATCCCCAGTGCCCTGTCCCCAAGATTATGAAAGCAAAAATAAGCAGAAATTACTGTTTTGACCATATCCTTGCTATTAGTAATATAGCTGTCATCTGCAGAATGTGTTCCTTCTATCAGACACAAAAACTGAAATTTGTTTCAACTTTGAAATCTTTGGGAAAAAGTGGAGGCTGGAAAGTACTTTGATTTTCTTTAGAAACATTTTAAGTAGGTGAAAATAAGATTGGAAAGAGAATCCATCCATCATTCAGAATTGGAAAGCATATTCAGAATTGGAAAGCATATTTACATTGATGAATGTTACATTCTCTTTGACTAATGAAGTAGGCATCTAGAATAGGAAGTTACATACTGAACTTTGGGGCAAGCATTGAGGAAAAAATTTTGCCAGTTACAGCCTTTTTAAAAAATTTTAAGCAAAACATTTTTCTTTGTACTTTAAAAGAGTCTTTTTGTTTAGGACCTAGCTTGGCTGCAAAGTGTCTGCTGGCTAACTTCCTATTTTGATGCTATGGCTGAAAGTTGCTGATACTGTTTTGCACGGTGATTTGTCTTCTTGTTTTGTGAAAATGAGAAAATTCATGTGTAGGAAATCCTATACCTGAATATTTCAAGCCTCCTTTGTATGAATATGCATAGTATTTATGTGAAAAAGTAACAGTGGCACCATTTCCTCACTGATTAGGGTGTTTTTTTTTTTTCACATTATGGTTTCCTTTTAATTTGAAGGAATAAATTTTCTGCCAGATGTGCACACACCTGTAATCTCAGCTGCTTGAAGCTTGGGAGGCTGATGCAGGAGGATCCCAAGTTCAAAGCCAGCCTCAGCAACTCAGTGAGGTCCTTAAGCGACTTAGTGAGACCGTGTCTCAAAGTAAAAAATGAAAGAGGGACAGGGAATGTGGCTCAGTAGTTAAGTACCCATAGGTTCAATTTCTGGTACCAAAGGGGGAAAAATGAATTTTCTAAGGGAGGGTATAGTAACCAAGTGGTAACTATTCCATAAGCTCTTGATTCTTTTGGGGAAAAATTTTTTGATATAACATCTAAAATTCATTATTGCTTATTTCTAGATCAAATTGTTTGCAGTAATTAAATTAGAAACACTACTCATTTGAGAGACAGTGTGGGGAAAAAGTAAAGAGAAAATGTTTTAAAGTATAAAGTAAGCAATACTGAAGAATGTTTTTTGGCTCAACTTGATATGTACATGGTATTCACTTAGAAGTTTTTTTCCCTTGTTCTTTAAGATAAAAATACTCCAGGCAGAAAATTGAAAAGTATTATTCAATTCCCAAACCAGATTTTCTAGTCAAATGGAACTTTTGCCTTATTTCAATCAAAATTTAGAATGTATATTAAAATTAGTTTTAGTAGTGTTTTGTTTTATTGTGTTTTGTGTGTGGTGCTGGGGATGGAACCTAGGGCCTGCTGCATGTAGGTAAGTGCTCTACCACTGAGTCACACCCCACCCTCTACAAGTGTTTAAAACAGGCACAGAAGAATTGGCCCTGCTCCTTCCCCTGCTACCTCTAAGTTGTGCTCCTGGACAAGACCATCTATGATGAGGAGTGGCAGCCTCTTTCTGTAGGATTTTGGAAGAATAAAATATTGGGGCTGATCTTTCCACTCTTCTAAAACTAATCCAATGGAATAAAGCAGTGACCTGGGTGATGAGCTCTAAACTCCTCCAAGATTCTGAGTTAGTAAGTCAGAGATAAAGCCTAGGAAATACTGATAGTTGTCCTAAAGATTTACGGGATGCTAAAGGTTTGGGCAAAAGGCTGTTTGTACTATCTTGTTAAATTGTGCAGCTACTTGCACATTGAACTAAAAACATACTTTGACTTGGTGATGACCTGGCTTAGAATTTCTCATAGGTTAACTTGTCCACATGGGATCTAAGAGAACTTGGGATGCCAAAGGCATTTGGTTTGTATCAGCTGACTCAGAAGTTGTGTCACCCAAAATTTTGAAATGGATACAACCCCAAATTATTTAACTTTCTAGGCATGGTGGTGCACACCTGTAATCCCAGTGACTCAGGTGGCTGAAGTAGGAAGAGTGCAAGCTGAGGTCAGCCTTTGCAACTTAGACCCTGTCTCAAAAAAATCAAAAGAACTGGGAATGTTGCTCAGTGGTAGAGTGTCCCTGGGTTCAATCCCCGGTACAAAAATATGTATATTTATTTTATTTGTGAATGATAGGAGTGAAAGTATGAGTGAGAATTTCTGTATTATATGCCAGATACAGGTAGTTATGATTTTTTTTGGGGGGGGAGTATGTGGTGTTTGGGACATTTATGGGGGTTTACTAAATGCATGATACTGTTTTTGTTTTGTTACTGGGGATTGAACCCAGGGACACTTAACCACAGAGCCACATCCCTGCCTTTTTATTTTTTTGAGACAGGCTTGCTAAGTTGGTTAGGGCCTCAGCCTCCTGAGTCACTGGGATTTTAAGCATGCACCTTGTTTTGTTTTTGAGAGAGGATCCTGCCCAGGCTGACCTTGAACCTTGGAATCCTCCTGCCTCAGCCTTCTAAGTAGCTGGATTTACAAACCTGTACCTCTGGGCCCAGCTGTAGATACTGTTCCTAACATGTATTCACTGATTTACTTCTGACATCAATTCTAAAATTAGTTGATTTAATAACCCCATTTTTTTTAAAGTAAAACTAAACAACTTACCCAGTGCCAGACAATAAGTGTGATGAAAGGATTTTTTTATCTTTTAATGAGAATTTTTTCTTGGGAATGGTAGAGGAATTTAGATTATGACTGCCAACATCATAAATCTATTAGATATATATAATATAAACATTAAATCCCACTGTCACAAATAACTCATTAGGAAATGTTCATAATGAGACTTTTTTGGTGGTTTGTTGAGTGCATGTGAAGTGCTGTGTGAAATACAGGAAAAGTAATATACATTTTCTGAGACATAAAGTAAACCAAAATGTTTTCACCAAGGAGTTGTATAGTGTATAGAATTTGAAAAACTAATAACCCTCAGGTTTCTCAGGGTTTTCTGCTATTTTTCCAGGTGCTGACTTGGACAGCACCAATGACCACTAAGGGCCATACTGACTAACTGAAAGAATCTTGGTTTAGGAGTGGTTTTAAAAGGCTTATTAGATTCTAGTCTTTACTCTGCTTAATGTTTTTGTGTTTTTATAAATTTTTTACTTCCAGTCCAGTTTTTTTCCTTTGTCTTGGTACAAGTCAGCTGTGTCCAAGTTTGTTAGGGTTTCAGCTAGCCAAAAGAATTTCTTTTCATTTGCTGAAATTCTAAACAAGATCATTAAAATTAAAACATAAATGGGGATGTTACCTTCTTTGGCTACATGTGGGAAAATCTGAGTGTAATGAGAATTTACACCTGTATCTCACAATCGCTAAGGAATGAATGCAACATTGAACTCTGTTTACCATCCAGGGTTGCCCTCAGAAAACACTATCCTAGCTGGGCATGGTGACATTCACCTGTAATTCCAGGGACTTGGGAGGCTGAGGCAGGAGTATCAAAAGTTTGAGACCAGGGCTGCGGTTGTAGCTTAGTGGTAGAGTGCTTGCCTTGTACATGTGAGACACTGGGTTCCTCAGCACCTCATAAACAAACAAAGATATTGTGTCCACCTACAACTTAATTTTTTTTTTTTTTAAGTTTGAGACCAGCCTCAGCAACTTTGCAAGACCCTCTCTTAAAACAAAAATCAGGGCTGGGGTTGTAACTCAGTGATAGAGCACCCTTGGGTTTAATACCTAGTACAGGGGTGGGGGGAGAAGAAAAAACATTATCTACCCCAAACAGTAAGATAGGAAATCATTATTAAGGAACATGATTTAAATTATTTTTGTAAAATAAAATAAATTATTTTTGCATATAGAAGTCATTTTTAAGAATATTTAATAAACTGTTTGATGTTTTTCAGGCAGTTATGGTACTCAGTAATGGACTCATTGGTACTCTGAGAATAGGGCTTCTTCTGACCTAACCTTGCAGTTTTTACCTTGTTCTACACCTAATTCATAACTTTTGGAGTGCTAGAGTTCAAGGAAGATAAGAGAAAAGCAAGAATTGATAGACTGACAAGTTTGTGTCCTGCCAGAGCATAGAACATTTTTACCGTGTCTTTTTATTTTTCTAGTAATGATGCATTCTTTTATCAGCATTCATTTCAGTGCAATTTCATTTTCATTTCATGGTGCACTGCTACCACTGCCACTGACATTATTTTGCTTAGTGATTCGGCTTATGACTTTCTTTCCCTCTCGTTTTTTTAAAAATATTTTTTAGTTGTCAATGGATCTTTATTTATTTGTATGTGCTGCTGAGAATCAAACCTAGTGCCAGGCAAATGCTCTACCACTGAGCCACAATCCCAGCCCCTCCTCCCCACTTTTTAATTCCAATAACTAATTTACTTTTCTTACTTTCATCTGTAAGATGACAGTTCATCTGAAATTTCCATCTCTGTAAAACATGTAAGTTGAGCCACCCCTCTAGGGTAGAGTCAGTTTTGCTCACCTCAAAGTTTCATTCTTGTCTGACGGGAGGACTCCTAGGCAGTTTTACCTTAACCCTGATTTGGTCCATGAATGTTTTCTGATAGAAACAATGACCATGACATCCAAAAACAATTTTTTTAAATATTTATTTTTTAGTTATAGGTAGATGCAATATCTTTTTTATTTTTATGTGGTGCTGAGGATTGAACCCAGTGATTCTGCTTATTGCTTTCCTTCTCCTTTTTTTAAATATATTTTTTAGTTGTCAATGGATCTTTATTTTATTTATTTGTATGTGCTGCTGAGAATCGAACCCAGTGCCAGGCAAGTGCTCTACTCCTGAGCCACAACCCAGACCCTGTAAGATGACAGTTTAATCACGAATGGTAGGCGAGCGCTCTACCTCTGAGCCACAACCCCAGTCCTCCAATAATAATTTATGACCCAGTTTTCAGAATATTTCTGATTTAAATGTGGTTGATAATACTTAAAACTTCAACTTTTGGGACTTTTTAATGCACAATTCTGGGCTTCATTTATCGTATACTCTTAATCCTGTCATGCTAAATATCAGGACTGTGTTTCTTACATTAGAACTAAATCTGAATTATAATTTACTTCAAATATTTTCTGTCCTAGCAGTACAGTTTTACAACCAAAGTTCAACAATTTTTCATCTATAAAGACTCTTTTTTCTAATACCCAGATTATAGTTTTACTGAGCTATTTATCATTCTAAAGCTATTGATCTGAGCCATAGCTCAGGTTCTGTTTCATCAAATATCAGTGATATGTCAAAGTAAGGGAACTCTATATAGCATTTGGAAACATTTTTATAGTAGTAGAATTTATTTATTGTAAGATTCATTTTCAATTTAATAAGTTTGAGGTCAGAACTTTGCTTTTATCTAATATGATTATTCGGGTTCTCACATGAAAAAGAGAACATTAGCTAAATAATGATCACCCAAAAGAATTTCTCTTTGACATTTTCCCAATTCTTCATTCATGCTCAAGACATTGCTGTTCTGAGCCTACTTAGATCTCATATGCTGAATCTTTATTTCATTTATTTGGAACTGTTTATCTAAGACCTACTTTATTCCAGCTCCAGTTATATAACATATATAACAGAGTGCATGAAAGACAGACAGTGCCTTCCCTTGCGATGGTTGTTTTTATCTTTTTCTTTTTTTTTTTTTAAAGAGAGAGTGAGAGAGGAGAGAGAGTGTGAGAGAATTTTTAATATTGATTTTTTAGTTCTCGGCGGACACAACATCTTTGTTGGTATGTGGTGCTGAGGATCGAACCCGGGCCGCACGCATGCCAGGAGAGCGCGCTACCACTTGAGCCACATCCCCAGCCCCGTTTTTATCTTTTTCTGAAATAAAAACTTGCTAGATTTGAAAGTTAGGAAACAATGTGGTAAATTAATGGCTAGTGGTATTAATAACTGTTAAGAATGCATTATTTCTATTATTGGTGCATTTTTTTAAGAGAGAGAGAGAATTTTAATATTTTTAGTTTTCGATGGACACAACATCTTTGTTTGTGTGTGGTGCTGAGGATCGAACCCGGGCCGCACGCATGCCAGGCCACGCTACCGCTTGAACCACATCTCCAGCCCCTTATTGGTGCATTTTAAAATTATACATAATAGTAGGATTTGTACATGCACACAGTATAACTTGGTCAGTTTCATTCTCCAATACACCACTTTTATTTTAAAAGGAATTCTGAATGGAGTTAACTCTGTCTTAACCAAAGAAACCAATTGGCACTGTTGAATTTTGCTTAAAATGGCAAGTTGGTACAAGAGATTTGGGAGCAAGCCATTCATACACAGGACAGAGCTTTCTTGGGGGTAGAATAGAATAATTTTAATCTCATTTTCAGGTTCAGGAAAGGGATGCTATCTCTCTTAAAGATCAAAAGGAAATATGAGGATGGGCACGGTGGCACATGCCTGTAATCCCAAGGATTTGGGAGGCTGAGGCAGGAGGATTTTGAGTTCAAAGCCAGCTTCAGCAACTTGGCATGACACTGCTACTTAGCACTGCTCGGCAAGACCCTGTCTCTAAATGAAATACAAAAAAGGGATGAGGATATGTGGTCCAGTGGTTAAATGCCCCTGGGTTCAATCTTCGGTACCAAAAAAAAAAGGAACTCTGACCATTCTTTTTTCCTTCTCAGATTGTGGGAATGTAACAGTGGATTTATAGAGGCAGTGTGATTTAAATTGTTCAGCTTACACATAAAAGTATTTCAGGGGCTGGGGTTGTGGCTCAGTGGTAGAGTGCTTGCCTCGCAGGTATGAGACACTGGGTTTGATCCTCAGCACCACATAAAAATAAGTAAAATAAAGATTTTTTTTTTTTTAAAGAGAGAGTGAGAGAGGAGAGAAAGAGAGAGAGAGAATTTTTAATATTTATTTTTTAGTTCTCGGCGGACACAACATCTTTGTTGGTATGTGGTGCTGAGGATCGAACCCGGGCCGCACACATGCCAGGCGAGCGCGCTACCGCTTGAGCCACATCCCCAGCCCCAAAATAAAGATTTTTTTTTAAAAAGTATTTCAGTGCTTCAGAGCATTAAGGTGTTTGTTTTGTATTGATTGTGTTGCTTCTGTTGTGTAACCCACAAAAAGAAAAAACTACCCCAAATTTTCCAATACTATCACCCTTCTTTATGTTTCACTTTTGCAGGGGGAAAAATTTCCACAACAAAAAAGTAAAAGTTTTTTTTTTTTTTTTTTTTTTTTTTTTAAAGAGAGTGAGAGAGGAGAGAGAGAGAGAGAGAATTTTTAACATTTATTTTTTAGTTCTCGGCGGACACAACATCTTTGTTGGTATGTGGTGCTGAGGATCGAACCCGGGTCGCACGCATGCCAGGCGAGCGCGCTACCGCTGAGCCACATCCCCAGCCCGTAAAAGTTTTTTGTTGTGGAAATTTTTTTGTCATTTGCAGTTTTTAGCATGTTATGGCTTTCCTGTTTCCATGTTGGCAATTTTATGCATGTCTTGTAAGATAACTGTTGATCATTGCTTTGTTACATATTTGTGTGTGTTTGTATAAATATATATGTACACACACACACACACACACATCCTGTGTGTATATATGTGTGTGTTTGTGTATAATTTAAAAATAAAAAGCATGCTGCTTGGCCTGACTAGCTAATGTGTGATTGTACCTGGTAAACAATTTTTTTCTTTTAAATTTTGACCATAGTGGAATTGAGCTCTCTTTGCTCTGATGAGCCACCTACAGAAATTATGACTTCCTCCTTTCTTTCATCCTCTGAAACACATAACTCTGACCCTGCAACACTACATGGAGAAAAAAATGAAGTGTTAGGCAGCCAGCCTGTTATGGCCAAAGAAGGAAAAGATCACTTGGCTCTTCTACATATGAAAAAGATGGAAAAGCCTCAGGGGACCTGCAAAGACAGAGCAGACTCTCCAGTTTCTCTTGTAGCAGGAAGAGTTCCTTGTAATCAACCTTCCATTCCAGCTAGTCTCCCAGAGTGTCCTGCTTTTCTCCTAAAGGAAGCCTGTCAAGTAGAAGAGCAAATAAATAAAGATCAACAGTCCAAGAACTCAAATCAGGTACTGAATAGGGAGGATAAAATTGCATTGGATGTTGATGACAGGTTCACTTTGCCAGTTGCCCAGAAACTACCCACTGAGCAGTCTAATGAAGAAGGCACTAGAACATATTCCTTGTCCCCCTCTGAAGTTTCAGGTGGTGGTATTATAGAAAAAGATTCCCCTGAATCACCATTTGAAGTAATTATTGACAAAGCAGCATTTGACAGAGAATTTAAAGATTCATATAAGGAGAGCGCAAATGATTTGGGTGGCTGGGCAGTGCACACTGATATAGAATCATCTGCAGACATGTCAGAGACTAATGACAAAGTGTTTCCACTGAGAAATAGAGAGGCAGGGCGTTACCCATCCTCTGCATTACTCACTAGACAGTTTTCACACACAACTGCAGCATTGGAAGAGGTGTCTAGATGTGTGAATGATATACATAACTTTACTAATGAAATATTGACTTGGGACTTGGTTCCCCAAGTGAAACAACAGACTGATAAACCTTCTGACTACCCCACAAAAAGTGCAGGACTTGACAGGAGTGAATGTCATTCAGAAATCCCAGTTGTAAATCTTAGGACAAACACTTACCAGAAAATTCCTGCATATTCTATCAATGAGAGCACATCTATCACCAAAATCACAGGTGATTGGGAAGACATATCTCTCCCACAAGAAAATGCTATCATTGGAAAACCTGTAAGTGACCATCTCATTTCCACAAAAGAAGTCAATGTCAAAGGTGTACAAGGTGATAAACAGAAACAAGATGACATACTTCCAGAGTTGCCTGGATCTCCATGTGAGAAACATGTCTCTTTGGGTTCTGGAGTGGCCACAGTGAAAGTGGTTTTACCTGATGACATCCTGAAGGATGAAACAAACTGGCAGATCTCTGTGCCAGAAGAAATCACAGAGGCAGATAGTTCTGGTGAGTCTGATGACACAGTAATAGAGGACATCACAGCAGAGAGATCATTTGAAAATAGGATTCACACTGAAAAACCTTTCTCTATTCCAAATGCTGTTGTAAGAACAAATGAAATCAAAGAGACTCCCGGTTATAAGAAGGTAGAAAGTACAACATCTAAAAGCACTGAAGAGCTGGTCAGGGAGCCGCATCAAACTCAGTCTGGTAGTCTTGGAAGGAGACCAGTTGGTGAGGCAGTGTGTTCACCAATACCTGGTATGAATGTTGTGTTGGAAGATGTAAGAGAGTCCAGTGCTGTGAGTGAAGGTGCTCTTGAAAAGCCCATTACAACTGAGAACCCAAAACTTCCTTCAGCAGCACCTCCAAATGTTTTTAGTGAGACAGAATTCTCATTAAATGTGACAGCTTCTGCCACGTTGGAGTCATTATATGGAAATCATATTAAAGACATAGATGATTCCTCCCCAGAGGACTTGATGGCAGCCTTAACAGAAACCAAAGAGAAAGGAATACTAGGTAAAGAGGAAGGAACTGATTCTGAAGCAGTGTCACAGAAGCCAGCTTCTCCTGTAGAAGTCTCATCTGAGAGTGAGTCAAATAGTTCAAGCAAAAACAGTGCAAAATGCAAAGAAACAAATGGAAGTGACTTTCTGGATGTTTTCACTACCCATGGGACTCCAGTGGTATCTCTTGACTTAGAACAGGAGCAGCTCACCATCAGAGCCCTGAAAGAGTTAGGTGAAAGGCAGGGTGAGGAGCCACCTTCTGTGCAGGGTGAAGAATCTCCTTCTGAAGAAAGACTCAAGCAAACATTTGCTCCAGAACCTTGGCCACAGAGATCAGATGACATCCTAGAACATACAGATGTTAAGACTGGCTCTGATCTTGGGATTTCCAAAAAGCCCACTATTATCAAAGAAACTAGGGTAGATACTATTTCCAGCCTTAGCACGACTGAATTGGTAAACAAGCATGTCCTACCAAGACTTCTAACAGACTTCTCAGGTAACCATTTACATTAGAAATATTGCATGTGATTAATTCAGCTGTGATTGATTACTTATCAGAGTGCCTTGGGATACCACACCCTATATGGTGGGGGAAGGCAAAGTGTTTTTGTTTTTGTCTTTTATGATCACTTGATTTGATTTCCCTATACCAATATTTCCTGAAGCATTAAACCACTTTTTAAAATTAATCTTCCCTGAAAGAAATGTCTTAATATTTCAATTATATTTCAGGGTTCTTCTTTCCTTCTAGGTTAGCCTGAAGGTGAATACTGCTTTTAAGGATAGCATTACATTGATCTGGCTAAGCACTTGCCTGGCATGCAGAAGGCCCTGGGTTTGATCCCCATACTGCCAGGAAAAAAATCATCATGTTCTCATTTATTTACAAAATAATTTTTAAATCTCCATAACAATTACACTGCTGGGCACTTGGGTGTCTTTTGATAGAGACCTTGTGAAATCTACTTAGCAATCAAAGATAAAGGAATTCCTGTTGGGAAAGACAGTAAATGAAAGTTTTAATTAATTTAGTCATATACCACAGAGATTTAATGCTCTGAAAGTAGGTAATCAGAATTAAAATACTCTTTTTTGCAGTAATACTTAAGAGAACTTTGTGCATTCTTGTACTTTGGACTTTAATATTCTTTAGGCCACAACTCATTGGATGGTACCAGAAGCCCTTCCTCTTACCTCATATTTGAAATCATCCATTTCCTCATAATTATTGGCTTTCATTTAGATTACTTCAAGTGCTGTCTCTTCTAGGGTCACAAAGAGACAAAAAATAAGGCTATTTAAAGCCCTCCATAAATGGTTCCTGACCTCCAATCTAATACCCCAATTCCATTCTTACTGTATACATACTGTTAGATGCAACCTAGGGATCTGTGGTTTCAGAATATTTTTGATAATAGACCCTTTTTTCCAGATGAAATCGTACAGAGTTATAATGCTGCAAAAATATTAGGATAAATATACTTATATTTGATTACATTTTTAACTTTTTATAAATGTATTTCCTTACTGAAGATCATAGACAGATTACTTAACCTTTCTAAATTTTATTTTCAACTTTTAGATACCGGAAATTAACCCAGGGGTGCTTTGCCACTTTGCCACTGAGCTACATTCCCAGCCCTTTTTATTTTTTATTTTGAGATGGGCTATTACTAGTTGCTGAGGATCTCCCTACATGACTGAAGTTGACCCCAAACTTGTAGTCCTCCCATCTCAGCCTCCCAAGTCACTGGGATTTCAGATATGTGCCACCATGATTGTGTTAATCCACGATGCAAAGAAAAGACCACTGAACTCCAATTTTGAATTAAACTAAGGCAAGCTTATATTTGTGTACACAGAAGGTGGCCAGGACTGTCTCTCCGAAAACCTTGGGCTAGAGATCAGTACCCCAGCTCTCTAGGAACACAGTTTTATAACACAAAAAATCAAAAAGGGGGGTGTCTTGAGAACCTACAGATAACAGGATTTTGACAAGCATAATACAAAGGCAGATATTAGGTTAATGATCTACATGGCTTAACATTTCAAGGTAGGGAATAAAGTTAGATCCATCAGAATTTATGAAGTGCCATTGAGGTTTCAGAGAGGGTTGTTACTTGGTCAGGGAAAGCCAGGCATGGGTGAGTTCAAGGCATGGGCAGGAATTCCAAACAAGTTTAGAGATCGCAATAATTTATAGTAAAACAGAAATTAACTTTTCATGACTTTGTGACGAGATGGCTCCCAATCTTAAAATGGAATAAGACTGGGTTCATCACTTGGCCTAAATTTTAAATATTAAAATTGAGAGAACGATCATACTTAATCCTATAATGCTACTTATTATAAGGGTTGAATGTGAAAATGCAGGCATTGTATTCTCTAGTATATAGTGAATATTCAGTCAGATAGGGCACCACGCATGGGTCCTGGTACATAGTGTATACTGGATAATTATTTCTTGAACTATCAGTACATCAAGGTTTTGTTTTTATTTTTGTTTTGTGGTACTGGGCATTGAACCCAGGAGTTCTCTAGTTACCCTGAGCTACATCTAGCCCTTTTTCTCTTTTTTGGCAGGGTGAGGGGTTACCATGGATTGAACTCAGAGGTACTCAACCACTGAGCCACATCCCCAGCCCAATTTTTTTGTATTTTATTTAGAGACAGGGTCTCACAGAGTTGGTTAGTGCCTTGCTAAGTTGCTGATACTGTCTTTGAACTCTCAATCCTCCTGTCTCAGCCTCCCGAGCCATTGGGATTGTAGGCATGCGCCACCGTGCCCAGCTGTTGTTCTTATTTTAAGACAAGGACTTGATAAATTGCCAAAGCTGGACTTGCCTTTCTTGGGGGGGCGGTGTTCCAGGGATTGAACTCAGGGGCACTTGACCACTAAGCCACATCTACACTCTATTTTGTATTCTATTTGTAGATAGGGTCTCACTGAGTTGTTCAGCTCGCTGAGGCTGGCTTTGAACTTGTGATCCTCCTGCCTCAGCCTCGCAAGCTCTGGGATTACAGGAGCTGCCCCCAGCTGGACTTGAAATTTTTTATTTTTTTATATATTTTTTAGTTTTTGGGTTGGGGATATAGCTCAGTTGGTAGAGTGCTTGCCTCACATGCATAAGGCCCTGGGTTCAATCCACAGTACCACACAAAAAACAAATTTTTTTAAAATTGTTGATGGGCCTTTATTATATTTTTATTTATACATGGTGCTGAGACTTCAACCCAGTGCTTCACACATGTTAGGCAAGTACTCTACCACTGAGCCACAACCCTAGCCCCTGGACTTGAATTGGTTATTTGTGGGGGTGGGTACTGGGTACTGAATTTGGGGGCACCCAGCCACTGAGCCACATCCCCAGCCCTATTTTGTATTTAATTTAGAGATAGGGTCTCACTGAGTTGCTTAGCGCCTCCTCATTGCTGAGGCTGGCTTTGAACTCATGGTTCTCCTGTCTCAGCCTTCCAAGCCACTGGGATTACAGGCCTAGATCATCATGGGGCTTGTTTTGTTTTGGGGGTGCTGGGAATTGAACCCTGGGCCTCACATGTATTAAGTGAATGCTCTATGTCTTATCCACACCCCCAGTCCTTGAAGTTTTAGAGTAAACCCCAAATTTTAAATAATTCAGAATAGCAGTATACTCTAATAATTGACTACTGTTGAACTTAAAGAATGCTAGTTTAGCCTGGCATGGTGGCGCAAGCCTGGAATCCCAGCAATTCAGGAGGTTGAGTTAGGAGGATCACAAGTTCAAAGCCAGCCTCAGCATAATCAACTGAGAGAGACCCTCCCAAAATAAAACATAAAAAGGGCTGAGTATGGCCCAGTGGTTAAGTGCCCCTGGGTTCAATCCCCAGTATCCAAAAAAAAAGGAGTGCTAGTTTATAATATTGTTAAATTTGGATTAAGGAACATCTAGTTCTAATTCATGCTTTATTGTGCTTAGAAGAGGCCTGAGTTTCTTTACATGTAAAATGAGGATGTTGAAGTAGATGGTCTTCGATTATTTCAATAAGGATTGTCTGACTCTGAACGTTGTAGTTTTTTTCCTGTGTGGTGGTTGTTGTAATTATTACATGTGGTTACTTTTGAGTGATGAGGCATACAGAAATTAGGCTACAAAAATTCCAGTGTCTAATTCTGGCACTTTCATGTGTAAGTGTGGTCTCGGACAATTGCTCTTACTGGTTCAGCATCTTCCTTTGTTAATAGGGTGATGGTAATTACTTTGCCATGCTTTATGTGTTGTTTTAAGTAAAGAACTGTGCAAATATTAGAAATGATTAGTAATTTGCAACTGAGTTGTTTAATCTATGAGAAATGAAAAGGGCTTTGGAAAATTCAGCGTATTTATCACTGATCAAATTTTGTGATTAGTAGATATTTTTAGATGACAAATAAGACTGATATAATTAGAGTTAAAAGGTCTTCCTTTGCATGTTTAAAAATTGAAAACCTTGTTAAGTTATTTTATGGATAAATCTTTATAAAATATAAACTATTTCAGTAAAATGTATTATCTTCTAGCTTTAAATAAGAATATATATATAGTCTTTCTTAAAATAAAAACAGTTCTTTAATTATGTTCTAAAGTTGCTAGGCAGAAATATGCCAAAGAAATAATGAAAAATTTATTATTATATACCAGTTTATAATGAGGCATTTATGATATTATAGTTAGTTGCTCGGTAATTATGGTATGATATTCTCTAACAATTTATAGGGGTTGGAATTAGATCCCTTCTTCATATACTTATTTTGGTAAAGATAGTTTTTGCTGGGCTGGGGATGTGGCTCAAGCGGAAGCGCGCTCGCCTGGCATGTGTGTGGCCTGGGTTCGATCCTCAGCACCACATACAAACAAAGATGTTGTGTCCACCGAAAACTAAAAAATAAATATTAAAATTCTCTCTCTCTCTCTCTCTCTCTCTCTCTCTTTTAAAAAAAAAGAAAAAGATAGTTTTTGCTTTGGGGTATCCAGATTGGCAAGAATTGCAAGGAAACAGGCTTGGTGATGGTGTATTATACACTGCTAACCTTTCTGAGAGGCGGTTAGGTAATTTGTAATAAAAACCTAGTATCATAGCAATTTATTTTATTCCTTGCATTTCTGCCTTTCCTGCTGCCCAGTTAGGCCCCAGAGAGTCATAGGACATGTGATCATCTGTTTTGTGCCCCATGGGACTTGGAGGAGGATGCCCTCTCTTTAGACTCTGGTGTAAGCTCAATTTCACTTGTGGGGGCTACACAATGAGAGCAAGGCCTCAGCTCAGGCTGGAGGTGGGAGAGGGAGAGCTTGGAGTAGGGTAGGGGCGGCACTGGTTCACAGTGGGGGTTCTATATGAAGAATTTGTGATTTCCCCCTCTCTAAGATTGGCCCAACCAATGGGAATTGATGACTGTGTACAGATTCCAAAGAGACCTGTGTTGGTGGCCTAATGTGATATTTGAAGGGTGGATGCCTTTATCCTCTTCAAATAGAACTCTTAAAATATGGGAATGATAATGATAGAGTAGATGAGCTAATAGCAGAGAGGAACAAGAACCCAAAAGAATCTCATTTTTCCCCAAATAATGCCTATAAACACATTCACTCTAAAAAGAGGAAGTCTTTGGGTCTGGGGTGAGATTGGATGTGAGTTTCAGTTTTCTGTGGGGAAAGTCCACTGTTGTCTGCCCACCTCAGCTGCCTTTTCAGGTATGCTGCCCCACCCTGGCATAGAAAGATGGAGGAATGTGAGCACATGTGATTGGAGTGCCCCTAGACCTGCTGCTCCTCTCTTGCTTTATGTAGACCCTGGTCCACCTGCCTGGCTGAACTCTGCACTGTAAACCCTCTGCAGATAGATGACAGAATGAAGTTAACCTTGCAGGCCAGCCAATAGTGACTGGCTCAGAATCAGCCAACCAGGATATCCACAGCCCAGCTACTGATGGCTAGGTGGCTTGGGTACATGTCTGCCAGCCTGGAATTGCTGGAACCCATTATTTCCTGCCACAGCCCACAGGACTTGCAGAACTGGAATTGGACTTCATTTTAGTCAGCTTTTCATCATTGTGACAAAAAACCTGACAAAAACAACTTGGAGAAGGAAAAATTTATTTTGCTGACAGTTTTAGAGGTTCATTTCATGGTAGGCTAATTCCCTAGCTCTGGGCCTAAGGTCAGATCGAACACATGGTAGAAAGGTGTGGCAGAGGAAAGCTGCTCAGTTCATGACAGCCAGGAAGCAGAAAACCCTAGCAATTTATTCTAAGAAAAGAAATTTATATGCTAAAATAACTACAAAGATGATTATTGTGGCACTGATTATGGTGGTGGCACATCTCAATGTCTTTTTATTTATTTATTTATGTTTTAGTTGTTGATGGACCTTTATTTATTTATATGTGGTGCTGAGAATCGAACTCAGTGCCTCATGCATGCTCTGCAAGCATGCTACAAATGAGCCACTACCCCAGCCCCCCATCTCAATGTCTTTAACAATTGGTTGAGTACATATGACATACCTAAGCAACAGAATATTTATTGTACAGTCATTGAAGTTGTTATAGGTGTTTGTTTTTAAGAAACAGAAAAAATACAGAAAAGTACGAAGATGAACACGTGTCTCTACTCATAGAATTAACTTCTATTAATTGTTAACATGGGTGGTCCTATTTTTTTCCGAACTAAAATGCCCTTTGATTGCTACCTGACCCACTTAATTCTTCCCCTCACTTCCTAAGAGGTAACAGCCATCATGAATCTGGCACATCTTTGTAGTTTTGTTTGTTTTTAAATATTATTATAGTTGAGTATTTTGCAATGAGCACGTAGCCGTTTTTATGACAGGATGCATGCTTAAAGTAGAAAACAAGTGAGTTACAAAACAAAGTATACAGAAGGATCCCTATTTTGGTATCATTAAAAGTGAATTTATGGGCTGCGAATGTGGCTCAAGCAGTAATGTGCTCACCTGGCATGTGCAGGGTGCTGGGTTCAATCCTCAGCACCACATAAAAATAAAATAAAGATGTTGTTTCCACCGAAAGCTAAAAAATAAAATATTTAAAAAATTCTCATTCATTCTCTCTCTCTCAAAAAAAAAATAGTGAATTTATATACCCCCACACATAGTTTGTTGTTCTTGTGTGTCTATTTTGTTTACCTATATTCTTAGCCCCTAAAGTAATTTTTTAAAACAGATCACAATGTTTTTTTTTTTCTTTTATTATGGTCTAGTAGGCTTCTATTGGATGCAACCTTTCTTCATGTAATTATACACTCTGCTTAAAAAACAAAGGTTGAAGACAATGGAGAATGAAAGAAGCAAGCAGATACTGAGAGAGTTGACAGTTTTAAGAAGAGACAACATGGAATTCATTTGCAGTTTTTACTCCTTTTAGCCAGAAGACAGGTTGAAGAAGTTGGCACCTGATCAGTTGCCCAAAACTTTCACAGAAAGTTACCTGAGGATGGAATTTGGGTCAGCCGCAACAAGTCAAGCACTAGATAATGAAGGGAGAAGGAATCCTGGAAAGGAAAGATGTAGACAATGAAAACCTAAAATTCTATGCATAAGATGAACTCTGTGTATAACCTCTGTTTAATCCCTGAACCACGAGTATACTCAAGATTCCAGGCAGACCAGCTAAAAGTAAAAAAACTGAACTGAGGTTTGAGGTACTACTTATTAGACCATAGTTTGCAATTTGGGTTTAACCAAATTTAATTGCATACTAAAACAAAAATATTAATATTCTCCAGAAGAATAAAAACAGTAGAAAGTAAGTAAATAAAAAAATGTCAAAAAAAACTATATATATATATATATATATATATATATATATATATATATATATATTGCTGTCAACAAGCACAAGAAACAAGGGTATTACCAGAAATAAAAATAAGACATGTTTTGGTAAAAGACAGCAGGAAATCTTGACAGTCATAAATTTATATGTTTCAAAATACGTGAAGTAATAGTCAACAGAAATAAAGGGGAGAAGTGGGCAATTCTGTACTCATTATTAGAGATCTTTTTTTGTTTTGTTTTGTTTTATTTTTTAGAGACAGGGTCTCACTGAGTTGCTTAGTGCCTTGCTTTCTATCTATCTATCTATCTATTTATTTATTTATTTATCTTTCTATCTATTTATTTATTTTAGTTGTAGTTGGACACAATATTTATTTTTATGTGGTGCTGAGGATCAAACCCAGGGCGCGCACATGCTAAGCAAGTACTCTACCCCTGAGCCACAACCCCAGCCCCCATAGTGCCTTGCTTTTGATGAGGCTGGCTTTGAACTCATGATTCTCTTGTCTCAGCCTCCCACACTGGGATTACAAGCTTGTGCCACCACGCCTGGCTGGAGATTTAATACCTCTTTCTCAGTGATCAATAACCAATTAGACACACATTTCTGAACAATATGATCAAACACTTTGACCTAGGTAATATTTATACAACACCCTGCTACCCTACAAATTGCAGAGTAAACTTCCTACCAGTAAATAAAGTATACATTCAACATTATAGAAACTGGCGAGGTCATAAAAAATTCTCAATTTCAAAGGAATTTATTATCTATTTTAGTGCTGGGGATTGAACCCAGAGGCATTTTACCACCAAGCCACATCCGCAGTCTTTTTTTTTTTTTTTTTTTTTTGTGCTGGGGATTGAACCCATGGCTTTGTGAATTCAAGGCAAGCACTCTACCAACTGAGCTATATCCCCAGCCCTCCCAGTCTTCTTTATTTTTTATTTTGAGACCCTAATTTGTTAGGGTCTCACTAAAGTTGCTGAACTTGGCCTTGAACTTGGGATCCTTCCGCCTCAGCCTCCTGAGTCACTAAGATTACAGTAGTGCACCACCATGTCCTGCTCTAAGGAATGTATATCATACAGAGTATGTTCTAAGACCATAATGAAACAGATGTTAGAATAATGAAAATAAGATATTTAGGAAAATTCTCAAATATTTGGGAATTAAATAAGACACTTTTACATGATCTACAAATAAGAAAAAATCATTAAAAAATTGAAATATTTTAAACTGACAATGAAAATAAAAACATCAGACTTGGACAATACAGTGCCAAGAAACTTATAGTTCTAAATAATCAGAAAAGAAAAAAAAATCAAAGATCTAAGGTTTCAACTGGAGAAGCTAGTGAAAGGAGAACAAACCAAAACCCGAATAAGTAGAAGAAATGAAATAAAGGTAAGAGCAGAAATTAATAGAATTTAGAAGGATGGGGAATAGCTGGGCATAGTAATACAGACCATAAATCCCAGTAACTCAGGAGGCTGAGGCAGGAGGATTGCAAGTTAAAGGCCAGCCTCAGCAATTTAGCGAGACCGTGTGTCAAAATTAAAAAATAAAAAGGGCAAGAGATGAGGCTCACTGGCAAAGTGCCCCTGGCTTTGATACCCAGTACTATTAAAAAAAAAATGGCTAATTATGGCTGGAGGATGGTGGGCTCAGTGATAGAGCATTTACTTAGCATGTAAAAGACTGAGGAGCAGGGTGCGGTGGCATATGCCTTTGAATCCCAGCAGCTCGGGAAGTGGAGGCAAGAGTATTGCAAGTTCAAAGCCAGCCTCAGCAATTTAGCAAGGCTCTGAGCAACTCAGTGAAACCCTGTCTCTAATAAAATATAAAATAGAGCTAGGGATGTGGCTCAGTGGTCGAGTGCCCCTGAGTTAAAAAACAGAAGGGCAGGGTGCTGGGGATGTAGCTCAGTGGTAAAGCTCTCTGGGGTTCAATCCCAAAAACCAAACAAAGGAGAATATATTTATGACTTTAGGATAGTCAGAGGTTTCATCGGTCACAGAATGCATTAAGCATAAAATTAATCAGACTTAAAATTTGTTCAATAAAAAGCACCATTCATTTGGGAGAAAATACTGGCAAAATGTGTATTTAATGAAGAACTAGTATCTATGAAATAATTTTTAAAAAAGGACAAGCCAATAAAAGAAGTTGGACAGAACAGCTTATGACACTTCATAAAATAAGTTATGCAAATGACCAATAATCCAGCCAGGTGCAGTGGCACTCGCCTGTAATCCCAGCATCTTGGGAGGCTGAGGCAGAAGGATCCAAGTTCAAAGCCAGCCTCAACAACAGTGAGGCTCTAAGCAATTCAGACCCTGTCTCTAAATAAAATACAAAATAGGGCTGTGGATGTGGCTCAGTGGTTGAGTGCCCCTGAGTTTAATTCCCGGTACTCTCACCCCCCCAAAAAAAAAATTATTAGTAATCCAATGTAAATGTGTTCAACATAATGAATCTTCACATAATTAAAATAAGATGCCACTACCACCACCATCCAGGTGGCTAAAGATTGACAACACCTAATGGTGGCAAAGTTATAGAATAACTATTGCTAAGAACGTATAGTACAATACTTAGAAAACTTAACACACACCTCCTCTCTGATTCAGCAACTCAACTGCAGAGAGAGAAAACATGTATTCACAAATACTTGTAATTATTCATAGCGGTTTTATTCGTAATGACCCAACTGAAAATAGTCAACAGCCTGTCAACAAAGTATAAATAACCTGTGATATAGCTCTTTTTTTTGACACTTTTCATCAGTATAGATTAATAAAATATTATAGCCAGTGAAAGAAGCAGTAGAAAAAGAATACAAGCCAGACATATTAGTGCATGCCTGTAATTCCAGCAGCTAGGGAGGCTGAGGCAGGAGGATTTTGAGTTCAAAGTCAGCCTCAGCAACTTAGTGAAGTCCTGAGCAACTTGATGAGACCCTGTCTCTAAATAAAATACAAGAGAGGGCTGGGATGTGGCTCAGTGGTTAAGCATCCCTAGGTTTAGTCCCCAGGACCAAAAAAAAAAAAAGAAGGGCTGGGGCTGTAGCTCAGTGGTAGAGTGCCTACCTTGCATGTGTGAGACACTGGGTTCAATCCTCAGCACCACATTAAAAAAAAAAAAAAAAGATATTGTGTCCATCTACAACTAAAAAAAAAAAAATACTTAAAAAAGAAAAAGAATATATTGGGCCTGGAGATGTAGTTCAGTCTTGAGTGTGCACCTCATATGTGTGAGGTTCTGGATTTGATCCCTATCATCATCAAAATAAATAAAAATGTACATATGTGTATAAGAATACCTACTTCTTAGTTCCATGTGTATGAAACTGTAGAAGCAGCAAAATGGGGGGTGGGCGGGACACTGCAGCTTCTGGGGTATTGACTGTTATGTCCATCAGTTTTCCATTACTGTAACAAATACCTGAACTAATCAACTCATAAACAGAAAAGGCTTAATCTGGCTCACAGCTTTAGAGATTTCAGTCCATGGTGGGTTGGCCTTGGTGTTCTTGGACCTCTGGGGGCATATCATAGCAAGGAGCATGTGATGGAGGAGAGTTGCTCACCTCTTGGCCAAGACATGCAGCAACATGCCCTGTCACATAAAATTGTTAGGTTTCACCACCTCTCAATACTGCTCCTCTGGGAATCAAGCCTTCAACACATGGGTCTTTGTGGGATACCAGATATTTCAAAAACTATAACAACTAGAATGAAGCATTTGGGAACATTTTTTGGGTATAGTAATATTCTGTAGACTTATAGGATTATATAGGTGTGTGCACATCTTCAGACTCAGTGACTATATTGTATATTTCATTGTAAGTAAAACTCTAAAGAGTTTTCTAAAGAAAAATGCCAAACTAATTTTGAACTTTAGAAATGATATGCAGCCAGGAGCAGTGGCATATGCCTATAATCCTAGCAGCTCTGGAGGCCGAGGCAGGAGGATCGTGAGTTCAAAGCCAGCCTTAGCAACAATGAGACGCTAAGCAACTCATTGAGACCCTGTCTCTAAATAGAATACAAAATAGGGCTGGGGATTTGGCTCAGTGGTTGAGTGTCCCTAAGTTCAATCCCTGGTACAAAAAAAGGAAAGGAAAAAAAAAGATATGCAAGCTGAAGTAGATTTTCTACTATCGGTAATTTACTTGGAAATGCATTTTTTAAAAACATGAGTGAACAGAAGGGTCAGGTCCAGTAAATCTTAAGTTTTCAATTCTGTGAATATTTCAATGAAATTGACACAGGTGCAGGGCTGGGGATGTGGCTCAAGTGGTAGCGCGCTCGCCTGGCATGCTTGCGGCCCTGGTTCGATCCTCAGCACCACATACAAATAAAGATGTTGTGTCCACCGAGAACTAAAAAATAAATATTAAAAAATTCTCTCTCTCTCTCTCTCTCTCTCTCTCTCTCAAAAAAAAAAAAAAAAAGAAATTGACACAGGTGCATTAAAATTGGTTAGAAATCATAATCTAGAGCTTATATATAGTATTGCATTAATACTGTGATGTAATTATATTTTATTATCATGTTATATACTAGCTTTTTATAAATGTTAAATGTTCCATATCTGGTCATGGAACAAAATAGGTTAATGAATGGTGTTAATGGTTGCACAACAATATGGAAAAACAATACTTACTACTACTGAACTCCCCCCAAAATTGGCCAAGATGATACATTTTATGATATGCATATTTTACCAGAGTAACAAAAATAATAGGATTGTAATTCAGTGATGGAGCATTAGCCTAGCATGCATAAGGCCCTGGGGTTTGATCCCAGCACTGCAAAAAAGAAATACAAAGATGTTAATGGTAAAATCCAGATGATGAGTCTATGGATGTTCACTCTAAACTCTTCTCAAATTTGCTATATGCTTGGGGAAAATAAAACAGGTAGGGAAGCTGTCCCAGTTATAATCAGATCCCCATGTTTCTCATGGTGGAAATACTTGGTAGAGCTGCTAGGGAAATAGAATAAGATCTCAGAACTCAGTATGTGCTTCAGCCTCCCAAGTAACTGGGATTATGAGCATGCACCACTGTGCCAGTCTAGAATCATTTTATGATCAAGGGACAATGTCAGGGAAGCTGAGTTTTCTTTGATATGTGAGATTTATTAATCAGTGTTACTGTCACATATTGTTATAGTCTGAAGCTCTATCCCATATCCACATTAGTTTACAAACTGCCAAGGAAGCACATGTGGTCAGATGTTGTGGGGCACACCTATATCTTTGCAGAACAAGCCCCGGCAACTTAGCAAGGCCCTATCTCAAAAGAAAGAGCTGGGGATGTGACTCAGTGGTAAAGCATCTCTGGGTTCAATACCCAGCACTCATAAAAAGAAGCATGTGTCCAAGTGTGTCAAACCATAGAAGAAATACGTTGGCATAACCTCACTAGAATAGAAAGCTGAATTAGAAGTAATTAGGTGAGGGACTGGGTGTGTGCGTCAGAACACATGACTAAGCACATGTGAAGCCCTGGGTTCTATCCCCAGTACAAGAAGGTGGAGGGGTGGGGACATTAAACTACTTACTAAATTTGATTGATCTTTGACAGTTGTTAGCAGTTAACTAGTGTTTTCCATTAGCTTCTGGAAGTTTAAATCTGTATTGAGTTTGTTGTTCCCTACACACACATACCACCACCACTTCATACCAGAGATTGAATCAGGGATACTTAATCATTGAGCTACATCCCCCAACTCTTTTTATGTTTCATTTTTGAGACAGGAGCTTGCTGAGTTCTCCAAACTGGCCTTGCTTGAAATCCTTCTGCTTCAGCCTCCTGAGTAGCTGAGGTGGCTGGCATGGGCTACCACAGTGGCTATACTGTTTGAATTTGTAAATTGTATAGTTGTCCAACATATACAAAACCTGCCAGTCTTAATGGGGGGGGGTAGAAAACTAGGATTAGTGTTGTGTTTTATCCATTCTATCTTGATTGAGCATTGCAGTTATTATCTTTATTCTTTAGATAAACTAAGGACAGAAGTTAACATTTTCAGATCCACCCGGCTATCCAGTTGGGGGGGAGTAGTCAATGCCATTTTGTTTTCTGTGCTTTATAAATCTGAAATTGAGGGCAAAGGCGATGTTAGGTTATTTTAGTGAACGAAAAACTATTTTTTCTGAGTCTGAGAGAATGTTAGTTGAAAGGGTTTCCTACAAATTTCTTTGGCCTGCTGCCGACTTTTCTGTGGCCAAAGGCATGTGTGTCTGTATTTGACAGTGGCAGCTTTGTCTTCCTTCAATGATTCTTCTGTGCCATTTTCAGGGGAATTTCTTTGGTTAAGGCAATCTGTAGCAGAGCAGACTATTAACCCATTTCAGTGGCCACAAAATTTGAATCTAAAATGTACAAACATCATCTGCTCTCTTTTACAATTCAAAAAGTACCCCTCTATCAAAAAGAGAAATAATCCATGTGGAAATGCACGTCTTTTTCTTTACATAAATTGTTCTTTTTTTTTTTAAGTGCCTATTCACTTATTTATTTGTTTATTTTTCAGTGCTGGGATGGAACCCAGGGCTTTATGTATTCTAGGCAAGCACTCTATCATTAAGGTACATCCCCCAGCTTAGGAGGTTGAGGCAGGAAGATCACAAGTTCAAAGCCAGCCTCAGCAATTTAGTTAGGCCCTAAGCAACTTAGACCCTGTGTCAAAACAAAAAGGGTTGGGGATGTGACTCGGTGGTTAAGCGCCCCTGAGTTCAATCCCTGGTACCAATAAATAAATTAATAAGCTATATTTCTGGCTTTCTCCTACATTAATGAACAGTTTTTCCTTTTGTGATCATAAAGTCTGGCACTTTTTTCCCATTTAATTATTTCACACGTTTAAATTTTCTTAGGTGTGTTACATATTGTTATATTTTGAAAAACTGTTCCAAGAAAAATAAACTGTACAGGTCCTTGAATTTTGTTCTTTTAAAATTATGTTAAAGTGGATTGACTACTAAACCTTGAAATTTCTTTCACATTTATTCCTTTTCAGAATAAGTGTTTGAACAGCCTTTCTTTTCTATTGAAGTGTGTACTTGGGAAATTAAATTGAGTTGACCTTTGGGAATGAGTGAACTTAGAATCAAACCAAGATCTTTCCCCAAATTGAGTAACAGAGTAAATGGGTAAGGAGTCAACAAGGTTCACTGCTATTCCTGCTGAAACCACTTAGGCTCATGTTTTTCCTTAGCCTGAGATTACCATGGTGTGTGCACATGCCCTCTTTTGGTGTATTATGGGTACTGCACCTGACATCCTTAAATAACATAGGCATTTTTTTTTTTTTTAAAGAAAGAGTGAGAGAGGAGAGAGAGAGAGAGAGAGAGAGAGAATTTTTTTAATATTTATTTTTTAGTTCTCGGCGGACACAACATCTTTGTTTGTATGTGGTGCTGAGGATCGAACCCGGGCCGCACGCATGCCAGGCGAGCGCGCTACCGCTGAGCCACATCTCCAGCCCTAGGCATTTTTAATTTTTAAATAACATGGGCATTTTTAATTTTTGCAATAAAGATAATAGGACTGCCAAACCATGGTGGCACATGCCTGTAATCCCAGCAACTTTGTAGGCTGAGGCAGGAGGATCACAAGTTCAAAGCCAGCCTCAGCAACTTAGCAAGACCCTAAGCAATTTAGTGACACCCTGTTGCTAAATAAAAAGTAAGAAGGCCTGGGGACGTGGCTCACTGGTTAAGTGCCTCTGGTTCAATCTGTGGTTTTTAAAAAAAAAAAAAAAAAAAAGGTAATATGATCATATTATAGAAGACTTGGAAAATAAAAAGAAGGAATTGCTGGGTGTGGTGGCACACACCTGTAATCCCAGCAGCTCAGGAGGCTGAGGCAGGAAGATCATGAGTTCAAAGCCAGCCTCAGCAAAAGCGGAGCACTAAGCAGCTCAGTGAGGAATTATTTATAATCCCACCATCAATAGAAACACTCTTGGTTGTTACTGCCATTCTTTCTCAGAAGCTTCATTGCCACAAGCAAAATAATTTGATGATTTGACTTTAAGAGGCCTTTAAAGTAGGTTCAAGTAATAAAAGATTTTGCATAGCACAATAATTTGTCACAAGATTTTAAACATTGACATAGCTAGAAAAAAATTCTTTCAAATGAAAATAAAATTTAGGTAACATGATATTAAAGATAGATAAAGTTATAATCTAAAAGGTAAAGAGACACTGGCTTTGATCTTTTGAAAATTTTTGGCCTGTTTTTCCAGTACCCAATGAAAGTCATGGGGGCCAGTTCTCTTTAGGACTTTTGGAAGAGATTAGCCAAAGTTTTTTCATTGTGTCTCCACAAGATTGTATACTAGTGGAACAGAAGATTCTTAGCCCATCAACTCTCAGTGGTTGTCTTCTGTTTCAGAGTAGCCAAGATACACTCAATTTACCCAGTGAAAAGGACGTTCCATGTCTGTACCAGAGGTTTTCTTGAGCAGTGGTTCTCTACTTGAGGCATCAGAATCTCTAGAGAAAGTGGTACAGGCCTGTATTCCCAGCACTTGGGAGACTGAAGCAGGAGGATCTCAAGTTTGAGGTCAGTCTAGGCAACATAGGGAGATCCTGTCTCCAAAAAATAAAAGGGGTTAAGGGCATAGCTCAATAGTAAAGCACCTCTGGGCTCAAACCCCCATAATACAAAAAATTAAAAAATAAGAAAGAAGAAAGAATCTTTAGAGAAGCAACTGTTTGTTTGCAGCATGGAAAAGGTCATGTTTTGAACCTCCCTAGAGTCAGGGCCCACTTCCCATCTTGCAGTCTGGTTTCTCTTCTCACATTCAAGTGAGAGCCACTGGGGTGGTACAATATCCTCTAAGTAGTGGGCTTGTATGAATTAAATTATAGTCACTGGGGCTGGGGCTGGGGCTCAGTGGTACAGTGCTTGTCTAGCATGTGTGAAGCACTGGGTTTGATTCTCAGCACCACATATAAGTAAATAAAGGTCCATCAACAACTAATAAAATCTTTTTAAAAAATTATAGTCATAAAAATGTTTAAGGATCTTCTATGAAAATTAATCAAAATTAAGATCTTTATTTTCCTGTGTAAATTCAAGAAGTTAGACTTTATGTGTCCCTGTTGTTAAATTGAAGGATATGAAAGAGGAGTAAGAATGAGCCCTATTTCCTGGGTTAATAGGTATATTTGTGAGTGGTTGGTAGAACTCCCCTCCCCTCCTGGTACTGGGGGTTGAATTTAAGGCCTGGCACATTTGTTTATTTTGATGTTGCTAGGGGTGAAACCCAGAGCCTCACACATGTTCTACCATTGAGTTATATACCCCCAGCCCTCTAATTGTTCTTTTTAGTTTCCTAAGGTTGAAGCCAATACCACTGGTTTGCTTCTTTAATACAGGCACGTTTGTGGTGTCATTATTCCTCTACTGCTTTAGAGTAGCTACTTTTGTAGCTGTATCCCACAACTATTAATGTGTTTTCATTCTCATTCAATTCAAAATATTTTATTTTCATGTTGATTTCTTGTTTGACTCATGGGTTGTTTAGAAATGTGGTATTTAGTTTATAGATATTGAGGATTGTCTGGGTATTTTATATGATTATCTTGTAATTAGCATAAGTAACTTGAGGGCTGCAAGTGAAGCCAAGTGGTAGAGCATGCACAGGGCCCTGGTTCCATCCCCCAACCTCATGCAGAAAAGTGATTTGAATCCTTTTAGGTTTATTGGGATTATTTGATGGTTCAGGATTTAGTTCATATAAATGTTGGTAAATGTTTCATGCATATGTGTATATTCTGCTTTGATTGAATAGGGTGTTCTATAATGTCAGGAAGGTCAAATTGGTTGACAGTGTTATTCAAGTCTTCTGTATTTTCATTGGCTTTCCACTTGTTCTACCAATTATGGAGAAAGTGGGATTGCAATCTGTCTATAATTGTGGATTTATTTCACCTTTTTAAATATACATAAGTCAAGAATTTAAGTTCATTCATTCAGTGTGTACAATTCAGGCTCAGTGGTTCCCCCCCACGCCCCAGTGGTGCTGGAAATTGAACCCAGGACCTTGTGCATGTGAGGCAAGCCCTCTACCAACTGAGCTATATCCCCAGCCCCTCAGTGGTTTTTATATGGCTTTTACTACAGGTTTGTGTAACCATTACAACAGTCTAATTTTTTATGATTTTAGTCCCCCTGAAAAAGAAACCCAGGAAACTGTGACAAGCGTATGTGATTCCAGCTGCTTGGGAGGCTAAGGCAGGAGGATCACTTGAGCCCAGAGTTCAAGGCCAGCCTGGGCAACATAGTGAGACCCCATTTCTTTAAAAGAAAGGGGAAGGGCATGTGGAGGGCTGAGCTCCTTGGAAGAGCACTTGCCTAGTACATGTAAAGCTCTGGGGGTTCCATCCCCAGGTCCTAAAAAACTAAAAAGGAATAAAGGAAAAGAAACCCTATACCCAGGAGCTGGGTTGTGGTTCATTGGTAGAGCACTTGTCTAGCACATGTGAGGCACTGGGTTTGATCCTCAGCACAAGAAAAAAAGAAAGAGAGGGAGGGAAGGGAGGAAGGAAGGAAGAAAGAAAGGTGTTGTGTCTATCTATAACTAAAAATATTTTAATTACTTTTTTTAAATTAAAAATTAAAAAAAAAACATATATTCATTACCAGTCACTTCCCATTTCCTACCATCCCAGGCCCAGATAACCATGAATCTACTTTCTGTCCATAAAACACCAAAGCACACATGAAAGATGTGCCAGATTATCAGGAGAAATTTTTTTGTGGGAATATAAAAATGTTCCGTGGTTCTAATCATTCCGTGTCCTTATAATTATGTCCTTTTTTATGTACTATAATCATCCTAGTGGGTTCTCTTGATTTTGGTATGCATTTCTCCTAATGATCTGGCGCATCTTTCATGGCTTTTTGGCCATTTGTATGGCCTTCGCTGCCTTCTTTTGGACTTCATTGCCTCTGCGGCTATCTTGTCCCTGTTTGTGTCTGCACATAAGCATGCTTTGGTGTTTTCTCCATCTAATCTGTCCCTTAGCTCCAAATGCCTCCAGCCATACTAGCGCAGCATTTTTTCTCATACTGCCTCCACATCTTCACCAATAATCTGCTCCAGCTGCCTCTAGTCATTAATGTTCCCACCACTCTGTCCAGGTCACCAATATCTCCATATTGCCGATTTCAAGGTGACTTTTTTCTTATTCATCCTCAGCAGAATTAGCCAGTTTCTATGTCCTCTTCTTCAAAGCACTCCTTTCTGCTTCTGTGATTCACACTGTCCTAATGGTCCCCTGCCTCAGTTACCAAAAGCTCATTCCTTGTCCCTGGTGTCAACCACAGTTTTGAGAAAAAAGAAAAGGTTTTATTGCTTTGCTAGCAAAGGAGAAACGCAGGGGACGTCCCTCCTGTCCCAGAGGCTATGATTCCATCAGGGGAAACAGGAGGGTATTTATTTATTTGTTTGTTTGTTTATTTATTTATTTATTTATTATTTTTTAGATATTGATGGACCTTTATTTATTTGTATGCAGTGCTAAGAATCGAACCTAGTGCCTCACACATTCTAGGCAAGTGCTCTACCACTGAGCCACAACTCCAGTTCCAAGAGGAGGTTTTTAAAGAGGCAAATCGAAGCCTATATTCCAAGCATTCTCTTTTGGAGTTGTAATTCATTTGTTAATTTGGGAAACCTTCATTTCTGAGATCTTCTGTGTCATCCCCAAATCTGAATTACTTCCTTCCTGTGGTGGGCGTGTACTCAAGGACTGATAACTCTGTTTAGGATGGGAGGAAAGATAATCCTGTTTCCCCAAATTAGGGAGGACAGGGAGAGAGGAAGAGAAAGAAACATGTTCATTTTAAAAATAAGTTGCAGGGCTGGGGATGTGGCTCAAGCGGTAGCGCGCTCACCTGGCATGCGTGCGGCCCAGGTTCGATCCTCAGCACCACATACAAACAAAGATGTTGTGTCTGCCGAAAACTAAAAAATTTTTTAAAAATAAATATATAAAATAAGTTGCAGTGGCAGAGCAGCAAGGGCTCTATTCAGAGCATAAAATGGACCACTGTTAACAACTCCTGAGTATTTACTCAGTTTCCTCTCACTAGTTGCACTCCTACTTGGCTACTAGATATTGGAATATCTCAGAATGGATCTGGCCCACCTTCTGTATCGGTACTGGGTAACAACATCCATTCCCATGACTTCTAAATTGTGTGCTATGACTTTCAAACGTGTATCTCCGGCTCAGACTTGCCTGTGTTTTCCACACTGATGAATCTGCCCACCTTGCTTAGTAATGGGTATCTCCATCCCAAAGGTAGCACTCCCTGCCCTTCATTCTTCATATCAGTAAATAATACCACAGCCATCCATTTTGCTCAGACTGGGATCTAGATGTCACTCATACTCCTTCTCCCCTGCCCTTTGTCCCCCCCACATTCAATCCCATCCCCAAGTTCTGGTTTCAAAATATAGCTCAGATCTTCCCCCTCATCCTGATACTCCCTATCTATTCATGGCACACAATTCCTAAACTGTTTAGAATTTCCACGATAGTTTCTTGTTGAGATTATACTGGGAGAAACTGAGGGGTTTTTGTTTTGTTTTTAGTACCTGGCATTGCACCTAGGGTGCTTTACCACTGGGCTATCTCCCCAACTCTTTTTATTTTTCATTTTGACACAGGGTCTCACTAAGTTGCTTAGGGCTCAGCCTCCCAAGTCACTGGGATTACAGGTATGCACCACCATGCCCAGCAGAAACTTGAGTTTTAATTTGGTTTTTCTCATTATCGTCACACCATCCTAACCTAAATGACCACATGTTTCTCATTTACACTTCCATAATAGCCTCCAGGTCTCCCTGCTTTCACTTGTGCTCCATCCCAATCCATTTTTCTGTATAACAGCAAATAATAGCAAGTGTTTCTCTTAAAAAAAAAAAAAGTTATGGGTCTGGGATTATATGTAGCTCAGCAGTGAAACGCTTGCCTAGCAACATTCGAGGCCCTGGGTTCGATCCTCAGCACCACATAAATAAAGGTATTGTGTCCAACTACAACTAAAAAATAAAAATATTTTTTTTAAAAAGAGTACATCATGTTATTGCCCTGCTTGATTTTTTTCCTTCCTTTGGAATGGGGTTTGAACCCAAGGCCTTGAACATGCTGGGCAAATGTTCACCACTGAGCTGTATCCCCAGGCCTTGCTTGCCGTTTTTAGTGGGACCAAGCTTCTTAACCTTCTTGTTCTCTGGAAGTGTTCTGCGATCCAGCCAGTCTCCCTTTCCCTGACTATTACCTGGGTGGGGGGTAGGGGTTTACCCGTATTAAGACTTTGATTCAGCACAAGTAGGGTCCTTAGCAAACATGACAGGAAAGAATTTCAGCATGTGTGCCAGCCAGAGATATAGATTCATTTATTTCAGAAAGCAGACACATTCCAAGGAGAATGGGCTGTCTCAAGAGAGAAGTGTTTTGGGGTAAAGCAAGAAATGCACATTGAAGGGAGAATGCAGGCCATCTCAATAGTGAGAAGCTTTTGGAGTCAAACAAGGAATACTCATGTGAGGGAGAATGCTGGCCATCTCTAGAGGAGAGACTCCAACCAGAGCATCTGGTGTGTTAATATTTATAGAGGGACAGTAGCTACAAGCAGGACTAGAGTTGAAATCAGGGCAGAGTTATAGTCTTATATCACCTTCCTGTGCTTGAGCATTTACCTCACATCGTGTTACTGTTTGTGGGCAAGGTTGTGGGCTGAGGATATAGGCTGTATTACCCAAGGTTGCTCGAGATGCTTGTTTGGCATTTTAGAGGTTCGTGAATATTTATTGCCTGCATTCTAAAGGTTTATGGGTACTTCTCTTTTGAGACTCAGTTTTATTATTTTTTTTCTGTATCCCAAATTCCTGTTTTAAAACCATCTAGCTGACCTTTCCTAAACAAGTGCAAATACCATTCTGCCAACAGTCCTTGTGGGTGTTCCCTGCCCTGGAATATTCCTCCCCTGGGTTTTTGCATTCAACTCTTTCCCACCTTTGTATCTCACCTGTAGTGTCCAGTCTGCAGAGAGGCTTTTCCTGATTGCCTTCCTGCACACATTCTTCTCAGTAAAGTTCAGTGGGCCAGGCACAGTGCTAGACACCTATAATCCCAGCCATTCAGAAACTGAGACAGGAGGATCACAAATTTTATGCCAGCCTCAGCAATTTAGTAAGGCCCTAAGCAACTTAGCAATACCATCTCAAAAGGTCTGTGGATGTAGTTCAGTAGTAAAGTACCAAGTGCCAAAAAAAAAAAACAAAACACCCACATAGCCCATAGGTTTATATTCTGTGATCCACTCTTATAGGGGGACACTTTCTCTCTCTTTTTTTAAAATATTCATTTTTCAGTTTTAGGTGGATACAATTTTTTTATATATTTATTTTTTAGTTGTAGTTGGACACTATACCTTTATTTATTTATTTTTATGTGGTGCTGAGGATTGAACCCAGGGCCCCGCACTTGCTAGGCAGAGTGCTCCACCACTGAGCCACAACCCCAGCCCAATACAATATCTTTATTTTATTTTTATGTGGTTCTGAGAATCAGACCCAGTGCCTCTCACATGCTAGGCAAGCGCTCTACCATTTGAACCACAAGCCCAGCCCCAACACTTTCATTATATATATTTCCTTTCTTCCCCTGTGGAATGTAAGTAAAGATTTTGTTTGCCTTATTCACAGCTGTGACTCCTAGCACTTGCCCAGCACATAATGGGTACTTAATAAAACACATGAAAGAAGAATAGAGTGGAAATGGAAAGAAAGAAAACTCTTTTAGGAATCTTCTGTTTTAAAGTACTATACTGAGGCAGAAAAAACACATGAATGAAAATAGAAAAGAATGAAGAGAAATTTTCATGGAAACAAACCATCACAACCTTTTCCTGGTGTCCTGGTTATGAAATGAATACGAGGTCTAGTGACCTCACATTTTAAAACTTGACGCCTACCTTATTTCTCACCTTTTTTCCTTGTATTATTCATTCTCGTCTTTCCCAAAAGTTTCCAAACATTACACCAGTTCCCTTTCTTTGGTATTTTGTACTCAGGATCCCTGGTCTCTGTGCTTGATAGATTGAGTATAAGGGGTCATTCTCGGGAAACAGATCGGTTGTGTTTATGCTGTCTTTCGGTCACTAGATGGCCCATATTTAAGCATTCAGTAATGGATATGAAGAGGCCTCTACAGATGTAATTTAAGTGACAAGTGCTGAAGAAAAAGCTGGGTAATGGGATAGAGAGTTGAAAGAGAAGGGGATGTTAGACAAGGTGGGCAGTCATACTGAGCCAGCACCTGAATGAAGAAAGAGCAAGCCATGAGCTGTAATGCATCGGGGCCTTCTTTTCCTTGTCAATCAGGATGCCCCTCTGGTCTAGGGCTTTCTGTACTGTGGTGCATGTACTGCAGGCCCCTAGAGGGCACTAGCCACCTGTTGTCATTGTAGGTTTGACCATCTTATCACAGCTTTCCAGCAGATGGCAGTAAAGTTCATAAGACAGGGTGACATTTTCAACTTACACAAAGGTAGGAATTTCTAATTTGCTTTTAGGCTATTTATCGCCTTGTCCTTCTCTGGTACATCAAGGTCCTTTTCTCTCTGGGCCTCAGCATTATCCTCTAATTTTTTTTTCTCTTTCAAATATTCAGATTTACAGAAGAACTGCAAGCGGTGTACAAAAAGCCCCCATGTGACCTTGACTGGCGCTAGCTCACCAGTTATTAATATTTGGCCACCTGTGCTTTTTTTGCTCCCTTCTTCTCTATAGTTCTGGTTTGTTTGTTTTGTTTTGTTTTTTTTCTGGACCATTTTGGAGTTTTGCAAGCTTCCTGCTTCCTTACTCTGAATACCCTGGAGAGTATTTCCTTGAAACAAAAACTTTTGTTATTTGTTTTACATAATCATTGTACCTTAACCACATTTAGGAAATTTAGCATTGGTTCAGTGCTTTTCATTCACAAATTTTGTCCTTGTCCTACTGATACCTTCAAAGCTATTTTGACTTCCTTTTCCAAGTCCAGTGTAGGATTATACTTGGCATTTACATATTGTTTTGTGTCTTTACTCTCCTTTAATGTGAAGGTTCTTCTTTCTCTTTCACAGCATTAATCCTTTTGTAGACTATAGGTCAGTTGTTTTGAGACTGTCTTGCTTGGTATTCTCTCTCTAGATTCAAGTTGTGTGTTTGGGGCAGGAATATCACAGAAGTACTGTTCTATCCTTCTCAGTGCATTGCATCCAGAGAAGCACATGAAATCACTTTGTTCTACTACTGGTGGCCTTGAGCCTCTAAGAATTCCATGTTGAATCGCTCTTGTAGCAGGTGAACTCTGACCACTAGCAGATTCTCCCACTTGATATTTGCCCTCTTACTTGGCCAGTGTTCTGTTAGACTTCCTCTGCAGTTTCAGTTCAGTCATATGAGCCGGAATTGTCTCCCAGATTTCAACCTGCTCTGCAGCACTACTACCTATGATTCGACTTCAAATCAGTAATTATAACGCCCCTTTCCTCTCCTCATGAGTCACCTCCCCTGGTCAAAATCTCTGAACCAGTGCTCATTTCTTCTATACAATCAGCATCTTTGAATACACACACACACACACACACACACACACAATACCTTTATTTTATCTATTAAATATGTGGTGCTGAAGATCAAACCCAGGCCCCCGCACATGCTAGGCGAGCATTCTACCGCTCTGCCACAACCCCAGCCCCCCAATCAGCATCTTTTTAATAGTGTTCTTGGTTTTGAGTTGTACTCATATTAAGTTTGGGCAAAATTAGGCTTGAGAGAAATGTTTTCAGAGAGTGTTGGAGCTGAACATGGGGAAGGAGTAGATGTCATTGGTCAGCTCAGGTTCATTTGATCTCAAATCACAGTCTTTCATGCTAATTGTATTTGATTGCAGTTAAAGTTTAAGTGTTTACTGCATGTCAGTTACAGTGCAGAGCATTCTCCCTGCACTAACCTATCCTTGAAGCAACTCTAGGAAATAGATGTCATTTTATTTGTTTTACAATTGAGAATATGCAGTCTTAAACAGGTTTAAGTAATATGGTTGGAAATTACTAACACTGAAATTCTTGTCTATCTCCAAAAGTCTTGCCCTTTTTTTAAACGGAGTAGATGGGAGGAAAGTCACAGTAGGGCTACTACTTAAGTGTCAGCCTTTTACAGAGCCTAGATTGGAAGTAGTTACCAGCCTGCCATCCAGTTTGAGGTGTTTTAAAGTACAAGAACTTAGGTTCTTCCAGTTTTTACATTCACAACCATAAGATCTGGTTGCCTGGGATTGTCCAGGTTTATAGCTGTTTCCTTGACATGACAATTAAAAGTATCCCACTTGCTTTTAAAAGTATTATGATTTGGCCATGCACCTGTAGTCCCAACTGATTAGAAGGCTGAGACAGAGAGATTACTTGAGTCCAGGAATTCAGAGCCAACCTAAGCAACATAAGGAGGCCCTGTCTCTTAAAAAGTAAAAATTAAGAGCTGTGTGCAGTGGCACATGCCTATAACCCCAGCAGCTCAGGAGACTGAGGCAGGAGGATCACAAGTTCAAGGGCAGCATTAGCAACTTCTCAAGATGTGTCTGAAATAAAAAGGACAGGATGTAATTCAATGGTAGAGCACCCCGGATTCAATCCCTAGTACCAAACAAAAAAAAAGTAAAATTAGGGCTAAGGGTGTAACTTGAGGCAAGATTGCTTGTCTCATGTGCTCAAGGCCGTGGGTTCAATCCCCAGCACCACAAAAGATGAAAAGATGGGGGGTAAATTATGTGTGTGTGTGTGTGTGTGTGTGTGTGTGTGTGTGTGTGTATGTATTATATATATGTAGTAGTTTGAATAATTATATTGTCCCAAACTCATTGTCCTTCCTGAAATCTCTTCAGGAAGACTTGTGTTTCATTGTAACACTAATTGAGATTGGTCTGTTTTTATCACCAACTTTTTTTGCCCCTACCCTAATTATACATTTCTGGTTAGCTTTGTAGGCGATATCAGTTGGTTTTGACTAGAATTTGCCATGTTGTCCAGTCTGGCTTCAAATTCCTGGGCTCAGGTGATCACCTTTCCTCAGCTTCCATAGTGCTAGAACCATAGACACCCACACCAACCTTGTTTGCTTCATTTAGTCAACAGTTATCAAGATTTTGCCAGCCTCACTCTGGTTTTTTTTTGTTGTTGTTGTTGTTTTGTTTTTGGTGGTGCTAGGGATCAAACCCAGGTCCTTGTGCATGCAAGGCAAGCACTCTGCCAACTGAGCTATATCCCCAGCCCTGGCATCCTTTTTATGGATGTGTATATATATGTCAGTAAGTACCAAGGTTGAACTCAAGAATGCCTTACCATTGAGCAGCATCTCCACCCCTTTCTGTTTATTTTGAGACAGGGCCTTACTTAGTTGCCAAGGCTAGCCTTGAACTTGCAATCTTCCTGCCTCATCGTCCCAAGTCACTGGGATTACAGGTGTACACCACTGCCCAGTTCTGTCATCCTTTCTGCCAAAACATTTAAGGTCAATGAGACTTTACATTAGTGGACTTAAGCAGCTGAAATAAATTCTTTTAGGGGCTGGGGATGTGTGGCTCAAGCGGTAGCGCGCTCGCCTGGCATGTGTGCGGCCTGGGTTCGATCCTCAGCACCACATACAAACAAAGATGTGTGTCGGCCGAAAACTAAAAAATAAATATTAAAATTCTCTCTCTTTCTCTCTCTCTCTCTCAAAAAAAAATATTTAAAATAAATTCTTTTAACTGTCAGATTCTCTATGCTAGTGGGACACCCCACAGGTGCGCAGAGCTCATCCAGAGCAGTTCCTGCTTCTGCAACTCACATTCCCTTTCTCTTGGCAGTGCACGATCTGATTTTCTGGCGAGATGTGAAGAAGACTGGGTTTGTCTTTGGCACCACACTGATCATGCTGCTGTCCCTGGCAGCCTTCAGTGTCATCAGTGTGGTTTCTTACCTCATCCTGGCCCTTCTCTCTGTCACCATCAGCTTCAGAGTCTACAAGTCTGTCATCCAAGCTGTACAGAAATCAGAAGAAGGCCATCCATTCAAGTGAGTTGAAGTATCACACACAATATTCCACATTTCAGTGGAGGGGTTTGCTGAGACTGGTCCAGACTGAAAATTGGACCTAAATAAAAAGCAAGAAATACAGAGTTTCATGGAGCTAACTGGTGACATTATTCATCTCCTAGAGACTATGATTACCCTAAGAAGTGGCCCAAACCGTTTTTTTACACACTAAAGGCTTACGCTTTAAGATCAAAGAGGACTAAACCCTGAGCATGACGGCAAGCGCAGTACACCTAGAACTGCGCTCATTCATGTGGTCGATCTTGCCTATGAGCCTCCCATATGACACACTATCTTTATTTTACTTATTTATTTTTATGTGGTGCTGAGGATCGAACCCAGTGCCTCACACATGCAAAGCAAGCACTCTACCACTGAGCTACAACCCCAGCCCTCATGTGGATGAATCTTGAAATGGCTTTGAAATCTTAACTGGACCTGTGTTCTCGGTGGCATCCAGAACTGAATGTATTTACTCCTGGTTTTATTACTGACTTCCTCCTTATCTCTCATTTGGTTTTAATAATTCCAGAATCAAGTTGGTAGGTCATGCATTTCTAGGATCCAGTTTCTAGCTTTTCTGATTGTTCTGTCACTTTAACAGATCTTTTCTTCTTGAAATTCTTAACCCATAAAAACATAAACACTAGCAAATGACAGTTTTTTAAAAAGCCCTTTTCTCATAGAGGAAGAGGCCCTGCTGTGACCTCAGCACTGCAGCTGAACGCCTTCTGGCCACCATGCTGTGCATATACTTTGCTTCTGTAAAAGAAGAAATAACTTAAGTCAAGTGACATTAAAATTTTCTTGCCAATTAATTTTAATAAGTCAATAGCACAGAATGAATGTGTGAATAAATTTTACTGCTTTGCAACATGCTCTGATATCTTAAGGGAGTATTGTTCTTTTCTGCATGACACTTGTAGATATAAAAATATATATATATGTTTTATGGGCTGAGGTTGTGGCTCAGCAATAGAGCAGTCGCCTAGCATATGCAAGGCCCTGGGTTCAATCCTCAGCACCATATAAAAATAAATAAATAAAGATATTGTATCTAAAAAAAATATTTTAAAATGTATCATGAAAATTTATTAATTACAATACCTAATTTTTAAAACTCTTACACATAATTGTAAGTATTTTCTTAATAAATAGAAGGGAAAAAAGCCTATTACTCTTCTATTTTCCCCATGACTAGGGGCTCCTAAAGGTAGTAAAAGTGGCCTCACCTTTCCTGACATCCCAGCATGTAGCAGAATGTCTGGTATGCAAGATGCATGCAGTCAGTATTGAGGGAATGAACAGGTTATGAGCACATGGTTACATCTGTAGTAGTATCTGGGGACAGAACCCTGGTCTTCTAAAGTTTTCAGCTCTGTCAAATTTATTATTTTTTAAACAAATATTTTAAATGCCTTCTTCATCATTCTGAATGAAATTCGTAGATAATGTGATCTAGCTTCAAATATAGTTTCAAAACAGATCAATTATAAAAATGTGAAACATAGATATATTACTTAATTATAAATGACTATCAGCCAATATTTAGTTGCTTGAATATGACCATACCCAGTAGCATAGTGGAGTTGGATTCTTGCACCTACCTCTGTAATCATTAGTGCAGATGTGATTTTCCAAAATGGGAAACAAATCATAAACGGAGTATGGTTTTAGGGCCTAGGGCTATAGCTCAGTGGCATATCACTTGCCTAAAACATGTGACAGTAGTATAGTTTTACAAAACTCAGGATTTTTTTTTTTAATTGTAAACTTCTTATGGCATTCAATCCTCACAATAATCTTGTGATTTTTTTTTATTATTATTTTTAATATATATTTTTACTTGTTGATGGGCCTTTTATTTGTTTGTTTTTGGTACTGGGGATTGAACTCTAAGGCGCTAAACCACTGAGCCACATCCCCAGCCCTATTTTGTATTTTATTTAGAGATAGGGTCTCACCAAGTTGCTTATTAGCCCCTTTCTTTTCCTGAGGCTGGCTTTGAACTCATGATCCTCCTGCCTCAGCTTCCTGAGCCGCTGGGATTATAGGCGTGCGCCACTGCACCTGCCTTATTCATTTATTTATATGCAGTGCTGAAAATTGAACCCAGTGTCTCCCACATGTTAGGCAAGTGCTCTACCACTGAGCCATATGTCACGGCCATTTAATTATAAATGGGTTCACCTTTTTTTGAATATTCATTGAGGGAGTCAAATTTACATAGAACATAGGACAATTCTTCACTGTGTATGACTGCCCCATACTTTTCAGACATCTGGCATCTTTGTCTCTGCCCACTAAATGATGATATTATTTTCACCCCATGATAGCAAAAAATATCCCAGAGATTTCTAAAATGCACCCTAGAGGCCACTTTAACCCTCAAGAACTGCTGTGCTGACAGAGAATGCTCCCTCTTATTTCAAACATGTGACCATTGTTTCTTCCTCTGAAAGAGCCTACCTGGATGTGGACATTACACTGTCCTCAGAAGCTTTCCATAATTACATGAATGCTGCCATGGTGCATGTCAACAAGGCCCTAAAACTCATCATTCGTCTCTTTCTGGTGGAAGATCTGGTCGACTCCTTGAAGGTTAGTTGCTTCTGCAGTTTTTGATGGTGAAACTAAGAAAAATCAGGGTCTGGATTTTGATTCAGAGGGAAAATGGTGCATAGGGTCTTATCAGACAAAAACAAACATATGCTTAGCTCAGTCATCTTGTGAAAATGAAGGTAGTAGTCAGTAGAGAAAGCTGTCACCAAGGGCTAGGGAGATTAGTTCAGTGTCAAGAGCTCTTGTGCAGGGCCCTGGGTTCAATCCCCAGTATTGCAAGCAAAAAAAAAAAAAAAAAAAGTATTGTTGATGTCATTGTTAAACATAAAAAAAAAAATAAGTTATATAGATATCATGAGCTGGGCATGGTGGCACACACCATGTAATTACACCTGTAATCCCAGTGTCTCAGAAGGCTGAGGCAGGAGGATCAAGAGTTCAAGGCCAGCCTCAGCCACGTGGCAAGGCTTTAAGCATCTCTATCTCAAAATAAAAAGGTGTGGGGGTGTGGTTCAGTGGTAGAGCACCCCTGGGTTCAATCCCCACTACCAAAAAAAAAAAAAAGATCATGAGAAGCTGTCACCTCCTATTAGAGAATGAACATCAGATTATCTGGTAATAAGCTGGTGCAGTGACACATGCCAGTAATCCCAGCAGTTTGGGAGGTTGAGGCAGGAAGATTGCCTCAGCAACAGGAATTAACTAAGCAACTCAGTGAGACCCTGTCTCTAAATAAAATACAAAATAAGGCTGGGGTGTGGCTCAGGAGTTGAGTGCCCTTAAATTCAATCTCTGGTACTCCCCCAAAAAAGAATATCTGATAATAGATTCTCTCATGCACTTAAATGTATAATGCAAGTGAGGGAACCTTCATTTTGAAATCATGTGTCATAGGTCACTGTGTTTATACACACTTAGTTAGCTAGAGGTGATTGGTATCAGTTAACATGAACTTTACTGGTTTTCTGCTTAACCCCTCTTACATTGGCTTTCACAGCTGGCTGTCTTCATGTGGCTGATGACCTATGTTGGTGCCGTTTTTAATGGAATCACCCTTCTGATTCTTGGTAAGGTGGCAAGGAAAATGTCCATGCTCCTTGAAGTGATTTGTGAGGATAAGTAAAGAGGCTGTCCAGCATGGCTCTACTTGTTCCACGTGGTCCCACCTCAGTAGCCAGAAGCTATGAACTAGATACTGGAGGAACTTGTGATCACAAATTTGTTAAATGGTCCCATTTATGATATTTCAAAATAGCTGGAAGTAAAGGAGAGTTATCTAGATTTGGTTTGAAAATGGGGATCTTATTTATAATAAAGCCATTTTTTTTATTTGGAAATTGTTATCTGTAGGACAAAGAAAGCAACCTGTATAAGTGTAAAAAACCACAAGCCTCTCTCATCTACTCTTTTTTTGTAATGGTTCTTAATTGGGAGCTCTGGCCAGGATCTGTCGTTTTGAGGAAAGTGTATTACCCTATATTTCCTGAGTAAATGGATGCAGTTGCTTGTGTCTTGATACTTTGTGACTGTCTCATGCACACCTACACTTGCCCTGTCCTGTGATTCTGTCTTTCAGCGGAGCTGCTCGTCTTCAGCGTCCCAATTGTCTATGAGAAGTACAAGGTAGGCATTTATTCCAAATCAGTGTGCTGATTGATAAATGACTAATTTTAGTTGATTTTAAAGTCAAATTTGGGTTCAAATTGGTCACTGTGTTTTCCTCCACTGAGAGAAACTAGATGTCTAGAAGAGATGTGGGTGGGAAAGAGACTTACTTGTTACACCTTGTGTAAACATTTCGAGGTTTTATTGCATAGATGCATTATCTCTTCAAAAAGTTGAAAAAATGCTTAATGAATAAAAACCGAATGTAAAAGGAAGCAGTTTCTTTTGTTTTTTGGGGGGGTTAGCTGTAGGCTGTTCAGGGTGGTGCAAGCAGATGTTTACATAGTAGAATGCTCCAGTAAAGGAAGTACCAAGTAAAGCTTACCTTTGCAAAAGCTTTCACTTTCACACAGCTTGGCATAATTTGAAGTCTGAAACATTAATCTATGTGTTACTACAGCTGAGTCTTCTTTCTTTCCTTAAAGACCCAGATTGATCACTATGTTGGCATCGTCCGGGATCAAACCAAGTCAATTGTTGAAAAGTAAGTACATTTGGAAACACATTTCATCATGACATGTGTTTTTTCCCCTGGTTATTTTTAGTCTTTGTCTAAAATGCCCATATCAAAGATAGTCATTTTCGTCCTGAAAAAAAAAACTTTGTTTTGTTTATTGGGGGGGGGGGGGCAAGGTAGAACACTTGCCCTGGGTTCAAAATCTAGTACCACCAAGTTTAGGGGGTTTTTTTGTTTGTTTTTGTGGTACTGGAGATAGAACCCAAGGTCGCTCTGCCACTCAGCTATACCCCCAGCCCTTTTTATTTTTATTTTTTTAATTTTGAGACTGGGTCTTGCCAAGTTGTCCAGGCTGGTCTCGAATTTGCAAACCTCTTGCCTCTGCCTCCGAGTAGCTGGGGTTATAAGCATACATCATCATACCCAGCTAAGCTAACTGTTTTCTGTGATTACCAAATCTCTCTTTTCTTTTTTAAGTAATACCTAAATCAAGTAATAAAATATTGTAGTGCTGGGGATGGAACCTAGGACTCGCCTATATTAAGGAGCTGCTTTTTTATTTTCAGTTATTCATAACAAATATTATGAAACCAATGATTTGAAGTAAAATGTTAACATTCCATACTTTCTTCAGTTTTTCTTTTTAACTTTTTATTGGTATATCATGAATCATACACTATAAGTGAGATTCAATATGCCTCATTCATCCGTCCAAATAATTTGATCAGTCTCATTCCCCAGAGCCTTCCCTTCCCTTCTTCAGGTGTTCTTTTAGAAAGAAGTACCACAGATTCCCTGTGTGCTGCTTCCATACCCCAGATTTTAGTGCTTTCTCCAGGTTTGTCAAGAAAAAGCTGAGTAGGCTAGAGATGTATGTAGCTCAGTGATAGAGCACTTGCCTAGCATGAGTGAGTCCTAGGTTCCATCCCTAGCACTACAAAAAATTAAGAAGAAACTGAGTATATCCATTAGGTCTGGTTTGATGCCAGAATCTTCACCTGATTTTTTGATTTTTTTTAAACTGGGAATTGAACCCAAGGGTACTTTGCCACTGAGCTACATCAGACAGACAGCACAAATATATATATATATATATATATATATATATATATATAGTGGCTATTTACCCTAGTTAATTTGTGAAAGGTGATTATAGCTAGGCTTTAAAGCTAACATCTTTTTTTTTTTTTTTTTTTTTTTTTTAATAAAGAGAGAGTGAGAGAGAGAGAGAGGGACAGAGAGAGAGAGAGAATTTTAACATTTATTTATTTTTCTTAGTTCTCGGCGGACACAACATCTTCGTTTTTTTTTGTATGTGGTGCTGGGGATCGAACCCGGGCCGCACGCATGCGAGGCGAGCGCGCTACCGCTTGAGCCATATCCCCAGCCCTAAAGCTAACATCTTGAGTGCCAGTATGAGCTTGAATTGGGTTGCCAGCTGTGTTTGTGGCATTTGTGGAGAATAGCCTTGACATTACTGAGGGTTTTCTTTTTTCTTTGTGATACTGATGATAGAGCCCATTGGCACTTTACTACTGATACACCCTCAGCCCTTTTTATTTTTTACTTTAAGACAGAGTCTCCCTTAGTTGCCAAGACTGTCCCTGAGCGTTATGGGATTATAGGCTTGCACCATTGCACCAGGTTTTCTGATTGAATAGCCCCTTTGCCAGAATAAAAGGCAGCTTCTGGTATCCTGTGAGGGGCTGGGAAATGTTGCCACATCCCATAGGCCTGAGATCCAGGATACTATGACCCATATCTGTTTTACATGTCTCCTTCACCCTGACTTCTAGGTCCTTTGTGGCACTGGTGGGTTCTGTACCTCACAGAGCAAGAGAAATGGGCCTTTTTTAAGTAATATCTTGTGAGTTTAAGTAATAGACTGCAAGTTTAGAACATAGTCATCAGGCATCTTGCCTGGGTCCCTACATTCTTCTCTGGAACCCTCAGTGAAAGACCCAAATTCCTGGCAGAGAAAGAGGATCAGGCATGGCAGCAGGGGAAGAGGGATGATCTTTGTGGACCCCTCAGGCTCATCCCAGGCAGAGAACAGGACAGCTTGGAACCCCTATCTCTCTTCACCATATCCCTGTGAAAATGGGAGAATGTTTCTAGGTTGCTCTAGCAAGTCCAGGACTGTCTTCTACTATCACTGTAAAAATGTAAACCCAGACAAATGCTTATTTTTTGTTTGTTTGTTTTTGTTTTCTTCTTTCCCCCCGCCCTGAACAGGATCCAAGCAAAACTCCCTGGAATCACCAAAAAAAAGGCAGAATAAACACATGGAAACCAGAAATGCAACAGTTACTAAAACACCACTTAATAGTTATAATGATGTTACTTGTACCATGGAGGACATGCTCAGTGTCAGCTTGAGCCTGCATTCCAAGCTTATTTTTATTTTAATTTGGTATTTTCTCCCCTCCTTTCCCTTTACCCTCAGTATCAAGCACAAGAAACAGTGGACTGAACAAAAAGAACTGATATCTTAGAACCCAAAAGAATAAAGAAAGAATAAAATTAATAGGATAAATTATACCTTAGTGGTGGTGGAGCTTTTTACCTGTAGCATGAAAAGGGGAAAGATTAGAAAAAGAGAAAGTAAATGGTAGAAAAATTTCTTGGGTCCTTCTATTCAGTTTTCAAGGACTAGTTTTACACAACTCCCATTATAGTTTTGCCCTTATTTTTAAGTTAAGAAATAATGATTAACTTATGAAGAAATGGTTTGGGGACAGGAGGGGGATGCCTTCCTTGGGTTGTTTGCAGCCCACCAATCCCATCTTCCTGCCCCACACTGTGAGCAGCTACTCTTAATATTCCTCTTCTTGACTTAATGATATAACTTCCAGCTCTGAGTAACTTATAGGTTGTAGTGATAATTCCTGTCTCCAGAATGCCATCTGAGAAATAAGAGTAGAACAGAAAAGGGTGGGAAAGGGTGTGACAGGGGCACAGCAATGGCCACCTCCCTCTGCCACTCACCCACAGGGAAGGAAGGGCTCCACCAGCTGGGAGCATGGTGTCCACATCATCTCTTGGATGCCAGTTCTGGGAGTTAATTTGAGAACTCATTCCTGAATGTGCTTTCCCCTCTTTCCTGCCCACCCACCTCACCTCAAGTTTAATAAATATGGTTGTACTTTTATTATTATGAAATAAATGTCTGTACCTGCTGTACACTGCTGTAAACTTGTTAGAGAAAAATAATCTGCATGTGGGCTCCCTAGTTATTGAGTTATTGTAATCCTGTCTCAGTCCGTGGAGGGGGAACAGTCTCAAAAGATGGAACTACCGAAAAAGAAAACGTTTTTCTTTATCTACCACCACCACCACCACTACCACTGCTTTCTCCTCACATGCTGTTGCTTTAATGTGTGCTCATCAGTTTAGTGTAAGAACCAAAGCCAAGCTGGCTTGAGGGGAGATCTTGTGTGTCTGTGGCTAAGAGACTGCACGCCAGTGTGGGGACGCGCATTTTGTTGTTCATGTGGAGTCTAGCTGCTTTGAGGGTGCTTTCCTTTTTCAGACACACAAAATCCTCAGCCCCTGTACCATGGCCCAGGATGCTCCTTTGGAGAGTGCTTTCTGTGGACTTTTAAGTTAAGATGACCAGACAGGGCCAGAGTGTATTGATGGGCTTTCTTCAGTTGGAGACAACAGAGCAGTGCACAGGCACAGCAGGTGGAGGGTGATTGGGAATCATTGATTCCTGTTTGAGACAAAGTTTCTTCCTCCCTTTTCCACATGGAGACTCAAGTCAGTGTGAAAGCAGTCTTTAAGTTCCTTAAGCTTGTAGCTCCTACGCAGTCCTGCCCTTCCAAGAGGGAGCAAGCTGTAAGGGCTACAATATTTGTTGGTCCCAAAGTACTGCAGCTCTGCAGGAAGCACTGGGAGGATTTTTTTTTTTTAATTACTGGGGAATTTAGAGGAGTAAAAGGAACTCTCCCCATACTCCCTTTTCTTATTTTCTTGCCCCCTTTCTTTTTGAAATTCTTAACATTTTCTGTCATATTAAGAATCTCCCTCTCCATCACCATTCCTTACCCTCCCAGGAAGTCGATACACTGATGGACTTTCAGGCTTCCCCTCCAAAGGACCTCTTTCTGCACTGGAAGCCCCACACCTGGTTCTTTTCTTTTGTTGTTGCTGTGTTAATGATAATGGGAGAGATGTTTGTGCCACGCAGAATTTTTTTTTTTTTAAGGAAAACATAGTCAAAAAAGTACTAATGAAACTGTGTGCGTGTCTGTGCGTGCAACATAAAAATACAGTAGCACCCAAGGAGCTTGAATCTTGGTTCCTGTAAAACTGCAAATTGATGTGGTATTAATTTAAAAATAAAGAACACAATGACTGGTGGTGCTCTGCTAACTTTATTCTTTATACTTATAAACGGGGCTTCCTTCCACTTCCCCCCTCCTCACTCCACTTTGAGGGTTTTAAAAAACAATTTATATGAATTCCCAAAATTGCAGAATTTCCATAATGTAAAAAGCACAGTTGTGCATTTGGTTTCTGAGAAAATCAGACACCCTCTAAAAGGTGAGCTTAGGAGAAAGATGAGCTGGAGGTATGGCTTAGTGGTAGAACACTTTTCTGGCATGCATGACGCCCTGGGTTCAATCACCCCAGCCACACTTTAAAGAAAAAAAAAAAAAAAAAGGATGCAAGGGGGCTGCTGGCCCAGAGGAACACACCAGCCTGGAAGGGTTCCCCACTTGCAATGTGAAGCAGCCTATATGAACCACAGAAGGCCACACTAAGCACCAAAATCAAGAATCAGTCACCTCTTTGTAAAACAACTTGTTTCTCAAGTTGCTCTTCCCAAAACTAAGGCTGCTGTGACTCAAGCTGGATTTTAAAAATTTATTCAACATACCTCTTAAAAAACTTAGGCTGAAGTATTTTTTTAAAATGACTGAAGCAAACAACTTCACAAATACGCATACAAATGTTCAAATAATGTCACTAAGTAACATGGTATATAAATATGTATTCAGAGTAACATTTACATATTGGCCATAATAGCAAGGATACCATTAACCAAAAAAAAAAAAAAAAAAATGAAATTGTTCATGTCAGAATCCCAAGGCAAGGAGGCACCCGAGCAATGAGGGCAACTCTGAGGCCATAGCTCCAGTCACAGTAGTAATCACTACAGTGGCACTTCCCGGATCACATTTGAGCCCCCAAAATTTATACCTCTAGCAAGGTCCTAAGATGATGATGCAGATTTGGGGCCACACTTAGAAAGCCACTCAGTCACTTTTGTTCTAAGGCCTCTTCTGTGAAGGGGGAAACCAATACCTAACCTGTTTTCTGACTTGGCTTACTTGAGCATCAACAGTGAGCTCAGGTGATTATAACCAGTTGTCCTGATTTGCCTGTTTTTGAATGGCAGTGTGGAAAAAGTGATAGAATACTCCTTCTGGATTTGAAACCAACATGCATGAAGTAAAGAATGGCGATGCCCAGGCTGGTGCCACAGTTTATCTGTTCTCAAGATATTAATACTGTCTCAAAAACCCTGGAGGGCCAAACTAGTGGAAATTCACTTTTCAGCCAACAGACAGCCCATCCCCAAATTCCAAAACAATGGAAGAACACAAAGCCAGAGCCTTGCCCTGCTGAGTAGACCTTTGGCCAGGGGTGAAGGGCCATCTTGTGTTCTGATCCCAAAGCTGCAAAGCAGCCTCTTGCCTCCCAGCTGAGGCCTGCAGCAGCAGGAGCTGCCCCTCATTCCAAGAGCTTAGCATCCTCAAGAAGTGCAGTTCTCTGCCAACCTCAGGAATCATAAGTGCACTGTGACAGCCTGCAGTGCCCCAAACATGCCACCCCCCTTGCAGGCATAATGGGTAAAGAAATTCTAATAATTTACCAGAGATTGGGAGGCAGCGTGCTATGATGGAAAGAACACTGAATTGGGAGTTGGGATTTTTTTTTTCCTACTTCTTGTCCTGTTTCTACCTTAGCTGTGTGAAAAGTTGTTTCTGGTATTAAGAATTTTGCCTGCGTGAAGGGGGAGAGATGGTACTAAGTTATCTCCAGAGTCCCTTCCAACTCCAGCAAAACTGTATAAAATGCTATAAAATTCGTGGTATAAAAATCCAACTCCCAATTAGAAAGTCAAGGAACTTGGCCTGAGGCACTTGAACCTTGGGTTCTGGCCTGGGGTGGGTAAGGATTAAGAGCTTTCTCTGCCTTCCGCTTTCTCAAGACAGCCCGCCCTTGCCCCCCAGGGCCACACCCTTGCAGACCCCACCCACAAGCTCCACCCCTTGGCTTCCCCGCCCTGACTTTAAGCCAGCCGAGAACGCCGTCCCTGCAGGGGCATCCCTTTGTGGAAAGCCAACGCTGGGGCAGGAGAAAGAGGCCGAGGCTACAGGAATGTATGGGATATTTAGTCCTCCCATCCCCGCCGCTGTCCTAGCTCCTTCTTCCTTTAGGTCCTTCCCCCACTACCTCACAGCTTATCTCTGATACACACATAATAAATAAGACATTTGCACATTAGGGTGATTGGGTCAGCTCCGTCTCCGTCCCGCCCCCTTTCATATAAAAGCATTAAATACAGTTCCAAAATAAAATACAAAGAGCAAAAAGGGGCCTGATCTCAGGGCCACCTGTTCTCCACGGGAGAATGAGTCTACACATCCCTCTCTCGGACCTGCCTGGGAGATCGCGGGGCCCCTTCCCTACCCACAGGGCCTGGCCCTGCCTCCGGAAGAGAGAGGCCGAGGCCCGGCCCCAGGCCCTGGGAGCGAAGAACGGGTAGTGAGTCCACTGAGGACAAAGGGGCAAAGGGAGGAGGCGGGAATATAGGCCAACTGCCGGGACCGCCAGTGCCCCGGGCTCGAATGGACCTGGCGCTAGACCAAAAAAACGCCAGATTCAGTTTAGGGGTAAACGGAGGCCCTCAGGGCAGGAGAGGAGCAAAGGAAAAAAGTGCTAATCCCTTTACACGAAGCCGGTACCGGCGGGAGGGAGTGGCAGAGGGCGGAGCCACCTGGGGCAGGGTCTCTCTGAGCCTGCCCATGAGGCTGGCGCAGCTGGCAGGGCCCAGGCTCAGGGCGGGTCGCCCCGCCCGTCCGTGGTCCCACGCGCCCTCCCCATCCCGGAGGCTCCCAGCCCAGGGCCCCGCCCCCAGCCTAAGGCCCCCGTCCGTGGCCAGGGCCTCCGAGAGGCCAAGAATACCAATTAGGACAAGGCAGTCAGCCGTCCCCGAGACGGGAGCTGTGCCTGCTGGCGTGCAAGGCCGCAGAGAACTGGGCCCCCGGCCAGAACAAGGGGCCGGCGCGCTCCTCCTGCCCTCCCCGAGGCCCTAATACTGACTGATGACGCCCCCACCCCAGCCTGGCAAAGGGGCGCCTCGCCGGCTGCTGCCCGACACCGGCTGGGGCTAGCGGCGCTCGGGGCTAACACTTCAGAGACCGCTTTGGCTTCATAGAAGGTGGAGCGCTGCGCAAAGGGCCGTAGCACCGAGACCGGGTGCGCTTCCCCCAGCGCCCGACTAGCTCCAACACCTAAGTAGCAAAGAGCAGTAGCGTCGGCACCACCCAATCTCCGCCCGGCCCGGCCAGCGGGGGGGCGCGACAGCGGTCGGGCGTGGGAAGCTCTAGCGTGAGATACGAGGGCCTCCCAGCCCGGGCCCGGCCGAGCTCAGGGCGACCCGGCGAGTCGGCTACGCCCGGCACACGGCACCCGGCTTGAGGTCCGTGCCGCCGTCACGCGGTGCAGGGGCGGGTGGTCCGAAGCCCTCGTGGCCGTAGCAGCGCAGCGCCGCCTCCTCGTAGGCCTCCAGGATGGTCTGGCGCTCCTCCGGTGTGAAGTCCATGGAGAAGGGGTGCACCTGCAGGATGTGCCGCTTGATGGTGCTCACCTTGAGCGTGGCCAGCGCGCCCCCGCACACCATGCACACCAGGCCGCGCCGGCTGCCGTCGTAATCCATCAGGTATTCGCCCCGCCAGCGCGGCTGGTAGTTCCGCCGCTGTTCCCGGCTGCGGGGCGGCGGCGGCGGGGGAGGGGGCGGTGGCGGCAGTGGCAGCGGCGGGAAGGCCAGTCCTCCAGGTTCCGGCCCGTCCTCTTCGTCCTCCTCTTCCTCGGCGGGCCGCTCCAAAGCAGCCCCAGGGGAGAGTGGGACTTCGCCTGGAGAAGGACAAAGGGCTGCGTTGGAGTTGCTGGCCGACAGCAGGACAGGTCCCACATCTCAGCACACATTCCCCTCCTTTTGTCCCTCGATCCCAGCCTCCCTTCAGCCTTCTACTCTCACTCTTCAAGCAGCCACGCTAGGCCCAGCCCTCTCCCTGCCTGCCCGGTCCCTGCCCACGCTCCTGGCCACCTGCTCTGGCTCACCCCACCACTTCTCCTCTGGCTCCGCCTCCCCCGCCCTTCCCGCTTCCCGGACTGCGGCAGTACTGGGGCCGGTGGAGCCGGGGGGCGACTCCGAGCAGGGCAGCCCCAGGGCCAGAAGGTGGGCGGCCTTCTCGCTCCATTCCTTGACAGGCCCGGTGAGGCACGTGGAGCCCGGGTGGCGCTGGCGGATGTGCCGCTTGATGGTGCTCATCTTGAGCGAGGCCAGCGCGCCCCCGCACACCATGCACACCAGGCCGCGCCGGCCGCCGCCGTCCAGCTCCATGAGGTACTCCAGTCGCCAGCGCTCTTGGTAGTGAGGGCGGTGGTCGCCGCCCCGCAGCGACTGCCCGGGAACCCCCTCCCTCTCCGCCTCTCCCTCGCTCTCGCCCTCCTCTGTGGGCCCGGGCCTCTCAGGGACCCTGCCAGCCTCTTCCTTTACGTCTGGGGGACTGAGATCCTGAGAGGAGGGGGCTCCAGCAGCAGGGGCCGAGTCCCGGCTCTTTCTGGTCAGGTCCTGGGGAACGAGGTCCTCGTCTGTTGGGGAAGGGTTGAGGGAGAGGGGCTCAGCCTGCTGACGGTGTTGTCCTTACCCATGCGGGGTGGGGGGGTATCTATCCTTGGTCTTCACCCCAGCCCCAAGCTAGAGGCCCCAGGGAGAGGGAGAGGGAGGGGGGAAAGAGAAAGAGAGAGGGAGGGAGGGAGGGAGGGAGGAAGAGAGAGGGAGGGGGCAGAGGGGAGAGGCAGAGAGGGAGAGAGAGAAGGAGAGAGGGTGAGAAAGAGAGGGCACTGGAGAGTCCGTCCACCAGTGCAAGTGCAGGGATGGGATGAGTAGGCGGGGCCTTTGGCCCTTGGCCAGGAGTACCTGCCTCTCAGTTTTAGTCACAGACCCCACCTTGCAGCACTAAAGAGGGGGGAGTCTCAGCCTCGGGGCAACCTCGCACCTGGTGGGGGCTGGGTGAGCTCAGACAGCGCCCCAGGCTGGCCACCCCAAGCCTGCAGCAGGGCACTGCGCTGAGGGCCGCTGAGCCCCAGAGAGCTGGGGTGCACTTCCAACACATGGGCACGGATGTCATCCAGGTGCAGGCTGGGCAATGTCCGGCCACACGCCATGCACACCAGCCGGTTCCCCCGCGGGTCATAGTCCATGAGACATTCAGCCCGGAACCAGCTCTGCAAGGACTCCTTCAGCCTTCTCTCCAGGCGCTGGGACCCCAGTCCCCTGCTGCCCCCAGCCCTTCTGGAGGCTGAGAGGCACCTGCGTGGGGATGCCACTGGGCCCCCTTGCACCCGACGCCGGGAGCCCCCACCAGCTGAGGCTTTGCCTGAAAGGGTTGGAGGGAAGCAACTGAGATGCTGGCCCTCTGGGGAGCCCCCCACCACAGCCAGGCTTTCCACAGCCTCTTGCTCACTGAACTGTGACTCAAGTGCCACATCTAACCTCTGCCTCTGCCATCCTCTCCCCTCACATCTTAGCTGCATCTCCCTAATCCTCCTGCACATGCTGGCTAGCTGGCTAAGTCCAACCAGCCTTCCCAAACCCAGATTCCAGCCCTTCCCTGGGCTCCACTGTCAGCTTTTCTAGCACCCTTCTGTTCCCTCACCTACCCTAACCCTCCCTGCCTGTCCCCACCAACTTCTAACTCCTCTAAAACCACAGAATGTCAAAGGTGTTAGAGAGGTTGGAGACTCCCATCAACTGTCCTCTCTCACTATTGGACAATATGGGCAATAAACAGGCCCTACCCAGAGAAGGAGCAGTGACCTGTCCCAGAAAATCAGCTAGTGGACAGAGCAGCTGCCCTGACTTGGTCCCAACATACCTAGGTCCCTGCCTCTCCACGTCCCGCATTACCTGAGCCCTTGGGTGGGCAAGCCTGGAGGCTAGCTCCCTCTTCCTCCTCTTCATCTTCCTCCTCCTCCTCTTCCTCAGCCCCCTGGGCCCCTAGGCCCTCAGCCTCACCACAGGCCCCCAGCCCCAGGTGGGCATCCCAGCTGTTGCTGATGACTTCCTTCTCACGGGGACTCCAATGCAGAGAGTAGGGGTGTTTCTGGCGGATGTGCCGCTTGATGGTGCTGAGCTTGAGGGTGGCCAGGGAGCTGCCGCACACCATGCACACCATGCCATGCCGAGCAGGGTTGAAGTCCATCAGGTACTCCAGCCGCCAGTGGTCGTGGTAGTAGCGCCGGTGGTCACGGCCAGGGATGCGGCTCTTTCCAGGCCTCGAGGCCCTGGCCTCACAATGGTCTGAGTATTTCCTGCCCGAAGATGCTGGTCCCCTGGCCCTGGAGGAGGGCAGGGGGGTACTCCCCCAGGACCCCAAGGTACCCCCTTCCAGCTGAAGATCTTGTCCTGAAGAAGAGAAAAGGAAGATAGATTTCAATCTCCAGTTTCCAGGAAAAGAACCAGAGCTTTAATTTCAGAGCCTGAGAAGGGGGTGGGGTGTTTCACGGAAGGGAAGGGACAGCAATAGCAATGAAAGGAACGTGGGAGAACCAGGGTGTCAAAACACCCTAACACAGGGCAAGGACCCTGTGAGAGAGGCATGAGAACAAAAGGATGCTGGGCACCCTATGAGCCAGCTGTGACTTTTTAAAGATAAATGAGGGCCAAGGACACACCAGCTCTGTACAGCACTCTTTTGGAGGAAAGTGTAGGGATAAAGCCAGGAGAGCAGCAGCTGGGGCGGTTACAGCCAGCATGGAGAAGGCAGTGGGGTGAGAGGAACAAAGGGGGCATCTGTCTACATCCAGGCCTGCACAAGGACCCACCCACCTGGGGCCCCAGCCAGGAGGGCCCCACCCAAAGGTCTCCTTTTTTCCAATAATGCCTCAAAAACTGCCTCCTGAGAGTCCCATGTAGGTATAGGCTATGCCTTTGTCAGTTCCCTAAATACAGATTCCCCTACAGGAGAGATCCCCAACATAAAGCTGTCAACACCTCCACAAAAAGGAGTTTCTTGGACCTGGACTTCCCCCGCAGTCTGAGAGAGCCAATGACCCTGAAAGGGGATGGCAGCAAGGCCACCAGAGAGGCTACCAAAGATACTGCATCAGGGAGCAGCCACCACCCACTAGAACCCATTAAGTCTTTCTAGAGATTTATTTTTTGCTCTGGCAGGGAGCTGGCCACTGCCCAGCAATAAGAAGGGAGGACACTGGAGGGGATGGGGGGTTAACCCAGTGGTGTTCCCTTTGTGAAACAGGCGCCCAGAGCAGTCCCCACCCTCCCTACAGTTATGACCGTTTTATTTAGAAAATGGTCTCCTGGCCACATACAGTAAATGGACAGGTTCTGGTCATTCTCCCATTGGAGAATCCCAGGATCCAGCAAACAAAAGACAGGCTCAGAGAGGACTCCTGTCACACTGTAGAGGGTTTTGTTTGTTTTAGTTTGCATTTTTAAAAAGTAGATTCATAGAAAAAAACCACTAGGTTCAAGTCCTAGCTTCACTGATAACTTGCTCTGTGACCTCTAGTAGGTCATGTCCGCTCTCTGGGCCTTTGCCGTCTTTGTCTGCAAGGATACTGGATGGCTAGCTGGTCTTTTAGCATCCTTCCAGCGCTGGAGCCATGATAGTCTAAGGCAGACTGGCCCTTTAAGAGTCAAAAAAAAAAAAAAGAGGAGGAGCTGAGATTCTTTAAAAACAAAAGGGGATGGGGAGTTTTGGGGAGGAGAGCTCAGAGATTAGGGCAGCGTCTCCCAGGTCGGGACTGCACCCTCACAGGTCTTTAGGCGCAGCTAGGAATTGACAAGTTTTCTCTGAGAGCCAAGAGGACGGGCTGGTCCCACTACAGCTGACAAATTAGGGTTGAGGGAAATTCTGAAAAAGGAAGAGACAAGGCGGGGACAGAAGAGGGTGTCTGCCTTTGTGGGCGAACCCATCCCTTATTTAAAAGCTGCCCGCGGTGGGGGAAGGTGGTGGTGGGCCCCGGGCGCAAGCCATTCTCTTGGCCAGGGAGAACGTAGGAAAGAGAGTTCCTGCCTCGAACCAGGCCACATGAAGAGAGGCAGGCGGGCTGGAAACTGGAGTTCGGTGCTCTGCTACTCTAGGGAAGGAGGGGAAAAAATCCAGAAGGGACACGGGGTGTGGGCGGTCTTTTAAGAGACAGCTGGATAAGAAAGACCACCTGGGAGTCTGAAAGAGAAAGGGGCGGGGACCGCGAGTCCAACCCCATTCAGCCCCGCGCCGCTGGCCCCGCGGGGCCCCTCCGCCTGGCCCCCAAGGCGGGTCGCCGCGGGGCCCTTTAAGGAGGAAGGGATCCGCCCGAGACCCGCGGGCCGACCCCGGGCGCTGGGCGGAGGGCTCTCCCGCTGGCCCTGCAACTTCGATCCGCGCCCGCCAGGTGGCGCCCCCGGCCGGCCTGCCCGCGTCCCCCCCTTTGTTCGCCGGCGGAGAGGGGCCCGGAGCCCGGAGCCGAAGCCCTCCCTTCCCCCACGCCGGGGCCCCCGCCTGGGCCGCCGGCCCCAGCTCTTACCGCCGTCGTCCTCCTCAGGCTCCGCGCCGCCGCTCGATCCGGTGGGCGGCAGCCGTCGGCCCCGTGCCGAGGCCACTGCTGGCCCGGGGCCGCCCCTGCCGCCGCCGCTCCGGCTCCGGTGGTCCCCGCCGGGCTCCATGCGCTGCGCTGCAGAGCGGGGCCCCGGGGCGGCGGGGCGCGGGGCCGCGGGGCCGAAGGCGGCCCGCGCGGGGCGCTCGGTGCGCGAGGCCCCGGGGCGCGGGGCGCATGCACGGGGCGGCCGGCCGCACGGACGGCTGGCTGCTCGCTCGGCGGCGCGGGCTGGACCGGGGTGGGGATTCCTGTCTGGGGCCCCTGGGGCTCCTTTAAGGGCTCCTGGGTAAATTTAAAGGGGCCGCGCGCTATTTCCTCCTGCCAGCTCGCGGGGGGCTGGGGGGGAAAGGCAGGAGGGGGCGAGTCCGCAGCCGGCGGCCCCTCCGGACGCTAAAAACACGGACCTCGCGGGCCCGCGCCGCCACCTCCGGGGCTCCGGTCACGACTCCCGAAGGGTCACCGAGGTGGTGAGGGGCGCCCGCGTCCGCTGCGACGCGCTTCCACTCAGGCTCGGCTCGCAGCCACCGCCCCCTCGGGGCATGTCAGCGCGGGGCTCTCCGCGGCGGCGCAGGCAGGGGACCGCCCGGTGGAGCGGCCGAGGTCCCCGCCAGGGACTGCCTCCTCCCACGCGACCTCGGCGCGGGCCCCGGAGCGGACGCGACTGGCAGGGGCCCCAGATGGCTGAGGCCCCGCCGAGAGGGTGGAGCCGCGGGGGCGGCCGCGCCCCCTCCCGCGGGAGCCGCCGGGGAGCGCTGGGAGCTCCGGCTTCTCCAGGGGAGGGGCGGGCGGGCGAGGCTCCTCGGGAGCTGGTCAGGGGTGAGGGCGGTGGCCGCGGAGGCGCAGGCGGGGGAGCGGGGTGTACCGTAGACCCGCCGAGAGCCCGCGGCGCCGGGGCCGGCCCTGAGGAGCCGAGGTGGCCCCGGGATGGAGGCCGGGAAGAGGGCTGGCGCGGCGGTGACTCAGGCTCCTAGCCCCACAGGCCCGGGGGTGCCGTAGGAGACCCTTGGCGCAGCCCCAGACCTCCTGCCCGGCCTTAGGGGGCAAAGAATGCTAACCGCGGTCAGGGTGTCGGGCACCTGGGCACGCGCGTCCACACGATTTCGAAGCGCTGGGACAGACCCTGGCCGCGTGTCCCGGGGGCGCCTCCAGGTCCCCAGCTCCCGGGAAACCGAGAGAAGGGACCCCGCGAGGCAGCCACGCGGGGTCGCGGCAGCCTGGGGCCCTCCTGCGAGGACCTGCTGGAGAAGCAGGTGCTTGCTTTGCCTGTGGTTGGTCTCCCACAACAAAGGCGATTCCTGGAGATCCAAATTACAGGTTGCGGGAGGCCATGCAGGGTCTTATTATCTAGAGATGAATTTTCTGCGGGAAGTCCTTCTGCGGGCAGGGACCCGGCAATCCGTTATAGAAGTCATTGACAGATTCCTTCTCTCATTTAGCACCTACTATGTGCCCGCATGCTTTTAGACTCTGGACACAGCACTGACCAAGACGGCGAAAACTACTACTGTCTGTGACTTAGCACCCCTGGCTTATAAAATGGAAACAATTCCAGCCCCTTGGGAGCCTTGGAAAATATTAAATTACCCGGAACACAGGAAACACCCATCCCCGCTCGCCGCCGCAAGTGTATACGACGAAGGGACCGGAACTAAGATTTCTTAATTGTCTCCCAGGACTCTGTCCCAGTCCCAGATACCCCATCTCTCCTTCAGGCCCAATGATGACCTGAGAGACTTAACGTTGGGGAAACTGAGTCTGTCTCACATCTCTGCTGTCACTCAGGGTGGAGCTGCCCTTTTTTCCACCCGCTTGGGGCAGGGCCCCTGGTGCCAGGTGGGGTCAGGAGGTGGAGGTTTGCCTGGCCCCGGGATTCAAAGAGAAAATAAAAAGGGACCTGCCCTTCGTGAGCTTCTGAGTACAGCTTTGAAAAGAAAAAAAAATGCGGCGGGCGGGATGGGTAGGGGCGTGGGGTGTGGCCAGCCCCTGGGGATGTAACTCTGTGGGAGAGCACTTGCCTGGCACCCTCCAAACCTTAAGTTAGATTCCCAGGTTCACAAAAAAGAGCAGGGAGGGGCGGGGGTGACGCTAATGCGGCCTAATGACCTAAAGTGAAAGAAGTCTGTTCCTCTAGGGCTAAGGGGCTTCTTGATTTATTTCACTTTAGTTTCTAATTACAAAGGCTACACGTTCAGGTCCAGCCACGGTGAGACTGAGATGCATTTCTATCTGTCCTTCCGGTACTCTCTATGTATAAAAAGGGTGATTTTGTTTGTTACACAAAGCAAGGTCTCAAAGCCACCTGGAGCCATTTTTAACAACCTCTGGCCCTTCCCCATCACCCACATCCTGCAAGCCTCAGGAAAGGCTCCAAGCTCCAGTTCCACCGGCAAACTCATGAAGCTGGAGCTTGGCTGCTCAGATGAAGACATGAGACTCAGAGACCAGAAGCTCACTCAAGAATGGTCTGCTGATTTCATTGATTTGGAAAGCATTGCCTGAGCCAATCCAAAGTGCCTAGCCCTGGGCTAGGTGGAAAGGTTTAAAAATACTTGGGTAGCATGTACAAGGTGCCAGATTCAACTCCCAGCACCGCCAAAAAATAAAAATAACAATGCAGGGGAATCCATCCCCCTTTCCTAAGAGTTCTCAATTCACTGTGGGAAGGGGAACCGAAGACAACTGTAATCAGGACCACATTATGATTTTCTTTCTTTATAATTTTTCTTTTCCTTCTTTTCTTTCCTACACTAGAAATTGAACCAGGGGTGCTCTACCACTAAGCAAGACAGAGTCTGGCTAATTTGCTGAGGCTGGTCCTGAATTTATGATCCTCCTGCCTCAGCCCCCCCCCCCCCAGTGGCTGGGATTACAGGTGTGTACCCAGCCACATTATTTTCATGGGCCATAGATACTTTTACCTTTGTGGACATCTTCTATTAAAGAGACTTTTTAAATGTTTCAATAAATTTTTTCATGTGAGGGCTGGGGATGTGGCTCAAGTGGTAGCGCGCTCGCCTGGCATGTGTGCGGCCCGGGTTCGATCCTCAGCACCACATACCAACAAAGATGTTGCGTCCGCCGAAAACTGAAAAAATAAATATTAAAATTCTCTAAAAAAAATTTTTTTTTCATGTGAAAAGAAATGTTAACATCCTTCGACCCTTGCAAAGTTGTTGTTGTTTTGTTTTTTTTTTTTCCTTCTGATTTGAAATCTTTTCAGAAGCCCCGAAAAGTAGGGTGGGCTCAGGCACAGTACCTCTGGTGCCAGTTGGGCAGTCAGCGTTGACTGTAGCACAGGGTGAGGTGTCAAGGGAGAGGGAAGGCAAGGAAGAGTTACCCAACCAGGGAAGACTTGCCAGAAGGAGAAAGGGAGCCAGGGCCTTGCTGGCAGAGGCCCGGGAGCTCCAGTGGAGCAGGGCTTCCAGTGGGAGAGGCAGAGGAAGAAAGGGAATTTAGGAACTAAGCCTTAGGTGGCAACTTGAGAGTTTGAGTCTGTTCAGAAGTCACTGGGGTGTGCCTGAAGGCATGGCTGATCTTCCAGGAGGCAGCCCTGAGGACACTGTGGCTGCCTTTAGGGCAGGCCATGCCATCCCCCAAGGACCTGCACCAAGCGCAGCAGGGCCAATGGAGAGGAGTAAAAAGCATAAGCAGACCACCACTCATCATGGTGCAGTCACCGCACACAGGGGGAAGGTACCAGAGGAGGATGAGATGCCAGTGGTATCCCAGCTGAGCCAAGCAGCCTAGCAGGAGGAAAAGACACCTCTTCTCCTTAAGGAGCAATTTGTTAGCCAAGATATGTACCTGTAAGCTGGTTACACCCAGAGGGGGTCCTTCTGCCTAGATTCTAACAAAGCCCCTCTTGCCAGCTAACAGTGGTCCTATTTTGAGCCTTTAAGAAGGTAAATCACTGGCACGGTGGCACATGCCTGTAATGCTACTTAGGAGTCTGAGGCAGGAGGATCACAAGTTCAAGGCCAGTCTCAGCAATTTAGCAAGCCCCTGTCTCAAAATAAAGAGAGCTGGGGATGTGGTGATTACTTAGAGGTAAAACACTGACTTACCATGTGTAAGGCCCTAGGTTCAATCCACAGCACAGGAAATAAAGGCAGCATCTACAGGACATAGTGCCTGACAGAATAGAATGAGTGAAAGGTCAGGCTAGTTCCCAAGTATCTGGGCTGAGAAGAAAAGGTCCAGATCAGATTTGAGGTGGAATGAGGTCACAACCTGGAAACTTTGGCTCCTGTATTAAACCCAGACCCAGTGTTTATACCTCGCTTCTTCCCTTCCATTCTGTGACTCAGATACTTAGCCCACTGGCTGGTATCTCTAACCAGCAAGACTCTTGGCTCCCTGTGTCCACTGGTCTCAGCCTGCAAGGGCCAGAGGCCCCTATGGTGGGGGGAGACAGCTTCCTCCTACTTCTCAGTGATTCTTTGGGTAATCCCAGAGAAAGAAAAAAAGGGCCTTACTGATGGCTGACATGGAGGAACTGTGGATACTGGGCCCAAAGGAAGCTTCTAAGGAGGTAAATACATTAACATCACATGACCCAAATTTCCACAAATTCTGGATTCAACTTTTCAATATGTCTCAGAACTATAAAATACTAGTAGGCTTTTGACATCTCCAGTGGGCATGACTGAATTCTTTCAAACAAAGATCAATGGCTCATATAGCCTATAAATGTCAAAGGGACCCCCTCTGCCCCGTGCTGGGAATGAAACCCAGGACCTCATGCACGGTAAGCAGGTAGACACCGAGCTCCGTCCCCAGAACTTTTTATTTTTTGAGACAGGGTCTGGCTAAATTACTGAGATAGGCTTCAGACCCGTGATCCTCATCATCAACCTCCTGAGTAGCTGAGATTATAAGTGTGAGCCACCGTGCCTTGGCTCAAAGGAAGTCTCTACACAGATTGTAAATTAAATCATCCCTTGTCAAATTCCAAAGAAAGTCTAAACCTAAAGATGATTTCCAGGTGTAAGCCAAACTTCCAAGTTTCTATATGTGTGTTGCAGGGAGAGGGAGTAGAAGGTTAGCCTCAGACACTTAAAATTTGAGAATAAAGCGATAAATTAAATTATTTTTTAGAAACAAGAAAACTGGCAAACTGTTTCCTCACATTGATCTATGTGACAGCCCAAAAGTTGAGAGAGGAAAGCAATTTACTCAAAACGCAGTTAATGATTGGTAAGAGAAGACATAACCCTGAGCCTGTCTCCAAATCCCTGACACTTAAAAACACTTTTTAAAAAAAAATTTATTGACTATTTCAAGCATCCAGAAAAAAGGCCTATTATACACACACTCACACACACACACACACACACACACACACACCACACACACTCATACCTCTCATCTTTAACAAATCTAAACATTTTGACATATTCACTACATAACATCTTTTTAAGAAGTAAATTGTCACAGAGGCTTGCAGCTAAGCATGCCTTCCTGCCTGTTCTCCATCCTCCCTCCCCAGGTTAACCCTTCCCAAAGCTGGTGCTTGTCATTGCCATACAGGTTCAGACACTTTTGCCACTCCCACGTCCAGAAGCAATAAACATCAACTTGGGAAGGTGGAGTACTGGGGATTGAACCCAGGACCCTTTACCACTGAGCTACCTCCTGAGCCCATTTTTTATTTTGAGACAGGGTCTTGCTGAATTCCTAAAGGTCTCCCTAGATTGCTGAGCCTGGCCTTGAATTTGAGATCCTTCTGCCTCAGCCACCTGAGCCCCCTGGGATGGCATGACACGTGTGCACCCTGCCCACCACAGCTACCTTTCACTTGCAGGTAGCCTTCAGGAAGTTCCTCTAAATGACAGCAGCCTTCCAGTATCAAGTTCTCTGTAGTCAAGGGTTCACCCAGTGCTCAAAGGGGTCAGCAGCGCAAGGGACGTGAAGAACCCATGTCCTAAGACGCTGGGACATTCCTGTCCTCTTTGGGGTTCTGCTGCCTTTGTAGCTGCTAGGGAATCTGAATCATCCCCACCGCGTTCCCTGGAGGAAGCCCAACTCCTACCCTCACAGTTTTCCCACTGATAGCACTTCCGGAGCTGTCACCTCTCCTAGCACATCACGTCGGCCTCCTCCCCCAGGCCTGGCCAGGCTCCAGTCCTGTCCCCTGCCATCTGCAATCCTTTTCCCACACAGCAGTTGAATCCTTTCCCTCCCTTTCTCTCTCTCTCTACTTCTTTCTTTTCTTTTTCTCTTGCAGCATGGGCCTCGAGCATACTACACAAGTACTCTGCCTCTGAGCCACATCCCCCATTCTAGAAAGTTCTCTCCGGAGCAACCAGACGTCGCTTGGGAATCCTCTTTGCCCAACTTTGGCCTTGAGCCTCATCCCCCGCCCACAACACTCCAGCCCCTCACAGGGAGGCAGCTTTGCCCACCTGCTTCCTCAGTTCCTGGCTCAGAGATAGGAATGTGGGGAAAACTGAAAAAATAAAAAGGACTGGGAATGTGGCTCAGGGGTAAAGGGCCCCTGAGCCCAATCTCCAGAACCAAAAAGAAGAAAGAAGAAAGAAATGCAAAGCAAACATTCCCAGGAACCAGCCCCTACCGGAGTCCCAGCCCTTCACCCGCGCCCTTGACCCCTGCCCTGGCCTGCGACAGGATCACCAGGGCAAGGTGCAAGCGCAGGAAAACTAACAAACCGTGTGCTGCGCCCTGGCTCCACCTCTAGGGCAGCCCCAGCAACTGTCCCCGATGAATATTAATGTTTCCCGCCAACGGGCTGCTGCCGCTGCCCTGGGATGGCCCCTTTCTCCCTGCCTCCGCTCTCCTAAATAAACTTCATCTCTGGAATGCACTGAGCTTCATGTGGTCACAGACACCAAGGATCCCCCTTGTCCTGAGGGAGGTCTCCCGTCTGGGAATTCCTTGAACCTCTCTCTGATGACACTTCCAGCCTCTTTGTCCTTTAAGTCTCTGTTAGGCAATTCACAATCTGGGCTAAATGGCCCCAAAGTTCCAATTAGAAAAAAAAAAAAAAAAAAAGAAAAGAAAAGAAAGAAAGAAAGAACATAATTGCTTTATTATTATTTCAAAATAATCTACTGATATGTTAATTGGGTTTTTGTTCTCCTTTCTCGGTGGGAGACCTAGGTCTTTGATTTTGAAAGCCTGGGTCAATAGAAGCCAGGTAGGATCTTCAGTAGGGCAAGATCTCAGGATCTCAGCTTCTCAGGGTCTTGGAGTTAAGGGTGACCAACCAGACTCCAGGGGAAGTGGGAGGGGATCCAGAGGACGCCCCCTAGAACTTGAGAACCTCAGGAAGGTCCCTCTGAGCTGCACTCAGACTAGGGTTTGCTGAGCTTTGAGGTGTAACAGTGGGTCTGGGTGGGCAGGAAAAGACTCCCCTGAGAAAAACCAGGGTAATGGAGAGATCCCAGGGCAGGGCAGGAGTGAGTCAGGGGAGTATAGGTGGGTAAGATCCTGCCAGGCATACCAGCCTGTGCAAGGGCCCTGTGGTGGAAGGAAACAGTCACATAGAAAGAAGTCTGATGCCAGGCATGGTGGTGCACGACTGTCATCCCTGCAACCCAGGAGGCTGAAGCAGGAGGATCATAAGTTCAAAGGCAGCCTCAGGAATTTAGTGAGACCCTGTAGCAAAATGAAATATAAAAATGGGGCGGACGCAGTGGCACACGTCTGTAACTCCAGCAGCTCAGGAGGCTGAGGCAGGAGGATCACCAGCCTCAGCAAAAGCGAGGTGCTAAGCAACTCCGTGAGACCCTGTCTCTAAATAAAATACAAAATAGGGCTGGAGATGTGGCTCAGTGGTCAAGTGCCCCTGAGTTCAATCCCCAGTACCCAAAATAAATAAATAAATAAAAATGGGCTGGGAATGTGGCTGAGTTAAGTACCCCTGGGATCTGTCCCCAGTACCAAAAAAAAAAAAGGAAAGCTGAGGTGTGGGTTGAGGCAGCCTGAGAAGCTTCATGAAGGATTTTGACCTATTCTAAGAGCAAAGAGGGTCACTGAAGGGTTTGTGTGTGTTGGCGGTGGGGGGGGGGTAGGCAGGGGGACATTATCAGACAACTGTGGCAATGCAGAGCAGCGGCAGGAAGACTGGACAGAAGGCTGTCTTGTACCAGGAGAGAGACAGGAGCTGCCAACGGGCAGGACAGGGGTGAGGATGGAAATGCAGAAGGGAAGCCAATTCCAGGTTGCCGAGGAAGGAAGCGGGGCACGGACTGGGGAGGGACAGGGAGGCTCCCAGGATGACCCTGAACCTTCCAGTTTGTATGCAAGGAGAGAGAAGGTGCTGCCCACTGAACTGTGCTTCAGAGGGAGGGGGGCAACAGGAGGACAGGGGCCCATGGCGTGGACTCCACTCCTGTCCTGGGCCCCGGCTGACCAGATTGAAAATCAAAATGGATTTTTGAGTCACAGCAAACTATGTTGTTCTGTGACCTTGAAGAAACCCAGAGAGACAAGAGCCAATTTCCCAAAAGGGTGGGTTTCAATCGCATTCTTACTAAACAAAGCAAGACCTAAGCTGCCATTAAGGAGTCAGTTGGGTTCCTATGGTTCTGCCTCCCTCCCCACTTTACCAGGGAAGTAGCTTTGAAATGACCAATCTAAGTTTGCCGTTTTGTTTCTGTGGCCCTCCAACCTTTTCATCCATAAAACCAAACTCTGTTCGCGGGAGTTCTCATCCTATTATGAAATGTTTCCTGATTCTAGATAGAAAATAAAGCCATTTAAGATCTTTCTACTGAAGCTGGGTGAGAGACAAATGCCTGTAGTCTCAGCAGATCCAGAGGCTGGGGCTGGAGGATCGAAAGTTCAAGCCCAACCTGGGCGATTTAGCAAAAGCCTATCTGAAGACAAAAAATAAAAAGAGCTGGGGATGTGACTCAGTGAGTGCCCAAGGGTTCCATCCCCAGTGCCACAATTAAAAAAGAAAGAAAGAAAGAAAGAAAGGAGGGAAGGAAGGAAGGAAGGAAGGAAGGAAGGAAGGAAGGAAGGAAGGAAGGAAGGGAGGGAGGGAGGGAAGAAAAATCCTTCAACTGAATTTGTTGAAATTTTGTCTTTTGACAGGGGAAAGGGTCACAGTGTAATGCCAGATTCGTGGGACCCCAGTAGACCTCCAGGAGCCGAATCCGAGGCAATCACACAAGAGTCTTTATTGCAAGTTCAAGCCTGGACTCACAACCGTTCCCAACGCACAGTGGTTCCAGGGAGTGAGTTCCTGCCCTTTGTTCAGTGAGATTTTATAGGTTTGGGGGGGGTACTCTATGGGTCACAATATCACACAGCAAATCATTTCATACCACGGGAAAGTCAAACAACAACTCTTAACATTGATTAGCACGTTCACTGGCGGGAACAAGTTGGGTGGGGGTGATTGGTTAGTACAGGAGGGGGATTCCTTTAAACGGATTGGTTTAGGCCACCCTGTCTCATGCTGATTGGTGGTTGCTAGGGGCTTGCTATGGGTCTTCACCTAGCCTAACTGAGTCAGGGACACCTGGTGCAGCAGATCTTCCTGTTATTTGCAGATAAACAACTCAGCAGGGTGGGTATGTGCTTAGGAGTGCTCTGTGGGTTTTTCCCAGGTCAAGACGCTCCCGTCCTTAGGACAGGCCTTGAGGTAGAAGCTGGTTTCTCAAAAATGGAGTCACATCAGTTTCTCAACAGGTGGAAGTTTACCTGTTACATTGGGGAACACTTAACAAGGCACAGAGGTAAATCTTTTTTTTTTGGTACCAGGGATTGAACACTCAGGGGCACTCAACCACTGAGCCACATCCCCATCCCCATTTTGTATTTTATATAGAGACAGGTTCTCACTGAGTTGCTTAGCACCTTGCCATTGCTGAGGCTGACTTTGTGATCCTCCTGTCTCAGCCTCCCCAGCCACTGGGATGACAGATGTGTGCCACCACACCAGGCTCAGAGGTCAAACCAGAGGTCAAACCTGAAGGCAGATGTTCCCGTGGGAAGTCCAGAGTGGAGACTCCAAAGGTGGCTCGCACTCTTCTGCTCAGTGCTGCCATTTTTAGCCCCCTAGCTGTTTGCTGCTGTGCTTGCCTCCCCATCAAAACCTGTTCCCCACAGCCCCCAACGTCACGTGCTCAGACCAGCATTCCAAGGAGGAAAGGTACAAGGACCGAAGGTCTCTTTCTCCAGGGGCTCCACTTTCTTACCAGAGAAGCAGAATCTTTACCAGAAAGTCCCAGCAAACTTTCCTCTCATCGGCCAGAAAGGTTGTAGGGTCATCCCAGGCCTTAAAGGAAACTGGGAGTGTTGGTCTCCCGCCATTATCACTGGTAATTCAGATTAAGCGCAATGAATGGCCTGGGGCTGAGAGAGGGGTGAGTATCCCTAAACCCAGGGCCTCCACCTTCTCTTTGACCAAACGGGGATCTCTGGGCGGTGATAAAGGAGCAGAGGAAGGGCTGGTGGGCGGCAATGAGTGGGGTAGAGGGGTGGGTGCCCACACCCACGCTTATTTGTGGAGATGGCACCTCCATTTTTCCTTCTGGAATGATCCCTCCCCTCACACTCAAAGCATTTGGGGTAGAGACAATTTTATCCCCCACACCGAGGAGTCAGGAAATGACACAGGTACCTGGGTGGGGTTGCCAGATAACACACACAGGGAGCATACTTGGGAATATTTATTTATTTATTTGTTTGTTCTCATTTGTTATACATGACAGCAGAATGAATTTCAATTCATAGTACACATATGGAGCACAACTTTTTGTGTCTCTGGTCATACACAAGGTAGAGTCACACCATTTGTATCTTCATACATGTACTTGGGGCAATGATGTCCATCTCATTCCACCATCTTTCCTATTCCACTGCCTCCTCCCTTCCCCTCCCTCCCCTTTGCCCTATCTAGAGTTCCTCCCTTCCCCCCATGCTCCCCCCACATCCCCATTATGGATCAGCATCCTCAAATCAGAGAAAACATTCAGCATTTGTTTTTTTGTGATTAGCTTACTTAACTTTGCATGATATTCTCCAACTCCATCCATTTACCTGCAGATACCATAATTGTATTCTCTTTTATTGCTGAGTAACATTCCATTGTGTATATATACCACAGTTTCTTTATCCATTCATCTTCTAAAGGGCATCTAGGTTGGTTCTATAGTTTAGCTATTGTGAATTGTGCTGCTATAAACAGTGATGTGACTGTGTCCCTGTAGTTTGCTGTCTTTAAGTCCTTGGGGTATAGACTGAGGAGAGAGATAGCTGGGTCAAATGGGGATTCCATTCCAAGTTCTCCAAGGAATCTCCAAACTGCTTTCCACATTAGTTGCCCCAATTTGCAATCCATGCTTGTGAATATTGATCCTAAAAATGTATTCATTGTCTGAAATTCAAATGTAACTCAGTGTCCTATATTTTTATATGCTAAATCTGGCATCAAGATCCGGCCTACCCATAACATAACGATGTTACCAAACCCAGGTCCAGAAGCTAATCCACCCATAAACCAGTGTCCGAGTGGGGAGGAGGCTTATTCAGACGCCATGGAATGGAGAAGTGGAGGCTCTGCTCTCAGATCAGCCTCTGTGCTCTGGGGGCAGGCACAGGTAGGAAGAATGGGGGGAGGGCCAGGATGACAAAGGGAAGGATGTCCCATCTGAATTCTGGGAACAGGCAGCAATCTTGGCTCAGGTGTCACCACTTACTGCTCCCTGTGTTTCTGGTCATGGCGGCTGGTGGCGTCTTTAGCCTTGAAGTGGGAGGAGAGAGGCTGAGCACGTCTAGAGGGAGTAAACCTGTATTACAGTTCTGCGGAGTCGAATGTGACCCAAGGTTAAGGCAGCAAAAGTGAGGGACACATTATGAAGACGGAGATGCCAGGCCTGTTCCTCCGGTGCCAGTCACCCACTGGGGTATCTGCAGCCCAAGTGAAGAGTCTGTGCTTTCAGCAAAAATGTCCTTCAAATTCCTGAAAAGTAACCTAGGCAACAATGATTATCGAAACCCATGTCAGAGGTGTTATCTCAGGCAAAGTTAGTGGGAGCATAATAATGTCTTGCCCAGCTGTGTGACCTCCAAAATTAGTGGGTTTTAAGTCAACAAAGAGCAAACAAAGCTGGAGGGTTTATTTAGGTTTTTACTGAGAACAGTTGAACACTGGATTACTGGGAAAGGTCCTGATGAATTCTAAGGCAGACCGTCCTGCTCCTGGCAGCTCCTCTGTCTCCCGGTCCAATTCTGTGGCCTTCTCTCCAGTCTTCCCACCTCTGCTCTCCTCTCTGTCCTCCTTTGGACATCTGCTGAAGCTCTCTGGGAAGAGTCTGTCTCATTCCACGGGAGTTGCAAACTGGCAGAACACAGGACGATGATCTGGCCCATCAGACACTCTTCCCCCAGTTCCAACAATCAGATCATAGCTGGCCACATAACCCAAACCAGGTCAACAAGTCTCCTTCACCATGCTGGGCACGGTGGCACACGGTGGCACATGTCTCAGCTCCAGAGGCTGAGACAGGAGGATCACAAGTTCAAAACCAGCCTCAGCTACTTAGTAAGGCCCTAAGCAACTGAGCAAGACTTTGTCTCAAAAAAATAAATAAATAATAAAAGGGCTGGGGATGTGGCTCAGTGGTAAAGGACCCCTGGGTTCAATCCCTAGTACAAAAAAAAAAAAAAAAGATTTGCTCATCCACTGATGATGGAATGTTGGGAAGACCTCTAAGTCTGCTGGAGGAATGTGAGCAGTAAGCGGCTGGTGCCAACAGCACCCCTGGAGAGGAGGACAGTCCACGGTGAAGGCAGCAGAAGCAGCCAGGGACAGTGACCCCTGCCTGGCAATCCTAGCGACTCAGGAGGCAGAGTTGGGCAGAGTGCAAATTCAAGGTCAGCTTCAGAAACTTTTTAGTTAAGTGAGCCAATAACTTTCCTTTGAGATTTAAACCAGTTTGAATTAGGGTTGTTTTTTTTTTGTTATTGTTGTTGTTGTTGGTACTGAGTGTGGAACCCAGGGGTGCTTTACCACTGAGCTACAACCACAGCTGTTTTTATTTTCTTGAGACAGGGTCTCATTGAGTTTCCAAGGGTCTCCCTATGCTGAGAGCCATTGCCAAGTAGGAATGACGCATCGAAATTTCCTTGCCAGCGTACCCATGTTGCTTAGAGGAAGGACTCGTGGAAATGGACTTGCTTTGGACATTTGCAGTGACATTGCATGTATGTTTGAGAAAGGTGACCCTGCTCAAGGACCAGGGTCGATCCGGGTTTAAGGAGGATCCTACTGGATTAGGGCGGATCCAGGTTTAAGGTGTACCCTGCTGGGAATAGGGCGTATCCTGCTGCCTCAGGCCTGCTCCCAGAGTATTTGGGATTCAGAACGTGGATTTTGCAGAGAAGGTGAATTTCCCCAGAATGTGTTTGTAGAGGGCCGGTGTGAGTTCGGGAATAAAGAATTGCTGTTTGAATCTACAAAGCTGTGAGTGGCTTGTGATTTTGTGCCTAGTCAGACTGTGGCATCCCTAAATTGTTGAGACTTGCCTGGAACTTGCCATCCTCCTGATTTAGCCTCCTAGGCCCTGGGGCCAGCTTTTCACTTACTCAACCATGATCTTCCCGGGTGCTGAAGGAGAACCTGGAGGTTCTCTTCCCCCGGGCCTATAAACTGTGGGAGATTTTATTCTGCCTTTTAGAGCTTTTGAGCATAACTGTTGCTCCCTGCCCCAAATCTGGCCACTGTCTTCTGAGGCAAGCCCTCTCCCTCTAATGGGACTGCAAACACTGACTACCAGGAGACCACAGAGAACTTCACTCTGCCTGGCTTGTGAAAGACCCTGGGTTCAATCCCAGTATTGCAAAAATAAAAAGAAGAAGAAATAAGAGTGCTGGGGACATAGCTCAGTTAATGAAGTGCTTACCTCGAATGCACAAGGCCCTGGATTCAATCCCTAGCACCGAAGGAGGAGGAGGAGGAGGAGGAAGGAGAAGAAGAAGAAGAAGGAGGAGGAGGAGAAGAAGGAGGAGGAGGAGAAGGAGGAAGAAGGAGGAGGAGGAGGAGAAGAAGGAGGAGGAGGAGAAGGAGGAAGGAGGAGAAGGAGGAAGAAGGAGGAGGAGGAGAAGGGGGAGGAGAAGAAGGAGGAGGAGGAGGAGAAGAAGAACAAAGAAGAAGGAGGAGGAGGAGAAGGAAGAAGGAGGAGGAGGAGAAGGAGGAAGGAGGAGAAGGAGGGAGGAGGAGGAGGGGGAGGAGGAGGAGGAGGAGGAGAAGGAGTGTTGAGAGCCACAGCCGTAGGGGCCCAAGCAAACTTCCAGCTGTCGGCTGATGATTGGCTCACAGCGGCCCCAGCAACATCTAGCTGATTGGCTCCTCTGCGGTGATGCTCATTGGGCTGTTTCCCTGCCCTTTCAGACCACGGAGCTCCTCATTGGGGGACTTCTTTGGCTCCGCCCACACGACCCAGCCAATCAGCCTCAAGAGCAGGAGGATTGTGGGAGTGCGGGAGGCTTGTGTGTTTGAGAGAGAGGCTTGTGGGAAGCCGGTGGTGGCATTTGGGCTCTGAGGGTTTTTCCTGAGGAGCTGTTTTGTTTGGCCTGTGTGGTTCTAAAAATAAAGTTAGTTTCTTTTGATAAGTGGCTCTTGAATTGTGCCCAGCCAGACTGCGGCAAAGGAGGAGGAGGAGGAGAAGAAGGAGGAGGAGAAGAGGAGGAAGAGGAGGAGAAGAAGAACAAAGAAGAAGGAGGAAGAGGAGGAGAAGGAGGAGAAGAAAGAAGCAGAAGAACCAGGAACAGCATCTTCTCAACAATGTCATTTGACCCTAATTTGGGCCAGGCTTATAGTTACCCTACCCTTGGACTTTTTAGTCAAATGAGCTGATAACTTTTTTTTTTTTTTAAAGAGAGAGAATTTTATTTATTTTTTAGTTTTTTCAGTGGACACAACATCTTTGTTTGTATGTGGTGCTGAGGATCGAACCCAACGAGCTGATAACTTTTGAGAGAGACTCAGGAGGTTGAGGCAGGAGGATTGTGAGTTCAAAGCCAGCCTCATCAATTTAGTGAGGCCCTAAGCAGCTTAGCAAGGCCCTATCTCAAAATAAAAAATAAAATGGCTGAGGATGTGTCCCAGTGGTTAAGTACCCCTGGGTTCAATCCCTCATACAAAAAAAAAAAAAAAGTTCTGAAAGGAAGAATAAAATCTCCCAGAGTTTATAGGCTGAGGGTGGGGGGTGGCGGGGTGGGGGGAGAGGCCTTCCAAACTCTCCTTCAGAGCCCAGGAAAATCATGGTTGAGTGGCTGGAATAGAACAAAGGTGCCTAGAGATTGAGTCAAACTGAACTCATCCCAAATCCAGCTCAACTCCTCACTAAAAAATCACCAATTTCTCATCAGACTAAAAGAATAAAGGTAGAGCTGGGCAGGAGGATTATGAATGTAAAGCCAGCCTCAGGAAAAACAAGGCACTAAGCAACTCAGCAAAACACAAAAAAGGGCTGGAGATGAGGGTCAGAGGTTAAGTGCCCCTGGGTTCAATCCCCAGTACTCCCCCCCCCAGAAAAAAAAAAAAAACTCCAGATAGATAGCAGGAATGTCCCCAGATACTTAGAGATCAAAAGATTAAAAGAAACACTTGTAAATAACACAAGGCTGGAAGAAGAAATCTCAAGGGAAATTTAAAAATGTTTTGAAATAGGGGTTTGTGATAGCGCTTAGTGGTACAGTACATGCGTAGTATGCATGAGGTCCTGGGTTAGATCCCTAGCACCCCAACAAAAATATTTGTGGAACACAGCAAAAGCATTAATTAGAAGAAATTCACAACCCTGCAAATTATATTAGAAAATAAAAAAAGATCTGAAATCAGTAATAGAGGCTTCCAACATAGGAAACCAGAAAAAAGAAGGTTAAATCTCAAGTTCCAAACTTGAACAGTAATAATAAACCAGATACGGTGGTGCACATACCTGTAATCTCAGTGGCTCAGGAGGCTGAGGCAGGAGGATCGTGAGTTTAAAGCCAGGCTCAGCAAAAGTGAGGAGCTAAGCAACTCAGTGAGACCTTGTCTCTAAATAAAACACAAAATAGGGCTGGGGATGTGGCTCAGTGGTTGAGTGCCCCTGAGTTCAATCCCCAGTACTAAAAAAAAAAAAAAAAAGGACTGGGTAAGTAGCTCAGTGGTAGAGGACCCCTGAGTTCAATCCCCAGTACACACATATACCAAAAAAAAAAAAAAAAAAAAAAAAAGAAGAAGAAGAAGAAGAAGAAGAAAGAAGAAAAAAATTTAAAACATAGAGAACTGAGAGTGTAGCTCAGAACTAGAGCATTTGCCTAGCATGCGGAAGGCCTTGGGGTTCCATCCCAGCAACCCCCACACACACATGCACAGACAGAGCAGGAATCGAGGAAAGTGAAAAAAGGAAATCAATAGAGAAAATCAGCTAGCTGGCTTAGTGGCACACACCTGACACACCTGTAATCCCACTGACTAGGGAGACTGAGGCAGGAGAATCATAAATATGAGGTCAGCCTCAGCAATTTAGGGAGACCTTCTCATAATAAAAAAAAATTAAAGATCTGGATATAGCTGTGTGGTAAAGCTCCCCTGAGTTCTATCCTTACTGTGTCACACACACACACACACACACACACACAGATAGAGGGAGAAAATCAACTAAACTGAAAGCTGGTTCTCTGAAAAAGAAATAAAATCAAAAAGCCTCTAGCAAGACTAACTAAGAAAAATAGATGGTACAGGGGGTGGGATTGTAGCTCAATGGTAGAAAGCTTGCCTAGCAGGTGTGAGGCACTGGGTTCAGTTCTCAGCACCACACATAAATAAATAAAATAAAGGTCAACAGACAACTGAAAAAAAATATTTAAAAAAAAAAGAAAAATAGAAAGTACAAATATAATTATCAAAATTAAAGCAGGAACATAAGTACAAATTCCATGGACATTGAAAAGATAATCAATCAAAGAATAGTGTAAACAATACCATGGACAATCAGCCAAAATTTGCAGAAAAATAAACAGATAATCTGAATAGGCTCTATCTACTAACCTCCAAACTAGAAAGCAGCAGGCCCAGATGGTTTCACTGATAAATTCTACCAAACATTTAAGGGAAAAAAAATCAATTATCTCCAATTTCCTGAGCCCAGCATTTCCCTAACACCCAAACTAGACATATACATTAAAAGAAAACCACAGATTAATACCTCTTGTGAGTGCAGATTAAAAAAAAATCCTCAATAAAATGTTAGTCAATTTAATCCAACAATGTAAGAAAACTGTCATATAGGCAGGCACAGTGGTGCACGCCTGTAATCCCAGCATTTTGGGAGGCTGAGGCAGGAGGATCATGAGTTCAAAGCCAGCCTCTGCAATGGCAAGGCTCTAAGCAATTCAGTGAGACCCTGTCTCTAATAAAATACAAAAACTTGAGCTGGGGATATGGCTCATAGTTAAGCATCCATATCCCTGAGTTCAATCCCTGGTACCCCCCCCCAAAAAAAAAAGGGAAAAACAACAGTCATATGCACCATAAGCAAGTAGAATTTACTCCAAATAATGCATAAGTGGCCCAACATTTGAAAATCAACTTATGTAATCCATCACATCAACAGACTGATGAAAAAAGTCATATGACCATATCAATAGATGCAGAAAAATCATTTGGCAAAGTCCAACACTTATAAATGATATTTTCTCTCAGTAAACTAAAAGTAGAGAGGAGTTTCTTCAACATGGTAATGATGTTTTCGAAAAACCTGCAGCTTACATCCCACTTCATGGTGAGAAACTAGAAGTTTCCCCACTAAAATCAGGAAGGAAGCAAGAATGTGCCTTCTTCCACCCCTTTCCAACATCATACTGGAATTCCCAACTAATGTGATAAGAAAAGGAAATTAATGGTATACTGAAGGAAGAGATAAAACTTAGTTTGCCGACATTATCATCTATGTAGAAAGTCCAAAAGAATTTTGAAAAAAACCCTCCTAACTAATAGGAAAGTATAGCCAAAATGCAGGATACAACTTTAGTATACAAAAGTGTTTGCTGTCAGCCATGCTGGGTCATGTCGGTGAGCCCAGCTACTTAGGAGGCAAAGGCAAGAGGATTAAAAGTTCATGGCCAGGGCTGGGGTTGTGACTCAGTGGCAGAGCACTTGCCTAGCAGGTGTGAGGCACTGGGTTCGATCCTCAGCACCACATAAAAATGAATAAATGAAATAAAGGTATTGTATCCAACCACAACTAAAAAATAAATATTAAAAAAAATAAAAGAAATAAAAAAAGCTCATGCTAGCCTGAGTAACTTAGTGAGACCCTGTCTGTCTCACCATAAAAAATGAAAAGGGCTGGGGACATAGCTCAGCGGTAAAGTGCCTCTGGGTTCAATCCCCAGAATGGGGGTGGGAAATGCCAGTAGATTCCAAGTTGTCCGGTTCTTCTCTCTGGCTGTTGGCCCGTGGACCAACAGGGATACATAGCCCAGCACAAACACAGAGAGACAGTAGCCTCCCCTCCCCACATCTGCCCGCAATGTCCTTTCTAGTGTCCCCGCATCCTGGTACTTGGGTCTGCTCTAATGTACCGCTTCCCCTCTCTCTCTCAAAATGGCTCTGAAGCCTGATTAGGCCAATGAACAGCTAAGAATGAAAACCGTGGGTCTGGTTTAATGGACTTTGCCTGACACATCTGCCGGTGTGACGGCGCCCAGCTGTGGCACAGCGGGCTGCTCCTGAAAGACGGGGTGGAGAGAAGTCCTCCCCAGGCAGCCCAGGAACAGGACACTTTGATTTTTGTCCTCCAGAAAGAGAGACAGTCTGTGTTCAGATCTAAGCTGACAGATGAAGAGTTGTTCAAGGGTTGGGTGGATGAGCAAGAATTTGGGGAAGGCCTGATGTGGTGGCATTTGCCTATAATCCCAGCAGCTCGGGCGGCTGAGGCAGGAGGATTCAAATCCAGCCTCAGCAACAGTGAGGCGCTAAGCAAATCAGTGAGACCCTGTCTCTGAATAAAATACAAAATAGGGCTGGGGATGTGGCTCAGTGGTCAAGTGCCTCTAAGTTCAATCCTCGGTACCCCCCCCCAAAAAAAAGACCAATAAATATATAAAAGTGTATGCAACCTCATCAGTCATCAGAAATGCAAACCAAGGCACAATGAGATACCACGGCACACTCACCAGAAAGGCTTGGATAGAAAGGTCGGGCAAGAAAAAGTGTCAAAAAGGACGTGGACAACTGGTGAAAGTGTGAATTAATGCAACGACTTTGGGGAAACGTTTAGAAGGAACTGCAGAACTAAATAAACCTATAGCGTGTGACCCCACAATTCCAATAATAGATACATGCTCAACAAAATAAGTATGTGGTGTGTCCACCAAGAGGTCTGTAAAAGAATACTCAGGGCAGCCTTATTTATTTTTTCTTTTCTTTCTTTTTCTAGTTGTAGATGGACATAACAGCTTTATTTTAGTTTAGTTATTTATTTTTTGTGTGCTGCTGAGGATCAAACCCAGGGCCTCCCACATGCTGGGCAAGTTCTCTACCACTGAGCCACAACCCCAGGTCCTAAGCAGGTATTTTACCCCTTGGCTCTTCCCCCCAGTTATAGCATCTTTTATTTTAATAGTTTTAGACGAAAGAAATATCAGTTTTGTTTCCCACTGACAGTGGAGTAAATTTCCTATGTCTACAACATGGTATACCATGAAAAAAGAACAAAATATTACTATACACAATACCATGAACTCTTTTCACACACATAAAGTTGTGAAAAAGAAGTCAGATGTAAAGAGAACCTTTTATTATTATTTTCTGTTATTTCCTATTCCATTAATATGACATTTAAAACAAAAGCCATCTATGGGAGGTGGGAATAAATGCTGCTGTTTGTGTACCAACTGGGAGGGTGCAGAGTGGCACCTTCTAGGTACTAGAGTTGTTCTGTATCCTTTTTTTTTGATTTTTCATCTTTTGGGGGGTTTTATTGTGGGGGTAGTGTTATTCTTTGGTACTAGGAATTAAACCCAGGTCTTGGGTGTGCTAAGCACACACTGTCACTGAGCTCAGTGACCTCAGTCTTGGAAATGTTCCACATCTTGATCTGCTTCAATTACTCGGGTGCACAGATGTATATAGAGGTACCAGAAACATTATCTAGCTGTACACTTCAGATTTGTGTGCCAGACACCACGGCCCACACCTACAATCCCAGCTACTCTGGAGATTTGTGCACTTCATCATATATATGTTTAGCTTTAAGTTAAAAAAAATTGAACTAAATTAAAACTAAGCTGGGAGTGTGGCTCACACCTGTGAGCTTGGGAGGCTGAAGCAGGAAGATGGGGCCAGTTCAAGGCCATCCCCAGCAACTTTTTTTTTTTTTAAAGACTATTTTTTTTTAAAGAGAGTGAGAGAAAGAGAGAGAATTTTAATATCTATTATTTCTTTTTAGTTATCGGCGGACACAACATCTTTGTTGGTATGTGGTGCTGAGGATCGAACCCGGGCTGCACGCATGCCAGGCGAGCGCGCTGCCGCTTGAGCCACAGCCCCAGCAACTTTTTTTTTTTTTTATAAATGTTGGCAGGCCTGGTTTCTTCTGAAGTCTCTCTTTTTTTTTTTTTTTAATATTTATTTTTTAGTTCTCGGAGGACACAACATCTTTGTTTGTACGTGGTGCTGAGGATCGAACCCGGGCCGCACGCATGCCAGGCGAGCTCGCTACCGCTTGAGCCACATCCCCAGCCTCCCCAGCAACTTAATGAGAACTTGTCTCAAAACAAAAAAATAAAAAGGCTGGGAATATGGATCAGTGGTTAAATGCCCCTGGGTTTCATATCCAGGGCCAAAAATAATAATAATAATAATTAAAAACAAAATTATGATAAAGTCACTTATAAAATGTAATTTTTTAAAGTGTCATTTACAGGCTGGGGTTCGATCCTCAGCACCACATACAAACAAAAAAAATGTTGTATCTGCCGAAAACTGAAAAATAAATATTGAAGAATTCTCTCTCTTTCTCTCTCACTCTCTCTCACTCTTTAATAAAATAAAATGTCATTTACAATTGTTTTGTTTTGTTTTTGAAACAGGGTTTTACTAAATTGCTGAGGGCCTCTCTAAATTGCTGAGGCTGGCCTTGAACTTGTGACCCCCTGCCTCAGCCTCCCAAGTCACTGAAATTATAGGCATGTGCAATACTTTTTATAGACCTTTAAGAATAAATCTAGGCTTGGAGGCATAACTCAATGGCAGAACGTTTGCTTAGCAAAACCCTGGGTTCAATCCTCAGCATGGAAAAAAAAAAAAATCTAACCCAAAAAACTACAGAGTCTTTATAGGGAAAATTCTTGAGTAAATGGAGAGACATACTATGTTCATGAATAGAAAGACAATAATGTAGAAAGATTGACTCTCCCCAAACTGATTCATAGATTTGATGCAATGTAAATAATCTAAATAATTTCATTAAAAATTTTTCATGGAGGGGCTGGGGATGTGGCTCAAGCGGTAGCATACTTGCCTGGCATGCGCAGGATGCTGGGTTCTATCCTCAGCACCACATAAAAATAAAATAAAGATGTTGTGTCCGCCAAGAACTAAAAAATAAATATTGAAAAATTCTCTGTCTCTCTGTCTCTCTTTCTCTCTCTTAAATAAAATTCATGGAACCTTTTATAATTAACCTTAGAATTTTATAACAAAGTGTAAAGAACCAACAACAGGTCTGGGGATGTGACTCGGTGGTACAGCACTTGCCTGGCACACATGAGACCCTGGGTTGGAGCCCCAGCACCTACAACAGCAACAACAACAACAACAACAACAAAATGATAGTGAAAACTCTTCTGAAAAGAGAAAAGCAGTGGAGAGGGAAATTGTCCAGCGAGGGATCAGAACTCATTATAAAGGAATAGTACTTAATAAAGTGAGGTACTGGGGCAGCGGCAGACAACCAAATTTCTTTGTATGGCACTTTGATATATGGTAGACATGGTCTGTGTCATCCCTGGAAAAAGGAGTCATTGTTCAAAAAGTGGGGATGGACTACCGAGTTGTCCTAATGGACAAAAATTTAAAGAATCTCTCCCTCATACCAAACAACAATAGCAATTCCACATGAATAAGGGTTTCAATTCTAAAATAAAACTTTAAAACTTAATAGAAGGGGCTGGGGATGTGGCTCAAGCGGTAGCGCGCTCGCCTGGCATGCGTGCGGCCCGGGTTCAATCCTCAGCACCACATACCAACAAAGATGTTGTGTCCGCCGAGAACTAAAAAATAAATATTAAAAAATTCTAAAAAAAAAAAAAAGGACTAGTTTGAACATTATATTCTAAAAAAAAAAAAAAAACTGGAAAAAAAAACTTAATAGAAAAGAGAGATGAATGTTTTAAGTTTTCCCAGACCCCAGAGGAGGGGTGGGCAGTGAGTTCCAGCCAACCGCAAGACTCCCACATCCTGGGAGAGGGGGAGATAAAGGACGTGAGCCAGCAGGACATGGAAGCAGGGACTGCTGTAGTAAGCCTGTGGTGCTGGGGTGTTGGGTGTGATCATGATTCTCAATACATACAGACGTGGAACTCTACTGCTTTGGGTATCAAAAGTGCACAGCGTGACAAGGAAATGTCAAAAAGACACACCAGCCAACCTGAAGGGGTTCCGTTGGCCAAATCTAGGAAAATATGAGCATGAACATAAATAATGGTATTCCCGGCACAGTGGTGCATGCCTGTAATCCCAGCTGCTCAGGAAGCTGAGACAGGAGGATCGCAAGCTCAAAGCCAGCCTCAGCAATTTACTGAGGCCCTCAGCAACTTAGCAAGACCCTGTCTCAAAATGAAATACACAAAGGGCTAGGGATATGTCTCAGTGATTAAGCACCCATGGGTTAAACCCACTGTACCAAATAAATAAATAAATGATAATCTTATGGACTGAAACATTTTGTGTAAAACTAGGAATCCATAAATTCATATATCTAAAATAAATACAGGAGCTGGAGTTGGGGCTCAGAGGTAGAGCGCTCGCCTAGCCTGTATGAGGCATTGGGTTCAATCCTCAGCACCACATAAATATAAAATAAAGATATTGCGTCCACCTATAACTAAAAAATAAATATTAAAAAAAATAAGATGAAATAAATACATAAATGGGATGGGCTGGGGATATGGCTCATTCAGTAGAATGCCTGCTTCACATTCACAAGGCCGTGGGTTCAGTCTCCAGCATCACAAAAAATACATACATACATACATACATACATAAATGGGGAGAATGGATATTTTTGCCTTATAGCAGAGACCTCAGAGTAGGGCTGAGGGTGTAACTCAGCAGTAGAGCTCATTCCCAGCCCCCCAAAAATTCTCAAATTTTCCCCCAGAAAGTACTTTATAAATATTTGTTATTTAATGAATATATAAAGCTATTAATTAGCTTTACAGCCACAAAACCTGACAGATACTATCTTAACTAAGATAGTATCTTTTTTACCTCCTAGTCAAAGACAAGCTGGGTGTGGTGGCGATGCCATTAATTCCAGCAACTCAGAGGCTGAGGCAGGAAGATCACAAACTCAAGACCAGCCTAGCAATACAGTCAGGCCCTAAGCAACTTAGCAAGACCCTGTCTCTAAAAAAATAGAAAGGGCTGGGGATGTGGCTGAGGGTTAAAGTGCCCTTGGTTCAACCCCAATACTGAGAAAGCAACAATACCAATAGCAAAGTTGCCCGTCCAGCTGCAGCGATCTAGACAATGTGGTGTCGGCATAAGTACAGACAGTAGATCAATGGAATTGATCTGAAAGCCTAGAAATAAACTCATATATCTATAGTCCACAGATTTTTGTCAAGGGTGCCAAGACCATTCAATAGGAAAACAATCATCTTTTCAACAAATGAACCTGAAACAACGGTTATTCACATACAAAATGATCAAGTTGGACCTTATCTCACACCATATGCAAAAATTAACTCAACTATATAAATGTCCTAAATATAAGAGCTTAAACTGTTGAATGCTTGGAAAAAAACATGGGTAAATTTTCATGGCCTTGCATCTGGCAATGATTTCTTAGATATGACACCAAAAATTCAAGCAACGAAAGGAAAAAGTAGATAAATTAAACTTTGTCAAAATTAAGACCTTTTGTGCATCAAAGAACACTATCAAGAGAGTGAGGCAGGCACAGTGGCTCATGCCTGTAATCCCAGCGGCTCGGGAGGCAGAGGCAGGAGGATCGTGAGTTCAAAGCCAGCCTCAGCAATTTAGCAGTGAGATGCTAAGCAACTCAGTGAGACCCTGTCTCTAAATAAAATACAAAATAGGGCTGGGGATGTGACTCAGTGGTTGAGTGCCCCTGAGTTCAATCCCTGATACCAAAGAAAGAGAGAGAGAGAGAGAGAGAGAGAGAGAACAAAAGACAACCCACAGAATAATAGGAAATATTTACAAATCACATACCTGACATGGGTCTTGTATCCACAATGTTAACAAATTCTTACAACTCAACAACAAAAGGCAAACATTTAATCACAAAATAGGCAAAGGACATGATATGGTCAACGGGCACATGAAAAGATGCTTAGCATCATTAGCCATTAGATAAGTGCAGATTAAAACCATAAGGAGATACCAGATCACTCTTGGGAGGATGGACTTAATCACAAAAATGAAAACCAGAAAGGACCAGCGAGGGTGTGGAGAAATTGGAACCCTCTTACAGTGCTGCTAGGAATGTAAATGGTGCCCTGCTGTGGAAAACAGTTTGGCAATTTCTTAACAAGTTAAGCACAGAATTATCAGAGCACTCAGCAATTCCGCTCTTAAGTTCATACCCAAAAGAACTACCAGCAGGGCCAGGGTTATGGCTCAGTGGTAGAGTGCTCGCCTAGCCTGCGAGAGGCACTGGGTTTGATCCTCAGCACCACATAAAAATAAACAAATAAAATAAAGGTATTGTGTCCATCTACAACTAAAAAATTATTTTTTAAAAAAATATTTTTTTTAATATTTATTTTTTAATTTTAGGTGGACACAATTCGTTTATTTTTTATTTTTATGTGGCGCTGAGGCTCGAACTCAGTGCCTTGTGCATGCTACTAGGCGAGCACTCTACCACTGAGCCACAACCCCAGCCCCTAAAAAACATCTTAAAAAAAAAAAAAAAAAGAACTACCAGCAGGTGTTCAAACAAAAACTCATGCACAAATGTTTGTAGCAGTACTATTTAAAATAGCCAAATGATAGAAACAACCCCAAATGCCCATAAACTGATAAATGGATTAGCAAAATGTGGTATATTTATAAAGTGAAATATTATTCAGCCACAAAAATGAAGCACCGATATATACTTCAACATGGATGAACATTGAAAATATTATATGAGGGGCTGGGGATGTGGCTCAAGCAGTAGCGCGCTCGCCTGGCATGCGTGCGGCCCGGGTTCGATCCTCAGCACCACATACAAACAAAGATGCTATGTCCGCTGGAAACTAAAAAATAAATACTAAAAAAAAAAAAAAAAGAAAATATTATATGAAATGAAGGAAGCCTGATACAAAAGCCTGCATACTGTATAATCTCATTTATATTAAATATTCAGAATAGGTACATCCATGGAGAAAAAGCAGATTAGGGGCTGGGGTTGCAGCTCAGTGGTAGAGCATTTGCCTAGCACAGGTAAGGCCCTGGGTTCGATCCTCAGCCCACATAAAAGTAAATAAATACATAAAATAAAGTTTTTTAAAAAAGTGCAGATCAGTAGTTGCTAGGGGCTGGATCAAGGAGAACTGTGAATGCTTGATGGGTTGGGAAAATATTCTGGAACTAGAGGAGGTGATGGTTTCACAACATTGTGAGTGTACTAAAAGCCACTGAACTCCACACTTTGAAATGGTTAAAATGGTAGGTTTAATGTTATGTGTATTTTGGGGGGGGGTGGGTACTGGGGATTCAACCCAACGGTGCTTTACCTCTGAGCTATATCCTCAGCCCTTTTTCAATTATTATATTTTATTTTGAGACAGGGTCTTGCTAAGTCACTTAGGGCCTGACTAAACTGCTGAGGCTGGCCTCAAACCTGCGATCCTCCTGCCTCAGTCTCCCAAGTTGCTGCTATTACAGGGGAACTAGCAGACCCACAGCCTTTGTTCTTCCAACTGAGTTGAAGTTGGTGGGTCCACCACACTCTCCTTGATCTAGACCTAGATGCATTCATCCGGGGCTTACTGAGCCATTAGGAAGTGAACATCAGTGCCCTTCCGTGGAAGCCCAAGATCCAGCTCTAGACAACAGGATGCAGGAAGGAACCCAGAAGCAAAGCCTCCTCCCATGCAAAGAGGTGGAGTCTTCCTTAGGAAAAGAGAAGCGGTATCCTTAGAGACAAAGGAGGAAGTTCATGTCCACTCTCTGGGTGAACCTGTGAACCTGTGAACCTGAGCAAGAGCCATAAGATGCCATCCATGAGAAAACCATGCCAAACTCTGCTTTTCTCTGGGCTACAAGGGAATGTCCAGGTGAGCCAGAATTCAAATCTCTGCTCCTTTTATAATTGTAATTCCTTCTGAAGATTTCTCTAATGCAGTATTTGCAAACATCAGTGTGCACAAGAGTCACCCATAAGATTGTTACAACTACAGTTTCCTGAGCCAGGCCTGGCACTGTGTGCCTGCAGTCCCAGTACTCAGGAGGCTACAGTAGGAGGATCACTTGAGCCCACGAGTTCAAGACTAGCCTGGGCAAGGTAGCAAGACCCTGTCTCAAAATTAAAAAGGAGAGGGGCAGCTGAAGGTGTCACTCAGTGGTAGAGTACTTGCCTAGTATGCAGTAGGCTCTGGATTCGAATCCCAGCACAACAAAAACAAACAAATAAATATTTTATTTACTTATTTATAAACTCTTATTTGTTTGTTTTTTTGATACTAGGGATTGAACCAAGGAGTACATTACCACTAAACTATACCGCCAGCCCTTTTTATTTTTTATTTTGACACAGGGTCTTGCTAAGTTGATTAGAGCCTCACTAAATTACTGAGGCTGGCCTCGAACTTGCAATCCTCCTGCCTCAGCCTCCTGAATTCTAGGGATTATAGGCATGTGCCACCATGCCCAACTAAATAAATATTTTATTTATTTATTTATTTATTTTGGTGCTGGGGATTGAATTCAGGGACACTCAACCACATCCCCATCCCTATTTTGTATTTTATTTAGAGACAGGATCTCACTGACTTGCTTAGTACCTTGCTAAATTGCTGAGGTTGGCTTTGAACTGGAGATCCTCCTGTCTCAGCCTTCTGAGCCACTAGTATTATAGGTGTGCAGCACTGCACCCAGCTAAATAAATATTTTAAAGGACTGGGGCTGTGGCTCAGCAGTAGAGCACTCGCCTACCGTGTATGAAGCATTGGGTTCCATCCTCAGTATCACATAAAAATAAAATAAAGGTATTGTGTCCAACTACAACTAAAAATAAATAAATAATAAATAAGTATTTTAAAGAAATAAAAATTAGGGCTGGGGATGTGGCTCAAGCGGTAGCGCGCTCGCCTGGCATGCGTGCGGCCCGGGTTCGATCCTCAGCACCACATACCAACAATGATGTTGTGTCTGCCGAGAACTAAAAAATAAATATTAAAAAATTCTCTCTCTCTCTCTCTCTCTCTCTCTCTCTCTCTCTCTCTCTCTCTTTAAAAATAAATAAATAAATAAATAAATAAATAGGCAAAAGAACTAAACAGAAATTTCTCAAAAGAAGAAACAAATATCCAAAAGTGTATGAAAATAATTTTAGCATTTCTAGCAATTTATGTAAATGAAAGTCAAAGCTACACTAAGATTTCATCTTAATCCAGACAGAAAGGCAATGATTAAGAATATGAATAATAGCCAGGCTCAGTGGCACATGCCTGTAATCCCAGCAACTCGGGAGACTGAAGCAGGAGGATAGCAAGTTCAAGACCAGCCTCAGCAACGTAGTGAGGACCTAAACAACTTAGTAAGAATCTGTCTCAAAATAAAAAATAAAAATGGCTCAGTGACTAAGCACCCTTGGGTTAGATCCCTGGTACCAAATAAAAATAGAAATTTAAAAAATCATACTACAGCCACTTCAATGTTCATAGCAGCATGATTCACAATATCTAAATTATGGAATGAACCCAGATGTCTGTCAATAGATGAAAGGATTAAGAAAATGTAGTATAGGGCTGTGGTTGAAGTTCAGGTGTAGATCGCTCGCCTAACACATGCAAGGCCCTGGGTTCGATTCTCAACCCCCTATAAAAATAAGTAAATAAAATAAAGGTATTGTGTCCATTTACAACTAAAAAAATAAAAATAAAAATTTTTTAAAAGAAAATGTAGTATATATACACATTGGAGCTTTACTCAGTTATGAAGAAGAATGAAATAATGTCATTTGCTGGTAAATGAGTGGAAATGGAGAAAATCATGCTAAGTGAAATAAGCCAGACTCAGAAAATCAAGGGTTGAAATATTTTCTCTGTGTGTGGGAGCTAGAGCAAAATAAGGGAAAGAAGGTGGGAGGGGAAGGAATCAGGTAGCATGGAGATCCAGGGGAGCGCCACCGCGCCCAGCACTAGTGGGGATTTAAACCACCCAGTTTGTCTCCAGGGCTTTTTTTTTTATATATATATAATATTTTTTTTTTTTTTAGTTTTCGGTGGACACAACATCTTTATTTTATTTTTATGTGGTGCTGAGGATTGAACCCAGCGCCCTGCACATGCCACATTGAGCCACATCCCCAGCCAGAGCTTGGGTTTTTAATCACTATGGGGTCTATAGCATAGTATTGGGGGGAATTTCCAGGTAGTGGTCACCGGGTTTAATGAGAAAAGTGCCGTAAGTAATTAGAGATATCTGGCTGAACAAGGAGGTTGGTATGTACAACAGAAGCTCAAGCCACCAAAAAAGAAAGAAAGAAAAAAACGATAAATTACACTGTATCAAAACTAAAAAAAAAAAAAAAAAAAAACCATTTTGGGCAGTGTTGGGGATCACTCAAGCTTGCTGAGCAAGTGCTCTGCCCCCAGCTGTTTATAAAAAGAACTATTACCACTCAAGAATACAAACACTAATAACCTTTTTTTTTTTTTTTTTTTTGGTACCAGGGATTGAACACAAGGATGCTTAACTACTAAGCTATGTCTCCAGCCCTATTTAAAGACAGGGCCTCACTGAGTTACTTAGCATCTTGATTTTCCTGAGGCTGGCTTTGAACTCACAATCCTCCTGCCTCAGCCTTCTGAGCCACTGGGATTACAGGCATGTGCCACCTCACCTGGCTAGCCCTTTTTATTTTTTATTTATTATTCTTTTAATGTATATATTTTTAGTTGCAGATAGACAAGTATTTTGTTTCATTTATTTTGTTTATTTTTTTGTGGTGCCAGGGATGGAACCCAGGGCCTTATGCATGTGAGGCAAGCACTCTAGTAACTGAGCTCTATCCCCAGCTCCTGTTTTCTTTGTTTTTATGTGGCGGTGAAGATGAAACCCAGGGCCTCACACATGCCAGTCAAGTGCTCTATCACTGAGCTATGACCCCAGGCCTTATTTTTTATTTTGAGACAGTTCTCACTAGGTTGCTTATGGCCTCCCTAAATTGCTGAGGCTGACTTTGAACCTGTGATCCTCCTCTCTCAACCTCCCAAACCACTGGGATTACAGGTGTGTGCCACCAAGCCTGACATAACCCGATTTTTTTAAGTGAGCAAAAGATTTTAATAGACATGTCTCCAAAGAAGATAGACAAGTGGCGAAAATTACATGAAAAGATGTTCAGTGTCATTATTTACTAGGGAAATGCAAATCAAAACCATACAACATACCTTTGTATACCCACTGGGATGACTATAATGTAAAAGATGGACAATCACAAGTGTTGGCAAGGACATGGAGAAATTGGATCCCTCTTGCAGTGCCAGTGGGCATGTATTACACAACAGCTGGGGGAAACCATTTGGCAGTTTCCCACTAAGTGGAGCAGAATTACCATATTACCCAGCAATTCCACTCCCAGGCAAGTACCCAAAAGAACAGAAAACAGATGTTCAAACAAAAGCTGGCCCACAAATATACACAGGAGCTCTATTCACAACAGCCCAAAGGTGGGCTGGAAAAGGGGGGAGGGAAAAAAGAAGCAAGGAAAGACTAGGGAGTTGGAGAGAGAATGCCATGTCTGGAGTATTAGGTGGCCTCTCGATGTGGCAATGCTGTGTAAGGAACAACCTTGAGACTCAGTGGTCTACAACAGCAAACATTTATTTCTTGCTCACAGTTCTGGATCACCTGGGGGCTCCACTGGGCCAGGTAGGCTCCACTGGACTTGGCTTGAAGCTGAGTCAAGTTGGGTCTGCTCCAGGTAGCACTTGTTCCAGGACCCAGCCTGAAAAAGTGGCATCCCCAAGGGACATGTTCTTCTAGGGGTGGGTAGAACAAGCAACAAGAATCTGAAACACACACACACACACACACAAACTATAGACCCTTAACAGGGACTTTGCTTTTTCTTGAGCTGACTTGCCATTGGTCAAGGCAAGTCACGTGGTCAAGTTCTAGGACCAGGGGAGGGGAAAGTATTCAGTGCCTGGAAGGCACTGACAAGTCTCAAGGTAATGGGACTGGACATGTAATCTAATTACAGAAGTGGGTAGTAGAGTCGGAAATAATAAGCCAGTCTGCCTTTAGCCAGGGGCCAAATAGTTGCCATTCCTGTCCTATGAGACATTTGGGGCACAGGTCAGAAAGACTGATGTATTTTGTCTAATGTCTGCTGCATTAGGAACTTTTTTTTTTTCTTAATGGAAATGATGTTTTAAAATCTGATTAAAGGGGCTGGGAATGTGGCTCAAGCGGTAGCGCGCTCGCCTAGCGTGCACGCGGCCCGGGTTCGATCCTCAGCACCACATACCAACAAAGATGTTGTGTCCGCCGAGAACTAAAAAATAAATATTAAAAAATTCTCTCTCTCTCTCTCTCTCCTCTCTCACTCTCTCTTTAAAAAAAAAATAAAATCTGATTAAAGGGGCGGGGGTGTAGCTCAGTGGTAGAGCATTTGCCAACCACATGTGAGGTCCTGGGTTGGATCCCTAGCACTACAAATAAATAAATAAAGTCTTATTATAAAAGTAAAATTACCAGCCCAGGTCCAGTTGTGCACATCTGTAATCCCTGCTACTCAGCAAGATAAAGCAGGAGGAATGCAAGTTCAAGGCCAGCCTATTCAACTTAATGAGACCATGTCTCAGAATTCTAAAAGAAAAAAAAAAAAAATTTTAAAGGGCTGGAGATGTAGCTCAGTGGTAAAGCATCTGTGGATTCAGATAAAAATTATAAAAAGATATTTAGATATTGAAATACAATTTATGTTGCATCTAAATCATCTAAATTATAAAAAGATAAATAAAAATATCAGTACGAATTTTTTTTTAATATTTTATATTTTAGTTGTAGTTGGGCACAATACCTTTATTTTATTTATTTTTATGTGGTGCTAAGAAACCCCAGCCCAATATGGAAAATTTTTAAATTTAAAAATTACCATAAGGGCTGGGGATGTGGCTCAAGCCGTAGGGTGCTCGCCTGGCATGCATGTGGCCCGGGTTTGATCCTCAGCACCACGTACAAACTAAGATGTGTCGGCCGAAAACTAAAAAATAAATATAAAAGAAAAAAAAACTTTAAAAATTTCCATAATCCTACCACTCAGCCTTAATCAATGTTAATTCTTTGCTGTTCATTATTATGCAATTTCTGACATTATAATCACACTAACACTGTCTTTAACATGATCAGGATCATGACATACATACTATTTTGCAATCTCTGTTGTCAATTATAATTTCTTCAATCCCAGGCTGGGGATGTGGCTCAGTGGTAGAGTATTTGCCTAGCATGCTTGAGGCCCTGGGTTCCATCCTCAGTACCACACACAACAGAATTTCATCAATCCACTGACAGGGTAGGGTGAGCTGGGAAGGCCCACACCTATAGTCCCATCAACTCAAAAACCTGAGGCAGAAGGGCTTTTTTTCTGCCCAGCCTCAGCAATTTATCAAGGCCCCACACAATTTAGTAAGATTGTCTCAAAATCAAGAGAAAGGGCTGGGTTGTACTTCAGCAGGTAGTGTGTCCCTGGGTTAAATCCCCAGTACCAAGAAAAATACATTTTTTTCTTCAATCTTTCTATACACAAACGTAGATCATCATTATTTTCAATGTTTGTATGAATCTTATACTTGCTACATTTTAAATCTGTTTATAAACTTTTTCACCAATAATTCTGACATCTTAATAGATTTGTTTCAGTTTTTCATGCTACTTCCTATCGGGATCAATACATTATGCAGAGTTTTGTTTTAGCATAGTCGTTATTGTATAAATTTCACACTTAAGATTTTTCACAGGGCTGGGGATGTGGCTCAAGCGGTAGCGCGCTCGCCTGGCATGCGTGTGGCCCGGGTTGGATCCTCAGCGCCACGTACAAAGATGTGGTGTCTGCCGACAACTAAAATATAAATATTAAAAAACTCTGAAAAAAAAAGATTTTTCATAAATGCTTTTTTGTGTAGTTACAATCTGTGTATTTATTACTTTTTTGCATTAATTGAGATAGCATTATTTAATTGGCCAGTTTCTATTTTGGGATACTTTGGTTATTTCTAGTGTTTTTATTGTTAATCTCATTCATTCCTGTTGGTAAAGATGGCGCCCGGAGGGCTTCTTTGCGGGGAGCTCAGGTCCATGACGCACTGAATAGCGCCTGAACTGAACCATCACCTCCAATCCCTGTGAACAGCGCGAACTTTGAATGGTGCACCTCCAATCCCTGAAGTGGCGGGAACTCTCAGCCAGTGAAGAAGTTAACAGCTCACTCGCCCTGCTCCTCCTCATCCTGTGCTGAGCCCATAAATATCAACACCCTGTTTGTGCTCACTCTACTCTCCCCGCTCTTACTCTCCCCTTCTCTCCCTCTCCCCCTCCCCCCCCTGTCTCCCTCCCTCCCTCTCCCTCCTCCCCCTCCCCCCTTCTCTAATGCGATGGCCGCTATGGTCCTGCTAATAAAATCTCAGGTAGATGGTTGTTTTGGATTGTTGAGTTTACGGAGCTCTTCCACCGTTCCTTACAATTCCAGAAATTTTGATCACACTCAATTGGCTAGCTAAGATTTTCCTCCTTTTTAAAAAAATTTAGGGTATTTATTTATTTATTTTGGTACTGAGATTGGACCCAGGGTGCTTTACCATTGAACCCCATCTCCAACCCTTTTTTCATTTTGAAACAGGGTCTCACCAAGATGCTTAGGGCCTTGCTAAGTTACTGAGGCTGGCCTCCTCCTGCCTCAGACTTCTGTGTCCTGCAATCACAGGCCTGTGCGACGATCCTGCCCTGCCTTCTTTTCCACCATTTTTCCCTTCATGTCAAGTGAAAATGGAACGCCACTGGCATTTTCCAGCTACTGAATTCAGTACAGCAGTAGGTTACTAGGATAGATTCATACAGTTTGTGGTCACCTCCTCTACAGCTGGTAGCCAAGCCTGAGTGAGAATGGTTTTCAGAAATCCTATTATTGTCCATCAAGCTGATGTGCCTCATTTTGTGACATCAAGGTGCAGGGCCAAAATCATCTGGTGATATGAGCAGGTCTTATAGTCCCCGCACGGGAAGTGCATGCGGACAGTGCAGGAGAAACAAGATTTGAAACACACAAAGCTGGACGGCAGACTGTGGGAAATCGTGGCCACATCTCCTGCTATGGGGGGTGGGGGGCAATCTGCCTGGAGAGAGTAAGTCTGATGCTCAGAAAGAACCATTGTTCTAGTGGCGCTCAGTGACTCCTAAAGTCCTCCTGTATCCCTGTCCTTCACACCATTGCCATTCAGCCCTTCCTTGAATTCCTTGAGCCAATAAATCCCTGAGGCTGGTCTCCAACCCAAGATCCTCCAGCCTCAGCCTTCCGTGTCCTGGGATTACAGGCCTGTGCTACCATCCTGTGCTAAATCCCCCGTTTTGTTAAAGCTAATTTGAGTTGAGATTTTTGCAGCAGGAACTCTGAAGTGCAGCCCCTGAGCTGATACTAACACCACAGGTTCTGAAACGAAACAATGATGGAACCCTGAAGATGGAAAAGAAATGGAACTGCCTTCTGAGGAGCCCGGATGATGAGGGAGTAGCCTATGCAAACGGTTGTGTGCCCTGTGTGCCCTGTGTGCCCGCCAGGCAGGAGACAGCAGAAGGGAATTTCTAATGACATGCACAAACCGCAAAAATATTTCACCTTGGAATGACAGTTCAATAAATTTTTGTTATTGTTGTGTTTCTGGTGCTGGGGTGGAACCCAGGGCCTCTCAAATGCTAGGCAAGCACTCTACCAATACACCTGGAACCAGACTGCTGCATTTTAGGGACTGAATAGTTCAAGCAGTGAACTGCTGGGCACATCTTTATTAGGTCATTATTTTTCTTCTTTTGGATGACTCTTGATAATGGGTTACTGAGCCAAAGAGTATGGATATAGTTCGGCACAGTGGCACACACCCAGAACCCCAGAGACTCTGAAGGTTGAGGCAGGAAGATAGTAAGTTTGAGCCAGCCTGGGCTAATTTAGTGAGACTCTGTCTCAAAATAAAAAGGGCTAGGGATGTAGCTCGGTGGTAGAGCACTCTTGGGTTCAATTGCTAGTACCAAAAGAAAACAAAAGGTATGGCTGTGACTTTTTACCCCCTTATTTTTTTGGGGGGGATGGGGTACCGAGGATTAAACTCAGGGGCACTCAACCACTGAGCCACATCCCAACCCTATTTTGTATTTTATTGAGAGTCAGGGTCTCACTGAGTTGCTTAGCACCTCGATTTTGCTGAGGCTGGCTTTGAACTCGTGATCCTCCTGCCTTAGCCTCCCAAGCCACTGGAATTACAGGTGTGGGCCACCATGCCAGATTCCCACTTTTTTTTTTTTTTTGGCAGGGGGGTGGGTACTGGAGATTGAACTCAGGGGCACTGACCACTGAGCTACATCCCCACTACTATTTTGTTTAGAGACAGGGTCTTATTGAGTTGCTTAGTGCCTCACTATTGCTGAGGCTGGATCTGAACTCCTGATCCTCCTGTCTCAGCCTCCTGAGCTGCTGGGATTACAGGCATGTGCCACTGCACCCAGCGCTCCCTTCTTTTTTTGAGATTAGAGTCTTGTTATGCAAGGCTGGCCTTGAACTCCTGAGCTCAAGTGACCCTCCTGCCTCAGCCTCTGGAGTAGCTGGGACTACAGGCATGTGCCAAGTTTTTGCCGAAGACCACAACAAAATGCCACACCAGTTAGAAGTTAAAGCCCACCCCCTTACTTGGCCTGCTGAGTTCTCTCCTCATTTAGAGCTTTATCTCCCCCTACTATCCTGTCTTGTTACCAGGAACCTAAAATGCCACCAACAATAAAAGCCATGCCAAAAGCAAGTCATTCCCATCTCTCCCCTCTTCTCTCTGTTTCACTCCCATTTTAGTAATCTCATATTCCAAGGCCAAATTCACTAAATTAAAGTCAAGCTACAGGGCTGGGGATATAGCTCATTGCCTTGCATGCTCAAAGCCCTGGGTTCAATCCCCAGTACCGCCAAATAATAATAAAGCTCCACTCTCTCCCAGGAGGGGCTGAACAACAATTAAAATTCCCGTTCCCTCCTCGAGTGCCCACTTAGCACTGCCTACCTGCCCAGTGTCTCGAGTCTCTGCCAGTGCTGCTCTCTCCGTAGCAGGTGTCATAGGGAAGAGCCCAAGCTTTGCAGTCAGACTGAGTCAAATCTCTTGTTTACACATGGTTTGACTGCTTCTTCCGGCATATTTTGGAGCAAATTTCGCCTTTACAACCAACCACACTGCATTAAATCTAGGATAGTATGAGCTTTAAGATAAACTTTAGGTACACTCAAGAAAAAAACGCTGTCAAACTATGACACAATAATGTTTTGTCACTTAGAATTTCATTTTATAATTATTTAAAAGTTATTTTAGATTAAACCATATATATTTTTTTGTTATTTTATATTAACCATTGAACTCAGGGACACTCAACCACTGAGCCACATTCCCAGCCCTATTTTTATTTTACTTAGAGACATGGTCTCACTGAGTTGCTTAATGCCTCACCATTGCTGAGTCTGGCTTTGAACTCAGGATTCTCCTGTCTCATCCTCCTGCCTTGGCCTCCCGAGCCCCTGGAATTACAGAGGTGCGCCACTGTGCCTGGCTTAGCCTATACTTTGACATAGGTTTTTATTACATATCACTTCATATACATAAAGATGAAAATCTTATGAAATAAATTGGTTGAAGTTGTCAGAGCCCTCTGAACCTCTGAGCAAAAACCACCAGTAACAAACCTGTAACCAAAAAAAAAGTTAGATTTAGCCTACTGCAGCAAAAAAGAGAATGCATCCTAGGAAAACTTCGGGTCACCCTTAAACCCCTTAAACTTCCCTTTTCCCTCAACTTGGGCTTCCTCTTACAGTTCTGTCAGGGATTAGGGAAGTGGGACCCATTCCAGACTCAACACTGTCAAGAAATAAGGCAGGCCGGCCTGGAGTTCCAGCAGCCTGGGAGGCCAAGGAAGGAGGATCAGGAGTTCAGATCCAGCCTCAGCAAAAGCGAGGCACTAAGCAACTCAGTGAGACCCTGTCTCTAAATAAAATGCAAAATAGGGCTGGCTCAGTGGTTGAGGACCCCTGAGTTCAATCCCCAATACCCCAAAAAATAAATAAACTAAGGCAGGGCTGGGGGTGAAGTTTGGAGGCAGCATGCAAAAGGCCCTTGGTTTCATCCCCAGCACCCCACTATAAAGTACTTGCTTAGCATCTGAATGGCCATCTTAAGTGACTGCTGCCATTTTGAGGAAAAAGTTTTGTTTTCCACCCAAGGGTGGTTTTGAGAAAGGCTCACCACTCCCTCCTACCAACCCAACCCAACCCCTATCCACCCCCATTAGGACCCGCCTGCCTCTAATCCCTGAGCCTGATCCATAAAAGTCCTGGAACGGAAGCCTGTTTTGCCTCTCTGTCCTATAGAGAGATGGCCTTTATTTGTCAGCTCTGACAAACTCTCATTTGGATCTCTGCCTGGTCTCCATCTTTCATTTCTCACTTACAAATCTCTTGTTCTTTACTTTCCCTTCATTTTGGTGCTGAAATCCAGGGTCGGTTTCCCTGTTATGCCTGCTCCCCTCTTTGAGGGTCACCGAGCGTCCCCGGGGCCCCAGTTTGAATTCCATTGTGGGACCAGGTCCTCCGTTCTGCCCAATGCCCTCTCCTGCCCAGGACTCCTCCTCCTTCAACCCCTCGGATGAGCCCCCGCCATACCTCAACTCTCTTTCTGATGAAGCCACTGCAGCAATTGTCCCCTTGGCCCTGCCATCCTGGCCCCGCCGTCCTTCTCTCCTACCACTGCCCACCCACATCTCTGTGTCCTGTATGCAGGGTGGCTGGGTAGACCGTGTAATCCGGTTCATAAGCCTTTCTCTTTGTCAGGTAGAAAAGCGGCTTGAGTCCTGTAATTCAAGTCCCACCACATATATCAAAGATACGTCTGACTCTGTCGTATGACTTGACCTTCCAGGATGTCCCCATGGTCTTGTCTAACACCCTACTGCCCAAGGAGCTCAGGTGAGTTTGGGAGCAAGCTAGAAATTGTGCTGATGAGGTACATCAGACCTCCCCTGCCCAACTGATTGACACTGAAGGTCCCTGATGGGGATCCCCGTTGGGATTATAATCTGCCTGGAGGAGTAACTAGTAGAAACCAACTCATTACTTGCCTCATGGCAGGACTGAGAAAGGCAGCCCATAAGGCTAGCAATTATGAAAGGCTCCAGGAAATCATCCAAGATAAGAATGAAAACCCTTCAGCATTTTCAGACGCCCTGACCAAGGCTTTATGACAATATACCAACCTGGACCCTGAGACTCCAGATGGGAGACAGCTACTAATGACCTACTTTTTCTCCCAGCATTTCCTTGATATTAGGGCCAAACTAAAAGGCCTCAAGAGGAGGTCCCTAACTCCCCAAGTGAGGTTCTGGGAGTGGCCTTTGAGGTGTGTAATGGGAGAGATGAGAAGGCCCAGAAACAGAAATATCAAACGCTCATTCAAGCCATCTGTCCTGCTGCAGCATCTGTCCCTGGTTCCACTGGCCTGTAGAAGGGTCCCTTGGGCCCGGACCCTGTTTTAAATGTGGTCAGATGGGTCACTGGGATTGTACATGTCCCAAGGCTCATAAGCCTCTGGGGCCGTGCCCTAAATGCCATCAGGAGGGACACTGGGCCGTTGACTGTCCCTGAGCCCATAGCAGGCCCCGGCCATCCAGCCCTTCTGGTTCCGTTTTCCAACTCTTAGGACTGGCTGCAGAGGACTGACGAGGCCCAGGTCCCCATCACCCGACCACGACCATCACTCCACGGGAACCCAGGGTAACTCTGCGTATTTCAGGTAGGCCTGTCTCCTTCCTCCTGGACACCAGGGCTACATATTCAGTCCTCAAGGGGCTCTGGGGGCCTACCACTCGTTCTATGACCTCTATAATCCGGGTAGAGGGTAAACCACCTACCAACCCTTACAGACACCTAGCCTGGTTTGCGCTTTTGGGTCTCTAATTTTTACTCACTCCCTTTTGGTCATTCCACAGGGCCCTGTTCCCCTTATGGAAGGGACATCTTCACAAGGTTGGGGGCTATGCTTTCCTCTCCCCTCAAATATGCTTCCATCCAGACTCGCCTGCGGTTCCCCTGGTCCTCACCCTTACCTTAGGACCATCCCCTATTCTGACTGTCAGTGCCTCCCTTTACCCCTTCTGAGGTGGACCTACTGTCTGGGATGTTTCAAGTCCTTTCATCGCCTCACACCGCGAGCCCATTCACATCCATCTCAAAACCCTCTCCATTTTCTGGCCCGTTCACAATACCTGCTCTCCTGACAAAAACTCCAAGGCTTACAGCCTATTATCCAAGACCTCTTGCAAAAGGGATTCCTTAGACCTACTCATTCCCCTTATAACACCCCCATCTTGGCAGTGAAAAGAGCCCAATGTTTCCTACCGCTTGGTCCAAGATCTCCGTTCCCTCAACTCTGTGGTTGTCCCACTCCATCCCGTGGTAACCAATCCTTATACCCTTCTCTCCACCATTCCTTCCAGGACCTCTTACTTCTCAGTGCTAGACCTGAAAGATGCCTTCTTCTCTATTCCCCTCCATTCTGATTCTCAAGACATGTTTGCCTTTACATGGACAGAGATTGGACTAAACTCTTTCCCTTGGCTCTTCTTAGGTTACAGGCCCTTCCAAAGAAGCCACTCAACATCTCCCCTTTTGAGCTTCTGTATGGACGGCCTATCTTCCTGATAAGCTCACCACCCTCTGATTCTCCACTATCCTTGGCTCCTCATCTTTTCTGGCCCCTTCTTTCACACATTAGGAACCTTCTTTGGCAATTCGGTGATGCTGTTCTGGCAAAGTCTAGTTCTGCCTCTTCCTCTTCTCCCACTCTGTCTCCTGGCAACGTGGTACTTTTTAACCATCCCAACAGCTCCCCACATCCAACTCTCTGCAAAATGGAATGGACCCTATCAGGTCATTCTTACACTCCCTTGGCAACCTGCTTTGAGGACATCCCATATTGGATTCATAACTCCCATTTAAAATGTTTTTTTTCAGCCCTTCTATACAGTGACACCCACAGGCCCTCTCAAGCTGTGTTTCTCCAAGGCCGGAACCCCCAGTCTTCCTTCGGTCTCTGAGGACCACTAGGACACTGCAGAACCATGAGTACCACCCTTCCCTTCTTCATTTTTGCCCTCCTCCCTTGTTCTGCATTCACCTCCCAGGGGGACCACTACAGGGATTATCATTCCAATTTCTAGGAGACTTACAGCAACTTGCTCACACCATACTAACCCTGCAGTCCCAGCTTGATCCTTAAGCTGATGTGGTTCTGCAGAATCGAACTTGATCTTTTAACGGCCAAAAAAAGACGAAATTTGTCTGCACTTACAGGAGGAATGCTCTTTTTATGTCAATCAATCGGGTACAGAAAAGGACAAGATAAAACATCTCCAACAGGACCTTGAACATCGAAAACCACAACTCTCCTCTGCTGAAGGATGGCAGCTCAGTAACCCCCTTCTCCGGTGGGCACTTCCTCTCCTGACCCTTCTCGTCATAGGTCTTCTGTTAATGCTTGCCCCCTTGCATCATTAGATTTGTTCAAGACCAGATCCAAAAATTCTCTAGCCAAACTATAAACCAGCTTTTGTTACAGGAATACCAATCCCTCACCAAAAACTGGGGCACTGGGGACAGCATTCCACCACCACTCAACCCCTCTGTCATCATTCCAGTGACATCCTAATGAGGGATTCAAATGCCACCCCTACCCAGCAGGAAGGGAAGGGTTACAGAAGATTGACCTACATCCCTGTTCCCTAAGGGGCCCAATAAAAAACGAAAAAGGGGGGAATATAAGGTCCTTGCTTGGCATCTGGGTGGCCACCTTAAGTGACAGCTGCCATTTTGAGGAAAAAGTTTTGCTTTCCTGCCCAAGGGTGCTCCTGAGAAGGCTCACCACTCCCTCATACCAACCCAACCCCCAACCACCCCCATTAGGACCCACCTGCTCTGATTCCTGAGCCTGCACCATAAAGGTCCCAGAACCCAAGCCTGTTTTGCCTCTACTGAGAGATGGCCTTTATTTATCAGCTCTGGCAAACTCTTGTGTGGATCTCTACCTGGTCTCCATCTTTCATTTCTCACTTACCCATCTCTCCTTCCTCCCTTTCCCTTCACAGCGTTTCACTGAGTTGCTTAGCACCTCACTGTTGCTGAGGCTGGCTTTGAACTTATGATCCTCCTTCCCCAGCCTCCAGAGCTGCTGAGATTACAGAAGTGCACCATGGCGCCTAGCAATTGTTCATGATTTATAAAGCAGGAAGTTGAGGCTTAAAGAGTTAAATTATTTGCCCAACATAGCAGAGCCAGAGTTCCCTTTAATCAAATCTAGAATGAACCCCTCCTCATTTTAATATCCCTGAAATAGGGATTTTTTTTCTTTTTCTTTTTTTGCAGTACTGAGGTTGGAGCCCAGAGCCTTACTCATGCTAGCCAAGTGCTCTACTGCTGAGCTACCTCCTCAACCCTGGGGGTGCTTGTTATAATCAATATTAGTGTGAAGTTTTAGGAATATAAAGACAGTCAGAGATGTCCCTTCTGATGATACTCAGACCATGCTCTGACAAGCAGAATATAAACCATATTTAGAATGAGACAAAGACGTGGCCACTTCACAACCACAAAAATGACAGTTACCATTCTCTGGGTGATTACTGACTCTTTTCTGAAGATGACTCTAGCCCTGTCTTAATCCTCCTGCCTTACAGATAAACATAAAGATGGCCAGTCTCTGAATTGCTTTGTTTCTTTTGGTGGATGAAGGAAAAGCAAGGCAGGAGACATGGATAAATGAGAAATGAAAGACGGGTACCAGGCAGAGATCCACACCAGAGTTTATTTGTCAGAGCTGACAAATACAGGCCATCTTTCTATAGGAGAGAGAGGCAATACAGGCTTGGGTTCTGGAACTTTTATGGGGCAGGCTCAGGGATCAGAGCTGGGCGGGTCCTAATGGGGGTGGTTGGGGCTGGGTTGGTGTGAGGGAGTGATGAACCTTTCTTAGAAATGCCCTTGGGCATTAAAATGGCTTCTGTTTGTTAAAATGGTCATCCAGATGCTAACAAGGACTTTATACCCTGTCTCTAAATAAAATACAAAATAGGGCTGGGGATGTGGCTCAGTGGCCAAGTGCACCTAAGTTCAACCCCTGTATGCCCCCTTCCCCCCCAAAAAAAAAATCATGAACAATGTGGAAAATTGCAAAAGACTTATGAGGACCGAGAAATAATGACTTCTAAGTGCCTGTTACAAAACCAGGACTATCACTCAGGGTTCAAGCAGGAAAATAGGAACCACAGAGAAAAGTAATTGCAGGATACTGGTGACAAAAGTGACAGGGGATGGAAGCGCTAAGAAACCCAACAGGGGACAGTGAGGCAACCCAGAGATTAACAAAAACAAAAAGCTGCCTTCTGCTATGGAAATGGAGAGACCAAAGGAGAATGGAGGATTAATGGAGCCCAAGGCCATGAATAAACGGATATTGGGACCCTGACTACCTATCACAGTAGGAGCTGGTGACAGGGGAAGGGGAAGGGGCTCATCTGCTGCAGGAACAGGGCAGACAGAGACAGAATAGAGAAAACAAAACACATACGCTGGTTTCTGCCTTCCTCCCACCTTCCATTCTTCTGCCAATATCTCCCATTAGTCAGAACTAGGCCTGAAGCCCCCCTGCCTTTAAAGACTGAGAAACTGCCTGCTTCAGGGTTTAACTCACTTCAATAGGGAAGGACCATAAAATAAAAACCAAACAGGATTGACAATACTTTTACTTGCAAAATCTTTGGAGATACTGGATACTCTTGAAAGAAATAAAATTTCCCATTAAAAATATACTGTGGTGGCCAGGGTTATGGCTCAGCGATAGAGGGCTTGCCTTGCATGTGTGAGACCCTGGATTCGATCCTCAGCACCATATAAAAATAAAAAATAATAAAATAAAGATATTGTGCCCACCTACAACTAGAAAATCGATATAAAAATAAATAAAATAAAGGTGTTGTGTCCGACTACAATTTAAAAAAATAAAAAATATATATACTGTGATCTATATAGACTAGGTCACACCTCCTCTCCCCTATCCTTCTAGATTATTCTAAATCACTACTATGTGTGTTCTGGTAGTGTTTTAAGATGGATTTTCAGCGTGGGTGGGACAATTTGCATTTCTCAACTTAAATCTTTTATGAGGGTTTCTGCATAAGAGATAGTGGCCATTCTATGTTGCCAGGTAAAAGCTAGCCCAGAGAATGACTGTGGATGCGGCAGTGTCATGGCAACTGCAGTCTGGTCTTGGGGCTCCCAATGGATTGCTTGTGTGACCTTGGATAGGGACACAAAACTCTGGATTCTCGTTTAATAAACTTTCCATAAGCACGGAGGGAAGCGGTTGAAACGCGCCTACACTCCACTTGGTTCCTCTTCATCTACTCATTCCCTTGTCCCCAGGAGTCCAAAACCGTGGTTGAAAGGATGTGCTAGTCCAAGGAAACCCAAAACGGCCAAGGTCACAGAGTTGGCAAATCTGAAGGAATTCAGTCTCCACCCTTCCAAGCCCCCACTGTTCTATTCCCCCAGGGCACCTTCTGGGTAGCTGGTCCGCGCAAAGGTACAAGTGGCCCCGACTGAAACCTGGGGAACCTGGTAGTGTTCTTCATTGCCAGCAAACAGAGCTCACAGCGGACAACGACCCCCAGACTCGGACAGCGACCCCCGGACTCGGCGGGTTGCTCCTGGCGACCCCAGCTCGGGGAGTCTACACAGGCACCGCCAGCCCGCACAACCCTTCCCGCCGACCGGGCGTCCCCGGGCTCCAACCGGGCCGCGTGCCTGGGGCGGGGTCTGGGCGGGGCTGCGCCCGATTGGCTGCGCGGGGCCTGGGGGCGGGCCGGCGGGCGCCGCCGACAATGAGCCTCCATAAAAGGGAGCGGCGGGGTCTGGAGCCCCGGATTGAGACCTGCCCGCCCGGGGTCCCCACTCGCTGAGGTGTGTCGCGGGCGGGCGGGCGAACCCCGGGCGGCGCGGAGGGGGCTGCTCCGGCGGGTGCACGGGGCGGGCCGCGGGCCCGGCGCGGGCCCGGGCGGAGGCGGCCGCCGGTGGCGCGCCGAGGCCTGCGCGCCCGTCCTCCGGCGTCGGGTCACCGCAGTCGCCCCCGGCCGCACCATGGCTCTGAAGGCCGAGGGAGCCGCGCTGGACTGCTTCGAGGTGACGCTCAAGTGTGAGGAAGGGGAGGACGACGACGAGGCCGTGGTGGTGGCGGTAATCCCGCGGCCAGAGCCGATGCTCAGAGGTGAGGATGGGAGGGGACCCCTCTTCCGCCTCAGGGTCCGAGCCGGGGGGGGGGGGGCTCAGGCCGCCCCTCACCGGCCGGGGTCCGAGCGTGGCCACCCCTGCACCCGCTCGGGTCTGCGGGCCGGGCGCCCCTCCCGCTCGGGCCCGGGCCCGGGGCGCGCTCTCGCTCCTCCCCCACCAGCGCTTGGAATCTAAGGCCTCTCCTAATTCCCCCTCCTCCCCTACCCCCGCCCAGGGTCTGGAGACTTCGATCCACGCCCCGCGCGCTCCGGATCTTCCGGTGCCCGAGCGCCCCCTCGCCCGGGCCCAGCGCGGGAGGCCCGATCCCCCGAGGTGCTGGGTGTCCACAGCTTGCAGTCTCCCTGCCCGACCAAGCTGTGTCCTAGGCCGAGGGGCGGCCCGGCCTCTAGGCCCCAGGCTGGGGACAGTAGTTAGGTGTCCCGAGCGATTTGGAGGGTGGAGGCAAGAGACCTATCTAACCTCCAAAATAATTTTAAGAACCCTTCAAAATATAAATCTTTTCCTCCCCCAACCCCATCTCCAGGCCTCCCACTTGCATAAGCCACAGGTGTCAGATTCTTGAGAGAACTTGGGCGATGAATGGAACTGCGCACAGCACCTAGTTTGGGAAAAGCAGTTCTTGCCAGGTGGCTTCCTGAAAGAAGCCATCTAAAAGGAGATTAGGCATGGGAGGGGATTCCCAGGAACAATCTGGGAACATTCTCTCTCCCCTCCCCCTTCACCAATTTCCTTAGTCCTCAGGAGCTTGCAAATCCTAAGAAAACAAAGAGCCATCTTTGTGGAAGACTTAATCTTCTTGAAAATGAGAATATTTCTTCATTTTCCAATATCTCCTTGGGTGAGGAGAACAGTACCCAAAAGAGTTTGAGAGCAAAGCCATTCATTGTCACTTAAAAATAATGATATACTCTCTCTGTACTCACTGCCTCTTATCCTCCAATCAGGACTGTTATAAAATTGGAAATAAAGGCCACATCCTTCTCAAAGCATTCAGTCCAACACACACGTTATTTTCCTGCTTGCACTGATATTTATGGAGTGCTTGCTCTTATTGTCAAAGGCTTTCTTAGTTAATCCCTTCAACTTCCCTTCATAGGTTGCCTGTCCCCACTGTTAGGGAGGAAATAGAAGTCTAGAGGTCGTTTATTCACCCAATATTTTGGGGGCACTTACTATATGGTAGGCACTGTTTTAGTCTGAGGTGGTAACAGGGGCCAACAAGGCAGATGAAACCCTGTCCTTGTGGAACATACATATCCCAGCAGCTGACAGGTAAATAAATATGGTATGTAAGGTGGCAGTAAATGGTTATACTAAAGTAATATAAGGAGAAAGGGTGAGTAGGAGTTTTATTTGGTGCCTAGACTAATTAGAAAAGGCTTCTCTAATGAGGTGAATTTTGAGCACAGAACTGAAGAAAGTTAAGGAAACCAGCCTTACAGATGGCTGGAGGAAGAGCATTGCAGACAGAAGAGCAAGTGCAAAGGTCCTGAGCCACTAGCTTCTCAAACAATTTGGGTATGAGAGGGGAAAAAAGTGAATTTAAAGTTTTTAAGGCAAGTGGAAAGAAAATATTTTGCTTAGATGGAGGAGACTGAGTGTAGATTTATATTATATTGGAAGTTAAGATTAGAATATGGTATGGTAAGTTCCAGATGTTACAAGTCCAAGTGGAGAGATCTGATAAATAGTTTGGATATATGAGTCTAGACTTCATGGCAGAGTCCTGCTGGAGGTCAGGAAATAGGTGAGAAAGAAACCAGAGGAAAGAAACCAACAGAAGAAAAGGGGTTCAAGGACTAAATCCTGGAATACTCCAGTGATTACAGGTTAGAGATCAAATTAGTCCAACATCAGGTAATCCTGAATGCCGCTACTTGCCATATTCTGTTCTTGATTCTGGACTTAAGTACAAACCATCAGAAATCTGTCCTGTTGGGCCAGGGATGCAGCTCAGTGGAAGAGCACTTGTCTCCTATACACAAAGCCCTGGTTCAGTTGGTAGCACTGCATGCAGGGTATGGGGGAGTGCCCTCACTGAAGCTGAAAGTGTGGAGGGGACACAGTGCACAAGTGAAACACAATGCTATGTTGGGAGGAAACAGTGCAGTAAAACGAAATGAGGTGCTTAGGTAGGGGAGGTGGTAGCTTCCTGGGCTCCAGCACAGACCTTGCCTGGATGCCTTTAGCAGTGACTTGGAAGAAGCAAGATAGCTGTAAAAATATCTGAGAAGACATGATGAAGGAGACAAGAGTCAGCACAGGTGACTAAGAGCAACAGGGGAAGTAAGGGAAGGTGGTCCCTGGCTATCAATGATGAAAATCAAGATGGAGAAATTGATCAGCAGGTAAAGCTGAAGAACTGCCTTCTGGGTTTAGCATTGGCGACCTTCTTAGAGCTGGTTCAGGGAAGTGAGGGGAAGAAAGCCTATTGCAACTAAGAAATCAAGATTCTGTCCAGAGTCACACAGGAGAGCAGTGCAATCCACCTGGGGCCTGAGTTGTCTACTTCAGAGCCAAGGCTCATATCCTTTCCAAATGCTACCCTTTCACCTCTTCCACACAGCCCTCAGGTGCTAACCCTCCCATGTTTATAGTTTGTCCCATCTTCTGAATGGTGGGAGAGAGGTGTAGCCACAGAGGATCACAGACACTTCACAGAGGTGTTGAGCTGTCAGATTGACTTGGGACTGAGGCTGCCTGTGTTGAGCTGAAAAGGTTATTGGCCACGTGTGTACGTGGTACCCAGCTCAATGGGAGCAAGACCATTGCTGCCGGTGCTCTGGGCACACTCTGAAGGACTAGGTGGCCTTTTGAAGGGGCTGGAACAGGCAGGTGTATACTTACTTACTATCAATCTTGTGGAGACAAGGTGGTAAATATAGAATGTGATGAAATATAGCATCTTTAACCGGCAAGGATACTGTGGCCTGGAGTCAAGATACCCATCACCAGCTGAGCAGGGTTGCACAGGCTAGAGAGCTTTAAGAACATAGCCTCTTGGGAAATGTGTAGTCCTAAGGCCTGGGACTAGATGAAAGAAGGTGTACTTAGGTGAAAGTAGTGTGACACTGAGTACAACCTATGTGCAACGTGGTTTGTGCCTGTGGTGTCCAGTGCAATGGAGAACATGATAGAAATACTCCCCTCTCTGCCCTACGTAGGTTTGTTATGAGCATGATGGCTCATGGGTGCCTTTACTGATAGCACTCTCCCTCTCACTCCACAGTGACCCAACAGGAAAAGACCCCACCACCTCAGCCCAACCTGCTGGAGATAGTTGGTGATGGCTGTGAGGAGCCTAAGCAACAAGTGTCTTGGGAACAGGAGTTCCTGGTGGGGAATAGCCCAGGAGGCAGTGGGCGGGCCCTGTGCATGGTGTGTGGAGCCGAGATCCGCTTCCCCTCAGCCGACACTGCTCGAATGCACATCCTGGAACAGCATCCCCATACCCTAGACCTGAGCCCCTCTGAGAAAAGCAATATTCTGGAGGCCTGGAGTGAAGGAGTGGCTCTTTTGCAAGATGTTCATGCTGAACAGCCCTCCCCCCCCAGCTCAGGTAGTGGGGGAAGAGGGAGGGCCTGCGGGATCGCTCTCGGGAGCCATGGGAGTTCACTGGGCTTTTGCCTCTTCAGAATCAGGCCGGGATGCTGAACCAGACCCTAATGGCAATGCAGACTCTGCTAGGATGCCAGCAGAGATCGTGGTCCTCTTGGACTCTGAGGACAACGCGTCCCTCCCAAAAAGGATCCGGCCCAGGGGACTCCGTCCCCTTGAGCTGCCTGGTCAGTCAGCAGGGGAACTGGTAAGGTGGAGTGGGGGCCCGGGTGAAGCACAGGCCTGCGTTCTGGGCTGCTGCTGAGCAGGTGTCCTCAGGAGCCCAGGGATGGCAGCGTGCAGGTATGGTGGCCTCTTAAAAAGATCTAGGATCTTTCTTTTACAGTTGCCCCTGCCCCTGAGCCTGGAAATAAGAAACTTCGTGGTCAGAGATGGAAGGAGTCCCCTGGGGAAGAGCCTGTCAGAAAGAAGAGAGGCAGACCTATGACCAAAAACTTGGACCCTGACCCAGGTGAGGGGAGGCCAGGGAGTGGTGGGCGCAGGCCCTCATGCAGTCCTCCAACTAAAATCTAGGTTGGTGAGCACAGCGTGGGGCTCGGACCTTGTGATTTGGCCTCCTTTGCTCAAAATTCCTTCCTGTCTGCCCTCCAGACCCACCATCCCCCGACTCACCCACAGAGACCTTTGCAGCACCAGCTGAAGTCCGACACTTCACCGACGGCAGCTTTCCACCTGGCTTCGTCCTCCAGCTCTTCTCCCATACCCAGCTCAGGGCCACCGACAGTAAGGACTCACATAAGGAGGGCAAAGCAGCAGAAGGCCTTCCCCAGCCAGAAAGCCCCACTCCAGGTGAGCCCTCCTCAGAGGGAGGATGGGGAAAGTTGGGTTTCTGGTCTCTGAGGCTGTGCTGCCCTGGAGACCACAGAAGAGGTTGGTGCTCAGTTCCCTGGGAGACAGGATAAGGACAATGGGATTTGAGTGACCAGGGAGGCTGGCTGGAAAGCCGAGCACTTCTGAGTGCTCCTTAGGAAATTCCTGGAATTGGTCATTAGGTTGGGCTGTGCCAGTGTTCCTCAAAAGCCTCACACCCATCTCCACACGAAACTGATTTTAAGAAACTTCTAGCCAGGCATGGTGATGCACACCAATAATCCCAGCTTCTTGGGAGGCTGAGGTGGACTGATCAAAAGTTTGAGGCCAGCCTGGGCAGCTTAGCAGGACATTGTCTTAAAATTAAAAAGGCTGGGGAATATAGCTCAGTGGTAGATCACCCCTTGGTTCATTGTCAATACCAAAAGGAAAAAAGAAAAAAAAAAAACTTTATGTAGTTCATTTGATACTTACAAAAATATGTTATAGTTAAAGGGCAGGTGCCCATCACCTTTTTCAGATGGAGAAACTGAGTCTCAAAAAAATGGTTCCTTCTCAGTCGTTACATGAATTTCCAATTTGCTGCTTGAACAAATTGCCACAAACTTGGTGGCTTTTAAAACATATGGTTCTAGAGGTCAGAGGTCCAATGTGGGTCTCCCTGAGCTATATTCAAGGAGTTGGTAGGGCTCTGTTCCTTTCTGGAAGCTCTAGGGAAATTAGTTTCCTCACCTTACATGACTTCTAAAAGATGCTCACATTGCTTGGCTTGTGGCCTCAAAGCCAGTAGTGGTTCATAGAGGCTCCCAGCAGAGGTCTTGGGTTCAGAGTCATCTGCCTCTGTCTTCCCTGTTTAAGGATGCTTAAGATGATATAGGCCTGTGGCTGGGATTGTGGCTCAGCGGTAGAGCACTCAACTAGCATGGGCGAGGCCCTGGGTTGGATCCTCGCATCACATAAAAATAAATAAGTATTGTGTCCAACTACAACTAAAACATAAATATTTGTTGGGGGGGGGTTATATAGGCCTTACCCTGAGGTAGCCCAGAGTAATCAGGGTTTTTTTGGTGCTGGGGACAGAACCCAGAGCCTGACACATGCTAGGCAGGTACTCTACCACTGAGCCACATTCCCAGACCTATCTAGTTTATTTTAGATGTAGGTATACAAAATGAACTTTATGTTATTTTTATGTGGTGCCGAGGATCAAACCCTGAGCCTCACGTGCTAGGCGAGTGCTTTACCACTGAGCCACAATCCCAACCCCCATCTAGTTTTTAGTTGGCAGATTAGCATCCTTAATTCCCCTTTGTTGTGGAATAAAACATTCCCAGCTTCTGGAGATTTGGACATGGCCATCTTTGGTAGCCATAATTCTGCTACCAAGCAATGGCAGAATTGAGACTGGAATGCATTCTATGGGAGCAGAGGCCCAACCTGGTTCCCTCTCAGCTCACAGCATCCCAGGCCCAGGAAGTGCTTCCTGAAGTAGTAAAGGGGTCACCTGGGAAGTGCTGTGTCCTTTTCCCAGCTTGCTGGAAATGTGCATTTGGAGTTAGAGCCCGGGAAAGATGGTTAGTCAGGTGGGTAGAGGCTCCTTGGTGTGGTGTTCTCAAAAAGGTGAGCTTATCTACTTTTGCAAATCCCCTATGCACACTAGTAGGTCCCACTGTTAACAGTCTTTTAACAAAGCTCTGTGTGGGTGTGTGCATGCTTGCTTTTATTTATTTGTTATATTTATTTTTTTCTTAAGGTGGGCTTCACCCCTTTACATAGATCACACTTTAGTTATCTCAGCTTGAGCCAACTCCAGCGCTGCCTCTAGACCAAAGCATCCTGCTTAGACTTGAACATTTTTTTTTCTTTTTTGAGAGAAAGAATTTTTTAGTATTTATGTTTTAGTTCTCGGCGGACACAACATCTTTGTTTGTATGTGGTGCTGAGGATCGAACCGGGGCGGCATGCATGCCAGGCGAGCGCGCTTGAGCCACATCCCCAGCCCTTCTTTTTTTTTTTTTTTTTTTTTTTTGGTACCAGGAATTGAACTCGGGGGTACTCGACTACTGAGCCACATATCCACCCCTATTTTGTATTTTATTTTAGAGACAGGGTCTCACTTTCTTAGCGCCTCGTAGTTGCTGAGGCTGGCTTTGAACTCATGATCCTCCTGTCTCAGCCTCCTAAACCATTGGGATTATAGGCATGCGCCACTGAGATTGGCCTGGGCTTCATTTCTGTCTCCTTCCCCTTCTGGGGATCCTTCTTTAAATGGATGGCCTCTCTAGGGTTTAGTAGGTCTTTTCTTTTTCTGTTTTTATTTTTTTCCCTGAGTACTAAGTATTGAGCCCAGGGGATTCTATATCCCTGGCCTGTTTTATTTTCTTTGGGGACAGGGTCTCACTAAGTTGCTGAGGCTGGCCTCAAACTTGTGATCCTCCTGCCTCAACCTTTCAAGTACCTGGGATTATTAGGTGTGTACCATGACACCCAAAGTCTTCTGGTTTCATACTCAGAGGGAGTCTTTGTTTCTAATCCTAGGGTGCTTTGTGCAGACACTCTACTGGTCTGGGGTAGTGAGTAGAAGAGAAAAGAATCCCTGAGATTTTAGGATCTTTTGGTGTGAGTGGGCAAAGAGAGAAGGATAGGACTTTACAACCCAATCAGATCAAGAGATGGCAGTGTGGCAGATGTTTTAGCAGTTGTAGAATTTATGGAGGTTGGAGATGGCCACAGGAGACAGTGAGTAGCAACAAGTGTCCCTGGAGCCCAGCCCCAAGGAATCAGTCTTAAGAAATCACATGAGTGATTTGACCCCAGTCTGTCTTGGGACACTGCTGGAGGCAGGGGGATTTTCAGGAATGGTGGGCACCCATGGTGCTTCAAAGTAGAGCACAGGCTCTGGCTTGAGGTTTTGGGCCATTTCAGAATACCCAAGGCTGGGGATGTGGCTCTAGGGTAGAGCATTTCCTAGCACACATCAGGCCCTGGGTTCAATCCCCAGTATCTGTCTTTCACACACAAAAGAAACCAGAGCTATTTGAGTAAAGAGCCTGCCACTGTTTGTTTTTTTTTTTTTTTTTTTTTTAACAGTTTAAAACTCACGGCTCTGGGAATTGGAAAAATTCACTGTGGTCACATTAGTTGAGCTAATAGATGAGATAGATAGTCTGGGAGGTTTCTAGAACTTTTCAAGGACCTTGCTAGAAGAGGGTGGGTTGTTGTCCAAGCCAGCAGAGAAAGTGAGCCAGGAGGACCCACTCACAAGTCATGGGGGAGAAACCTCTTTCTTGCTGGTGTTTGATTTGAGCAGGACCCTGAGGTCTGGTTAGGAAACCTTGGCCAAACAGTATTTCCAGGCTGGACCATGGAGGAAGCACAGTGAGAGGGCACATGTGTACCCATGAGTGTGAGCTTTGTGAGGTCTTTGTTTTTGTTCACTGCTGAGTCCTCAGCACCTAGAGTAGTGTCTGGCACAAAGAAAGCCCTCAGTGACAATTGATTGGAAAGTTGAGCTGGGCACAGGGCTGCCTGTATTTAATCCCAGCTACTCAAGACGCAGGCTTGCTTTTCTCTTTAGGCCAGCCCGGGCAAATTTAGTAAGACTCTGTTTCAAAATAAAAAGGAGTGGGGGTTTGGCCCGTTGGTAGAGTGCTTACCTCGCATGCGTGAGGCCCTGGGTTCAATTCCCAGTACTATAAGAAAGAAAGAAAAGACAGACGATTGACTACCTTCACTTGTCATTCAGGTGGTGACATTTCCAGAGTCCCTGTCCAGAGATTGGCCTTAGTGAGAAACAAGGGGAATGGGTCCCAGCCTCTGCAGGAGGAGTGGGTCTCTGTGGAACGCATGTAAGCACATACTCCCAAATTGGAGAGAAAAGGGGTGATGGGGTGGGAAGCAGAGGAATTGGGGCAGGACAGGAAGGGAAACAGTTTGCCTTTTTTTTTTTTTTTTTTTTGGCACCTGGGATTGAACCCAGGGATTATTAACCACTAAGCTACATCCCCAGCCCTTTTTATTTATTTATTTTTTCATTTTGAGACAGGGTCTTATTGCTGAAGTTGGCCTCAAACTTGAGATCCTCCTGCCTCACCCTCTTGAGTCACTGGGATTATAGGCATGTGCCACTGTGCCCAGCCTAGCTTGCTTTTCTATATCCCTGGAGCTCTGGATCATTTCCACATCTCAGGCCTTATTCTCCTGACCTCCTCTCCCTACCTATCCTTACCTACCTCTTTCCTCCTTGCTACCAGGAAGAACTGGTGCAATTCATTAGTCCCCAAAGATAATGAATGGCCTTTTCTATACTGTCTCTCTTCTCTTTCTGGAATCTGCTTGAGTAAAATGTGCATCCTCAACATTCCACGCCAAAACTGCTTTTTGGCAAGGTTGCCCTTGACTTCCATAAAATGAATTTAGTAAGATCTGGTGGCTTGAGAAGTCCCTAGCGTATTTGAACTCTTGCTATGTATTAAACTTTCCTGGTATGCTATTTTATGAAAGTAAAGCATTATGGAAAGTGATACAATTTCCATTTTACACAAGAGGACTCAGCTAGATGTGGAGGCTCACACCTCTAGTCCCAGCTAAGCTGAGGGGTTCAAGATCAACTGGGGCAATATACCAAGACCCCTGCCCAAAGAAGGGTGAGCTTGGGGTAGCTCAGTGGTAGAGTCCTTGCCTAGCATATGCGAGACCTGGATTGCGTCCCCAGCCCTAGGGAAGGAAAAAAACGCCCATGGGTTCTGTCCTCTGCTTGTCATCCCATATCTTCTCAGTGTTCCCCATCAGCCTGTAACAAAACTGTCATTTCTTCCTTGACCCCCTCATCCCTCTAGTCCCTGACCCATTTGTCTCCAACGATAATGGCCTTTTCTATATTGCCTCTCTTCTCTTTCTGGAATCCGCTTGAGTAAAATGTGCATCCTCAACATTCCACGCCGAAACGCTTTTTGGCAAGGTTGCCCTTGACTTCCATAAAATGAATTTAGTGAGATCCCTGGTCCTCCCTCTCTTGACCCGGGGGTAACAGTGGCCCTGTCTCCCACCTTCCTGGCAGTAACTGTCTTCCCTTGGTTCTCTGGAGCTGCTTGCCTGCCTTGATGCCTCCCCACTGGCTGTTGCCTCTGTTTCCCTTGCTTGCTTATCTCCGCCCCCACAACCTGGAAACAGTATATTATCTGTCTTGCCCTTTCTAGAACGGGAACTCCTTCAGATCAAGTTGTCCCTGGTGGCCAGAGCACCCCCTGGCCCAGAATAGGCGCTGGTTCTGTGTGGTGTGTTAAATCCCCCACTCCCTGGGAGAGCCGTACAGCTCACAGTTCTGCCATTTGTGAGTTTTGTACCCTACATTTACCCTCCATCTCTCCTTGGTTCCAGCCTGTCTCCCCGTTCCCCAAGTGACATTACTACTTGGTTGACTCAAAAGACTTCTAAACTTGGCATTTCCAAACTGAACCTCCAGTCTCCTCCCCAGGTCTCATCACCCTCTGCCAGCCTACCCTAACCAGCCACTCTCCCAATAAACTGGTAGACCCATCCTTCACTTTATTCTTCCCAAACCATTGGGATCCTCCTTTTCTGTTCCTCTCCAACCCTACATCAGTCCACCAGCTGATCTCCAAAACCCTCCCTGCCTCCCCTGCCCCTACACTCACCTGGTTCTGGCAGCAATCTTCTACTGGGTTATAGCTCCAAGCTTTGCCCAGGTGCTCTGCTCTTGCCAGCACCCTGTCTCCCTTCCGAAAGCTCAGGTTAGATCTGGCCACTCGTATGAGCAGAACCCTCTAGGCTGTTCCCATCACACTTCAGATTAAGCTAGAGTCTTCATGGAGTTGATCATTCTTCCTCCAGACTCCTGACCTCTCCCACCACACTGCCTCCCTCGCACAGGCAGCACTGACCCTAATGGTCCTGCAGCAGCAGGCAGGCTCCCCCACCTTTGCACTTGCCCTTCCCTCTGCACTTGCCCTTCCCTCTGCCCAAAACATTAGAGAGCCCCACTCACTTCATAGCTGCCCCTTGATGACCTCTGCATCTCAGCACCCTGATGTGTGTGCAGTTTTGCATCTATTCACATATGATATTCTGCAGCTTTTATTTGATTGTCCTTTTTGGCTTTCACCACTAGACTAAATTCCAAGAAGGCACATGGTCAGTTCCATACACCACTGTGTCCCTAGTGGTGTGCGCATCATAGTAGTTGCTCAGGAAGTTATTGTTGAAATGAGTGGGACTCGGTCTTCCCTCAAGGAGCCAATAGTTACCCAGAATGCAGACTGCCTTGTGTGAACAAACAATTGCAGCCAGTTGTGGTGGTGCATGCCTGTAATTCCACCTACTTGGGAGTCTGAGGCAGGAAAATCTCAATTCAAGGCCAGCCTCAGCAATTTACAAGACCCTGTCTCAAAATAAAAGGGACTGAGGGTGTAGCTCAATGGTGGAGTGCTTTCCTAAGATGCAGAAGACCCTGGGTCCATCCCAGTATCCCCCAAAAAATTGCTAAATTGTACAGCCAAGTAATAGCTGATAAAGTCATTTTGTTTTTATTGTAATCATTAGCACATCCATTCTACAAATAATTGGATTCAGTGTTTTCCATGCATGCATACATTGTGCATTGATTATATCCAACCACCCTTCTACCCTATCCCTTTCCCCCTCCCTGGTAAGTCATCTTAAAAACTCTGGTGAACCATATAACAAAATTATATCTGTTCTCTCTATCACATTTTAATAACTGTGTCTCTAAAAATTAGAGGGAAAAACTGCAAAGAATCCCTTTCGATACACAACATTTGCAATTGCCACTTTCTGTTTTTTGCACAGGCCCAGGTCACAGGACATTTCTGTGGCTATGCAGTGACCATAGTAATCCACCTTCCCCTGTCTTGAGACCCAGCTTTGCTATTCTGAGTAGTGGTTCCATACTGCTAAGATTGACACCTGATCCTTGTAGGCTCTCAGGAGATCACGTCTGGTGAGGTTGCTAATCCAGGGCTGTCTGCCCAGTGCTCTTCTCTGTTCTGCATATTCACTTACCAGCTCTGTGGTGGGCAACACAATGTCTGGCTGGTTTGGGGTGGTAGTAAGTCCCCAAGTTCATGAGGGAGGAAGGCTTCAGAGCAGCATGGACAAGAGGGCTCTCAAGCTGGCAGTGCTGGAGTCATCCAAGAGTGGAACCTCCCACTGTTCTCAGGCCTCCCTTGGGGCCAGGCACAGGGCTGTGAATGAAGATGAGGAAGGATGGGGACAGGTGGGTTTGGCTGCAGAGCTGTCACTATCACCCCAGGCTCTGGAAGGCCCTGACTCTGCTCTCTGCTCCCATCCCTGCCCAGATCCCCCTCCGGGGCTTCGCGGGACACTGGATCTCCAGGTTATCCGAGTGCGGCTGGAGGAGCCCCCAGCGGTCAGCCTCTTGCAAGATTGGTCCAAGCACCCCCGGGGCACCAAGGGAGTGGGAACAGGTGATGCCCCAGACTGGCCCACAGTTCTGTCAGAGTCCAGCACTACTGTAGGGGGGCAGCCAGAGGCAGGAAGTGGGGTGTAAGTTGTTGCTTTCCTGGAGAGGGAGGGAGAAAGGGCAGGAGGGAGGAGGCAGTGTCCCCCTTTGGCTTATAGCTCAGAGCTGCCTGGCTCAGCCACCCAGAGTTTTAAAACCAGGTGCCAGGGCAGGAGGGAGGGGTGGGGCAGCGCCCATCCATTCTTGTTTCAGAGTACTGGAGGATGCCTGCCCCTGGCTGGGTCTGAGGCTGGATCCGAGGTAGAGGGTGGCCGAGGCTGTCGTGTGGTAGGGCATTGGGCCAGTGGAGAACACCTACCCTAGTCCTTTACTGACCCACACCTCTGTCCCCTGCACCTCCTCCCGCCCTCTCTTGGCTCCCCACCATTCTCCCCTGGCACAGTGCCTTACACAGAGGTGGTCATGAGGGGGTTTGAACTGAGTCCCACTACCTCGGGGGACACCTCTCCTCCCCCACTTGTTTAGGCTTCTACACTAGGAGGCCTCCATTACCTCTTCCCACTCCATCCCTGCAGAGGGGCTCCATTCACCCCCACTCTCCCTTTCACCTCTTTTCCTGTTGTATATATCACCTTTGTTGACAATAAATTATTTTTTTTTAATTAAGAGAGTTCCGTGTGGGCCTTCATTGGGGAAGGGGCCTCCCAGAACAAGCCTGGGGGCAGGAGGGCTTGAAGATAGTCATGGGTGGGAGCCAGAAGGCCACCTGTCCCAAGGATGGAGTAGCAAGCACCAGGGCAGGGCTCTAGCCTGGGCCCGCTGACCAGGCTTGACCTGGGGTCACTGCATCTTATCCCCACTCTGGAAATGGCGTCAGAAGCCCATTTTAACAGATTATATCTAATGATACCTGGTAGGCCTCTGTCCAGGCAAGGCAACTGTAGGGGCCAGGGGCACTCACGCCCAAGGAGATGAGGGTTATGACCTTTCTAAAGGGAAATGATCCCAGTCTGCCTGCAGGTAAAGAGATGTCATGAGGTGACAGGAGGTAGGTGGGTGGGTGAGTCCTGGCAGCCTGCCTTCTCCAGTAGGTCTGCACCCTCCGCCACACAGCTTCCTCCCATCCTCTCCTCAGCTTCTTTAAACCTGAGCCCTTACCTGGTTCCCCGCCACTCCCTGGACCACTTCAGTTCTCTTGAGATTCTGTAAGTCCTGAACAAATTCACCTCAGGCTGAATCTGTTTGGTCTTGCCCTCTCTGGTGAGATGGACTCACAGGCAGCTCCCTCTCAAACCCTAAGCTGCACTGTCCTGTTTAGAACACCCCAGCAGAAGTGGTGAGTAGGGCCGAATGCCCACTGCACTGAGAAGTGAGGTGCACTTTGGGAGAGGTGGGGATCAGGGCTTGGAGGGCATCGTCCCCATAGAGCACTGACCAGAAAGTTCATCTTCATCAGGAGGGTCTGGGCATCAGCAGTACAGGCTGTATGCTGGCCTGAACTGGTGTCACCTGTGGGCCAGGTGGGTTCTGGAAAAGTGGTCCTTTCACCTGATTTGATAAACTTGGGAGAATGAGCTCAAGAATATCCAGGGTCCTTGTCTGGAGGAGGCTAAAAAAACAGGTGTGGAGAAGCAGTCGAGGATTCAGACTACTTTGCCTCTAGCCATTGCGGTGGCAGGAGGGCCACGGAACTCTCCACCTGTTTCTGCAGATAGGTAAAACTTGTGTGCTACCTAACAGGGGGAATCAAATAATGCTAAGTCTGGCTTTGTAAGCACAAGTGTTCATTGCAGGTGATTTCTGTCCGTCAATGGTGTAACTGTGTTTACATTTATACCAATGTGCTTTTAAGACAACATGGCTGTGTCACTGAGTGTTTACACTTGAAAAAGCATATACAAAAGTTTGTTGTAAAATTGTGATGCCAATGCACCTTTGCTTCTATTATATGACTTGTGGCCCTCTAGACTGTGAGCTCCTTCCGGGCAGGAACCAGATTGCATTGACTTTTGTTTTCTTAGTGCCCTGCACTGGGCCTGGCACATAGTAGGTGCTCAATAAATGTTTTGTCAAGTGCCTTCTCGGTGTACATTCCTGTGCTGTGTGCATTGCTGTGCGACATTTTTGCATGCTGGACCCTAGGGTGATTCTCTGCACAGGGGTGTTGCCATTGTGAGTAGCTGACCTGATGCTTCCATGACTTAAGCTCTACATTCCAGCCAGCAGGGGGTCTGTCCAGTGGTAGCCAGGACCCTAGGGGCTGTATGACCAGGAGCTGCCGGTGGACACCTCTGAGCTTCCAGGGAGAAATGGAGAGTAGGGCTGAGGGCATGACTCCAGCCTAGGGTGTGGGAGGACAACAGGATGGAAGTGACATCTCAGAATCCCCTGTTTGAGAGTCCCTCCACCTCCAGCCTTGTTACCTGGATGCAAAACCAGGGAAGTGCCTTGCACAATATCGGTGATCCTCCAGGGCCTGTGGGTGGTGGCATCCTTCCCCAAGTGTGCTTTTGAAGCCCCAGCCACCAGCTTGGGGAAAGGGGTGGGGAAGAGGGTGCTGCTGCCCTAACTCCTGAGCCATGTCCCCAGCCTCCTCAGTACTCCTTTCTGAAGTCAGCCACCTGCCCCTGCCCTGGCCATTGCCTTCCTTGGGATTGTGATGGGCAGAGCCTTTTGGATACCTGAAAAAGAACAAATCTTTCTACACTCACAAACACTTCAGATATCAGACTGGTGGCGGGGAGGGAGATGGGGGATCCCCACACAGACAAGTTCTCCCACCCTCTGACACTGGATACCTGATTCATTATGCAATAAGTACTGGGAGAGAGTTGGACCCCATAGGTTAAGGGCTCAGTGCCTCAACACCAACGGCAAGTCCCAAGTTGTCACCTGTACTAAACAACCAGCCCCAAATTAGGAGTTTCCACAAACCCCTCAGGTGTATTGATTACTGTAATGGAAACATTTACTTAGTTTTATTGATTTATTATAAAGTATGTTAGGGGGCTGGGGATGTGGCTCAAGCAGTAGTGCGCTCGCCTGGCATGCGCGGGTTGCTGGGTTCGATCCTCAGCACCACATAAAAATAAAGATGTTGTGTCCACCGAAAACTAAAAAATAAATATTAAAAAATTCTCTGTCTCTCTCTCTCTTAAAAAAAAAAAAAAAGTATGTTAGGAACCAGATACTGTGTTGCTTGCCTGTAATCTGTAATCTTTGAGGCAGGAGGATCACAAGTCCGAGGCCAGGCTCAGCAATTTAGCGAAGACCTAGGTAATGAAGTGAGACCCTATCTCAAAATACATAATAAGGGGCTGGGGTGGTGGCTCAGAGATAGAGCACTCACCTACCATGCACGAGGCACGATCCTCAGCACCACATAAAAATAAAGGTATTGTGTTCTTTTACAACTAAAAAAATTTTAAATAAAAGCAAAAAAGGGGAGGGGGTTGCTGGGGTGTAGCTCAGATGGTAGAGTGCTTGCCTTGCATGCACAAGGCCCTGGGTTCGATCCACAGCACCACAAAAAAAGGGTTGGGGGCTGGGGATGTGGCTCAGTGGTTAGGCGCCCCTGGGTTCAAAGCCCAGTACCAATAAATAAATAAATAAATAAATAAGGTTACAAAGGATATAGATCTACAGCTAATGACAAAGGTACCTGGGGCTTGGTGTGCAAGGGCCCTGAGCACCGGAGCTGCGGTCCTATAGGTGTGCTGGCCTCCCGCTAAGCTGGGGGCTTTCGGACCCTCTGGGTTCAGGGTTCTCACAGAGGCCTCATTAGGCAAGCCTGATTAAATCACTGGCCATTGGTGAGTCACTGGCTCTCCAGCCCCTCCTCCCTCCCCGGAGGTCAGAGGGTGGGACCGAAAGTTCCAATCCTCTGATCTTGTGTTTTGTTCGGCTACCTACCAGTCCCATCCTGCCGGAGTCGCCAGAGCTTGAACTCAGGTGTGGCGGCTAGGGGCTCCTTATGAATAACAAAAGAGGCTCCCCCCACGCCTCTCAGGAATTGCAAGGGTTGGGGACCGCTCTGCAGCGAACAAAGATTTTCCTTCTATAGCACAGTACTACTAACCCTCTGAGGCGACTGAGAAGGAGCAGCGACTCCCTCCCGAAGAGAAACTGGAGCCTGTTGGAGGTGTGACTAGGAAAGGGTGTGACCAGGTGGGTGTGGTAGGAGGGGCGTGGCCAGGAAGGGGGCGGACCCCAGCCGTGCGACTCTGGGGTACAGGCTTTTTTTCTCTTCTGCTCCTGAACCGATGGATGTTCCTCCAGCCAGTGGTTCCCACCCCTCTACGTTGAATGATGTGGTCACGTGGAACACGCACGCGCGCACACACACACACACACACACACACACACACACACGTGGAGCTGGGGTCAAATGAGACTTGGTCCATTGAGGGCCATTTGTAAACTGAAGCCCTGCCTACCCTTGAGGTGTGGTAAGGGGCTGGAGGCTGGGATGGGTTTGCAGCTAGTGTCCACCCCTAACCCTGGAGGTTTCTCTGGGGGGAGTATCTGTTGACTTCCCAGCGTTCACACAAGGGGAAAAGGGGTGCAGTGACTCTGCTGTACCCCACGTCTGCAGTACCCTACCTTCCCAGGGTCAGGTGCCCCAGGCTAGGACCTTGACAGGACTACATCTGGACAGTCCCTTTCTCCCCCATTCTATGGACAAATGTGCCAGCCCCCAAGAAGTCTTTGTCTTTTCCAACAGCAGCTAAAGCCTCAGGTCTCCAGGTCCCCACATCTAGGGGGCAGAGGAAGTAGAAGCAGTGGGGGAGAGGGTGACGGTCCAGAGGTGGATTCCACCAATATCAGTGAAGGACCTCACCGGCAGGCACTGTGGTAGGAACTGCGGGGCACCAGGCACCTGCCCTAGTTTCCTCAGGGTGTCACAGGAAAAGAGATATCTCTGAAGGAGGATATGAGGAGTTCCTGGAGAGAAGGGGGAACTTGACTCAGGACCAGTGGGTTGCTTGGTACATGGGACCGAAAAGAATGTCAGCATGTGCCAAATGCATAAACAGATTTATTTGGAGAAGTAGATGCATAATCAAGGAAGCTCCGGGTCCATCTCCAGAGGGAGAAACAGCAACCTGCTGGGCAGGCGTGTGAATATTTATAGAGGGATATTTGCTAGGGGCTGGAGGAGAGATGGAGCCAGGGTGGAGCTACACAATTATGCACCATTTCCCCATGTTCAACCTATGCCCTCAAGTTACCTTTGCAGTCAAGGGCCTGGGCTCTTCTCTCAGGAGTTGTACTTGTTCATGGGGGCTTTCTGCATTTCAGTGGTTCTTGGGTGTTTCTCGCATTTCAAATTCAAGGGCACTTCCTTTAAGGCTCATTATCTCTCCTTTTTCCCCAAATTCCCATCTCAGTGGGTCACTCCACATTGTGCCCACTCTATGTATGAGGAAACTGAGGCACAGGGAGATGAACATGGTGACTTGCCTCCCTTTCCAGAGCAGGTAAAGGAGCAGAGCCAGCCTGAGCCCAGGTTCCTCTGGTTCCAGAGCCCAGCTGTCCACCATACAACATTTCCTGGCACCTGGTCCTGGCACTAGCTGGGATCCTGCCCTGTGCTTGGCAGTGCTGGTTGGAGGGACTCACCATAGATGTGAAAGGGTGCTCATTTCCTCAGGACCCTGTGACAATGACAGAGATCCAAGCCCAGGGCTTGAAGGGTGGAGGGCATCCTGTTTCTCACCTGCCCCTTTTTCCTCAAGGTGGGTCCTGGGCCTCTGGGTAGGCCCTGGCCTCCAGCCCTGGCCTCCCTGTTTGACCTCTAGCCCTGACTCAGCCTGAGTTTCCGTGTTTGGAAGGTACAAAAGCAGTGACTGGTATAGTCATATCCATACAAGCTGAGGCCACTACAGGGGACACGGCATGGGGGATGGGGCTTTCCATCCCAGACCCTCAGGATCCTCTCACTCCCCTGGAGCAAGGCTTTCCATTTGCCCACTACAGCACCCATATCTTCCTGAATGGGGTGCCCGCACCCGTCTGTCTCACTGAGGTCAGATTTATGGTCAGATTTATGCAGTGGCCACAACTCACAGCCCAAAGCCAAGCAGACCTGGGTTCTGTCTGTGAGCTGGTTGAGAAGCAAGTGGTCCCCGGACATTCTGGAGTGATCCCCTCGCCCTCATGGCCTCACTGTTCCAGGCACTGAGAATATAGCCAGGAGCATGGTGGACAATCCACTGCCATGATGCCCCCAACCCAGGGGAGTCTGACGGTAACATCCTCCAAGGAATGAGTGCCAGGAAGAAAGAGAGCATGAGGGAGGGGTGCTCATTTTAATTTATTCTTTTTGTTTCCCAATAAGTGGATACTCATTGACCAATCGGGGAATGTGCACACAGACTAAATATTAGATGATATTAAGGAAATATTAATTTTTTGCCATTCTGGGGATGGAACCCAGGGCCTCACACATGCTAGGCAAGTGCTGTACCACTGAGCTACATGCCTGACATTTTTTATTTATTTATTTTTTTGACACTGGTAATTGAGCCCAGGGGTGCTCTACCACTCAGCCACATCTCCCAGTCTTTTTTTTTTTTCAATTCAATTAATTTTTTTTATTGGTACCAGGAATTGAACCTAGGAGCTTTTGCTGCCAAGCTGCACCCCCAGCCTTTATTTTAAGACAGGTTCTCACTAAGTTGCTTACATCCTCACGAAGTTGCTAAGGATGGCCTCGAACCTGTGATCCTCCTGCCTCAGCCTTTAATTTTTTTTTTTTTTATGTTGATACAAGGTCTCACCAACTTGTTGAGTATCTCACTTAATTCCTGGGGCTGGCCTTGAACTTGCTGTCCTCCTGCTTCGACGTCCTGAGACACTGGGATTACAGGCAAATGCTACTGTGCAAGAGCTTTTCTTTCCTCTTTTCCCCCCTTTTCCTTTCCTTCCTCCGTCCCTCCTGCTGGTCCTCTTGCTTGTTTGCCTCCTTCCTTTCTTACACGGTGATTTGTTCTGTAGACAGATGTTCTTTATTCTGGATCTGGTTGATTGCATGTCCATGACCTTGTTTAGCAAGTTCATCCATCCACAAAGGCCACTGTTTTTTTCTTTTTTCTTTCTCTTTTGTGGTTTTTGAGGATGGAACCAAGTGCTCCACCACTGAGTTATACTCCCAGCCCCACAGGGGCAACTTTGAGAAGGAGGCTAGAAGGGCTTTTTCAGGAGATAATCTCAATGAAGTGAGGGAAAGAGGCAGGTGGTTAAGTAGGGACAGAGACTTATGGGCAGAGGGGACACAAGGGCCAAAGCCCTGTTCCCTGGGGATTCATAGACCCCTGGAATTTTCTAGGCACTGTTTGAGGGCAGGAGAGTGGGACCCCCTCTGTGGGGCTGTCTGGAGTGTCTTCTGGGGGAGGAGGTCAGGGAGGAGAGCTGGAGTGTTCCTGCTGGACAGCTGGCTTTGCTTGTTCAAGGACCTCAGTTTAATCCCCAGCAGCACAAAAAGAACAGATGAAGAACAGATTCAGAAGGGCGCAGGCTCTGTCTGATGCCCTTCCTGTCCCATCTCCCCAGATTGGAAGACAGTGTCCTCGGTGGGCCCTTGGACCTTCCTAAGCTTTGCAGGCGTGGTCTGAGCCAGGTTGTCAGAGGCGTGGCCTCCTCCATCACAGGTGTGATGCCAGGGTCATGGGCAAGGAGAGGGAGACAGATGTCTTTGCTGGTTTAGGATTTTGGAGCTAGAAGACCCCAGATAGAGCCGAATGTACCTCCCTTTCATTGTACAGAAAAGGCCGCAGAGGCCCCCCGCAGAGGGAGGGCGCTATCTAAGTAAGCCCAGCTCCCTCACTTCTGATCCAGTGTTGATTTTCTGAGAAGTGGGGAGAATATAGCAGAGAAATGTGAACGAACGCTGGAGAGGCCGGGCAGCACTCACCAATAATCTAAATCAACCTCCCTCCTATGTGTACTCTGTGGTGGCCAGGCCCTGGGCTCGACCTAAGCGTGTTTCATATATTTAACTCATTATTTTTTATTTATTTATTAATTTTTTTGAAACCAGGGACGATTAACCACTGAGCCACATCCACAGCCCTTTTTTATATTTTTATTTCGAGACAGGGGCCCACTGAGTTGCTTAGGGCCTCGCTAAATTGCTGAGGCTGGCTTTGAACTTGAGATCCTTCTGTCTCAGCCTCCCAAGCCGCTAGGATTACAGGCCTGTGCCACTGCATCCGACCTCATATTAACTCATTGTTTCTCACAAATCAGCCCTTTGAGGCAGGGACTATTATTGTCCTCATTTAACAATGGGAAAGCTAAGGTGGAGGGAGGTAGAGGGGCTTGCCTGAGATCACAGTTCCCAGGGAGCAGGCTGGGTGCGCCCAGGTGGTAGGCATGTGTGTTTGCCTGCTATCCCATGCTGCGCTGCCTCTCAGGATTCTCCAGTCCTCAGGGACCAAGTGTCCCTGAGCTTCTATTTCCTTATTAGTAAACTGGGGTAAATGACAATGCCTTTCTGCTCATTGTTTGAAAATTAAACGTGGTAATACCCGTACAGTACACAGCTCTCAAGTTCTTAGCCAAAACCAATAAAGGAGAAGAAGAGCAGAGGTTCCTGCCCTGGTGTAGCTTACAGGTGAGTCATGGCTGGGGTGGGGGGGACTGATAAATGTATTCTACCAGCAATACTAAGAGGCATAGTTTTTCATGTTCCAACATCTCTGAGATCTCCTAGTTTAGTGTGCCATATGTCAGTGGTGACAAAATGCTTGACAGAAATTCAGAGATCTCAAGACAAATAGGGTAAAAGCTCTGTAAGATGAAAGGGTATCTGGTAAGTCAGAGGGCAGGAGAGGTCCTTCTTCCCCTAGCCATCTGACTCTTTTATTTTTATTTATTTGTTTGGGTACTGGGGATTGAACTCAGGGACACTCTACCACATTCCCAGCCCTATCTTGTTTATTATTTAGAAACAGGGTTTCCCCAAGTTGCTTAGCGTCTCACCATTGTTGAGCCTGGCTTTGAACTCTCAATCCTCCTGTCTCAGCCTCCCAAGTCACTGGGATAACAGGCCTGTACCACCACCCCAGCCCCAGCTGACTTTTTTTTTTTTTTTTTTTTGCTACCAGGGATTGAACTCAGGGGCACTCAGCCATTGAGCCACATCCCCAGCCCTATTTTATATTTCATTTAGAGACAGGGTCTCACTGAGTTGCTCAGCACCTTGCCATTGCTGAGGCTGACTTTGAACTCACGATCCTCCTGCCTCAGCCTCCCAAGCTACTGGGATTATAGGCATGTGCCACTGCTCCTGGCCCCATCTGACTTTTGATCAGAGGGCAATTTTGGACTGCTCCCCTGCCCCCCCTTCTCTATCCCCAGTGGTCTGCATTGGTTAGGAGGAAAAAAGAATCATGCCAGGTGAGGTGGCGCATGCCTGTTATCCTAGCAGCTGGGAAGGCTGAGGCCAGAGGATCATGAGTTCAAAGCCAGCCTCTGCAAAGGGGAGGTGCTGAGCACCTCAGTGAGACCCTGTCTCTAAATAAAATACAAAATAGGGCTGGGGATGTGGCTCAGTGGTTTAGTGCCCCTGAGTTCAATCCCTGTTACCTGTCACCCTCCAAAAGAGTCACAATATTTCAGAGCACTGAGAACAAGGCTGTCACTACTCCAGCACCTTTGCCTGCCCTAGGCTTCTTGCCTCAGTGCCTACTTGTGCGGGAGCAGAGTTGCCCAGGTCCTCTGTGCCTACTAGAGGCAAAAACTCCATTGCCCCTTCCTTCCTTTCTGTCCCAGTGGGAGCACTGGTGACCTGGAGGACTGCTCCTCGTGGTTGGTTTCTACTTGGTCTGGGGACTGTGCTGGCTGCTTTAACTTCTGTGTTTATCTTGTTTTCAGTGGTTCAGGTTAGAAAGCTCGGAATCATCCTTAGCTCCTCTCTCTCACGTACCCCCATCTAGAAAGCCTGTCACCTCTACCTTCCGAACACATCCCAGATCCAGCCACTTCCCACTGTTCCTGCTGCTGCTGCCCAGCCTCAAGCCCCTGCCATCTCTCACTTGATTGAGTGTGAAAGCCTCCTTCCTGAGCTCCAGGCTTCTGCTCCCGCCAGGCCCCTTCACCATTCTGAACCCTTTGGCCAGTTGGATCGTGCTGCTGGGCATCATTCCTTTCACTTTGAGGGAAAGCCTTGGCCCACCAGGCCTGGCTCTCCTTACCTCTCTGTCCTCTCCTCCCACTCACCTCCTCACTCACTCTTGGTTTCCCTTCTTCACACTCGCTGTGTGCACTCCTACCTCAGGGCCTTTTCTCTCGACCTTCCCTGGCCCTGGAATGCTTTTCCCCAGATATCCGCAGAGCTCATGATCTCTTTGCTCTCTTCTTAGTGACCCTGACCACTTCCGTACTCCAACTTGGGCTGAGGATGCAGCTTAGTGGTACAGCACATGCTTAGCAAGCTCCAGGCCCTGGGTCTGATACAAACAAAAGAAAACCCTAAACTAACTTGTTTTCTACCCCCTTCACTTGTGTAGTCCTGATCCACTTTAACTTATTTTTACTACTTACAGTTACTATATTTGTCTTTCCCCTAATTGACAAGTTCTCCCCAGCTGGGTGTGGTGGTACATGTCTGTCATCCCAGCGATTTGGGGGGCTGAGACTGGACAATCACAAGTTCCAGGCCAACCTCAGCAACTGAGCGAGCTTCTGAGCAACTTAGCGAGACCCTGTCTCAAAATTTAAAAAAAAAAAAAAATAATAATAAAAGGACTGGGGATGTGGCTCAGTGGTAAAGCATCCCTGGGTTCAATCTCCGGTACCAAAAAGAAAAAGAAAATTCTTTGCCTTGTTTGTTCACTGATAGAGTGCCTTGCATATAGTGGGTGCCCAACAGATTTGTTGAATGAATTTGCAAATTTAGAGCAGGGTAAATGTGTGTGAGAACTAGGTGGCTTCAGAAATTTGAGTAGGTGACCTCTGAACTGGGTCTGGAAGTACATCTGGAGGTAGGTGATTGGAACTGATCAGGGTAAACAAAGGCACAAAGGTGAGAGTGTTTGGTGGTGGGGCAGGAATTGGGGAGGAATGTCCACCAGTGACATTTAGTCGGAGTGGATATTAGCAAGGTAATTTGAGGCCAGATTGAGTAAGGTTTTGAATGGGGCTAAAGGCTTCTACAGTCCAGATTGGCTACATAATTTGTGAGGCACAGTGCAAAATGAAAATGAGGGCCCCCTGGGTAAAAGAAAATCCAAGACACTGACAGTGGTGCTTTAGACCAAGCTCAAGGCTCTTGTGAATGCAGAGCTCTGTCTGACTGCACAGGTCATAGGCCCACGACGCCAGCCAGCTTTGCCTGCAGTCCATGGAGAACTGGTGATAGTGTTCTAGCAAAGCAGAGATGTAATTGGAGCTAGGCTTCAAGAAGATTATTCTGGCATTTCCAGTGACTGGGTTGCAGGGAGTCTGGGCAGGGACACTGCCTGGCAGTCTTGGGCAGAGCTTGAAGGAAGAGAGAGGGAGAGGCGATGTGGAGGTGAGCCCAGGGCTCCAGTGAGAAGCACGGAGGAGACAGAATCTATATAGATGAAGCACGGGCCAGGGAGAGACAGCTGAATGCACCTGCATTTGCCCTTCTCTCTCCCCTGCGCTCCAGACCTCAGACTTAGAGGTGATATCCCCCTCAGAAATCAGCAACTTGTCTCCCTTTGGCCACCAGAGGGCAGATTATTCTCATGGATTTTCAGGTTGAATTTGGGGTGGGGGAGTGGAATAGGCATTGTCCTCTTCATTGTTTTTCCATCTTTTGAGGTATGCCTTCACCAAGTTCTTTCCTGAGGTTGGGTGCCTGAATGAAGCTGGGGTGGAACATGGGAGATGTCCTAGAATCCTGTGGATTCACTAAGAACTGTAGGTGGTACCTGTTAACTAAGGAAGTTCTTACTCGTCACGTTGCCTCTGATCTGCTATTTCTCTGATTCAGGTGACCAAGGACTCAACTAAAGAAGAGGTTACAGGGAGATGGAAGTCAGCTGTGGGAGGTCCAACCAGCACTTTTCTCCCATGACCTCTGGGGCCTCTCTGCTATGATATGTATGGGGACTTCTTGCTTGTTCTCTAGCTCCTATGAGCCCTCTGGCTTCAGCCCACCTTAAACTGCTGTTGAGCCCTGGGAGAAAGGACCAGTTCCAATATGTCCTAAATAGAACGGGTAGGGACAAGTTGGAGTTGGAGAAATCAGTTTAGACTACCACCTCTTCTTGGTGGGACAGTCAAGGGGGAAGCGAGGAAGGACCCAGGTTGTCACATGGATTTTCTGTTAGAGTCAAGAACTTCCAAAGCTGAGGACATCAGATTGCATAAATCCAATAAACTCACTTTACTGATAGGGAGAATGAGGCCCAACGAAAGAAAGAAAAGGAATTTCTCCAGAGGCCCATTCTTTTTGCCTGAGGAAACTTTTTTGTTTGTTTTTGTTTTTTCTTTTAGTACCGGAGATTGAACCCAGGGCCTTTTGCATGCTAAGCACATGCTCTACCACTGAGGTACACCCCCAGGAATTTCTATTTTCAACATGTTTCCTTTTTCTTTTCCGTGAGTTCCTTTGTCTCAGAAGGATAACTGAAATGAGAATTAAGATGAGAATATCTCTCCTGACTTAACCTTGTAGGACATTTAAAAAGGTAATTAGAACTCAAAGATGTTATTTCAAATGTCAACGCTGGAACAAAGGAATGGATCCTTTCAAATATAAGGAAGAAGAGCCTAACCTCAGAGATGTTATGTGATTTTCCAAGACCACACAGCATTTTCATTTGGTAGGGCTGGGGCTGAAATGCAGGGTCCTGCCTCTGGATGAGAATCCTGGTCTTGAACCTTGCAGAGCCCTGCACACTAAACTAAGAGGATGTCAAATAAAAAGAAACCAACATAGACAATGGCATGTGGGAGGTAGGTAGACAGGTAATAGACTGACATTGCATTTAGCAGGTGACACATATGTTGATAGAAAGGTTGGATGATAAACAGAAGAGGGATTTTATGAGCTGACCAACAGATGGACAAACGGAGACACAGAGGAGAACCAAAGTATGCCAATCGTGGGTTGGGTAATAGCTTTATTTTCTATTCGGTCCAATAATACGCACAGATGACCCACACTTTCTGTTCAAGATTTGAAAATAACCAAAAACTGACGGAAAGAAACGAAGAGTAAGACCCTGGTACTACACAGGGAAATAACCCAGGGCTCGGCGGGCCTTCGGGTGTTGCCGGAAATGGCCGACGACCGCCCTCGGCTGAGCTGAGGGATGGGGGCGTGACCCGCGCAGCACGGGGAGCCGCTTCGGGTGTTTCCGGAAACTGCCGAAAGCCAGCTCGAAGTGGGCGGGGAAAGGCCGGTGGGCGTGGCGCATGGTTCAGGAGTGCCTGGAGTCACTTCGTGGGTTTCCGTAAACAGAGCCGAAGCTCGGTTTTCGGACTCGAAGAGGCGCGCGCGTCCCCGGGGGTTACCTTCTTCGGTTGTTTCCGGAATTTATCCTTAGTCGGTGGCTGAGAGGAGAAGGCACGTCCCCCTCCCTTTCCTAGACGCTTCGGATGTTTCCGGCTGCAGCAGGCGGAAAGAGCCGAGGGCCGGCGGTGGTGGCGGCCATGTTGGGAGCAGCAGGTCCGGCGGCGGCTGCCTGTGTGCCGGGCGCGGAGCAGTGCCGCTGAGGGCAGGGGAGGAGCGAGGCAGGCGGCCGGCTGCGGCGGCAGAGAGTAGGCGGAGCGGCGCGGCCCGGCCGAAAGGCGGCACAGCCCAGCCGGGGGTCGGGGGGGTGCGGTCCGGAGCCGCTCGGAGCCGGCGCGGCCTAGCCCGAGCGGCGCATCCCCGGGCTAGCGTGAGCGGCTGCCCGGCCTCCCCGCACCCCCGGCCGGGGCCCATGCGGCGGGTGCTCGTACTGTGAGAAGCCCCGCCCGGCCGGGCTCTGCGCCTTCCCTTCCCTCCCTTCCTTCAAGCTTCTCGGTTCCCTCCCCTGAGATACCGGCGCCATGTCCAGCGCCCGGACCCCCCTACCCACGCTGAACGAGAGGGACACGGAGCAGGTAAGGAGCCCCGAGGGCTCCCCGAATTCTCTGGATGGGCCCCTGCACCTTGCGGAGCCTCCTCCCTGCTCTGCTGTCCTCGTGCCCCTGCTGCCATCCCGCAAGCCTTGGCTGTCCTGTCATCTGGCCCCAGGATCCGGCCCCCACGTCCCTCTCCGAGTCCTGACCTGGGACCCACCTTGTCCTGACTCTGAGCTGCACACTTGTCTTTCTGCCAATCCCTGTCCCCTCACCACCGCTCTCCTGCGCTCTTCCGTGTTACCTCCCCAGCTTCCCCTTCTCTTCCCTTTTTCTCTCAGGGGCCTTTCTGGTCTTCCTCCACCCACGCTTAAAGCAGCCACTCTCCCGCTCCTCGAATAACACCCCGCGATTTGCCACTCGATTTGTCCACCTCTTTGAGCGTCTGCCTGGCCTTGCTTCCCCTCCGCCCGCACCGGTTCTCCCAGTCCCAGTCCCTGGTTATCGCCCTCAGGGTCCTTGCCTGGGATTGGGTTCTAGGTCCCAGTCCCCTTTCACTTCCCCAGCTTTTTCTACCCTGCTTCTTCCCGTTCCAATTTGTGCTCTCCCTGTTGTCTGCAACCCACCAGCTCCACCCTCATCACCTTTCCAAATGGTTCGCCTACTCTTTGCTCATCACTTTCCCTTCTTTTCGCCAGGAGCTCCCTGGTTCCTGGCTCTGGCATGTGTTGCTTCCGTGTTTCCCATACAGCTGTCATGCGCATAGTTTTCCCACAGGTTGTCTTTGGGGTTCCAATCACCACTCCCTTCAGACTCTAGATCCCTTTGGTTTTCTTCCCTCTGAGGTTTGGCTTTTAAGTCCCTGGGCCTCCTATTTCTTACTGTGTTCTTCCAGCCTTTCCCTCCCGCTGTGGTAGGAAAGACACTCACTGTTGCAGTCCTGCTATTGTAACATCACCTGTTGCTCGGTCCTTTCCCTGCCTGTCCTTTCCCTGCCTCGCTGCCTCGCTGCCTCACAGTCCCTGCCTTTCTGCCCTCTTTGCCTGCTGTGAAAACCAAGATGCTTTCTATCTCGACACTCTGTGACTGTCACTTCTCATAGTGTCTTCCTCTTGCTTGTTGCTTCCTGTTTCTCAATCTCACCCCATCTTCTTTAGTGCCCCTCTTATTCGGTGTTGCCTTTCATGTCCATGTGAGTCTCCTGCCCTCTTCACAGCATATTTACTCCCCAACCCCATGGGTTCCTATGCATTCCCTTTCTATTGGCTAGTCTTGGAAGTTCACGAATTTTGCATGCTAGCCTCTTATGCTACATGTCATCTTCATGACCCTACACACTTCCCCTTATCCTGGCAATAACTGTCACCCAAGCCTTGCCTTTTCTGTGTTCTCATCTCACCTCTGAACCAAGAGGCGTCCACTTTCTTTCACCATCTCCAGTGTCCCTTTCTGCCTGGTCTGTGGAGAGGTCTGTGCCCAGCAGGCCTTTCTTGGTAAACTTTACTAGGCAAAAAAAACTTGTCTTGAAAAAGGAGCCCTTCTACCCTGAGGCTGCAGTGCTTTTTGCATTCTATTCCCTTATTACACCCTTTGTTCCCTCTTGTTTCCTTTTTTCTTCCTGTCCTGGTAAGGTAGAGCTGTTGTTGTAGTCTCTTGCTTATTAACCTCCTCTGCAAAAGGTATCTCTTTTCATTTATTGTGCTTTTTTTGTCTTTTTCCCTTTTGCTCTCTATCACCTGGACAGTTAGGAACTTAAGAGGAGTCTGGACGGTGCTTTTCTCTGTATACAGTCATTGACCCTTTTGTTAATGGACTATATGCTTCAGAGGTGAAGTAGGGGTTGAGAGGGAGGAATGGTTGATTTGTTTCATCACTGGGTCTGGCAGCTGTTTTTGCACGGCACAGTGGTCTTTGGAAACCAAGGAGTTGGGTCTGTGTCCCATAGTCCCTCGCTTGCCAGCTGGTTCCCTCCTACCAGAAACAACTTTCTCCAGGCCCTCTTGAGGTTGCTTGTTCCATCCTTTTTCTTCTCACAATCTTTGTTTTAGCAGGTAGATCCTGCTTAACTGGAGAACTTTTCAAACTGTTGAAAATGAGCTTGTAGGAGGAGGCCAAGTGACTGGCACCTTCAGGCATTTGGGGAGAGGCTGGAGTGCCTACTCTCTGTGAGGGCTGTGGGGGCATTGTGTTCAGCACAGAGTAAGAGACTACCTCAGTGTGATTTCTAGGTGCTGTTTACTAATGGCAAATGCATCATTGCCATGGTTATTTCTTGTGATGTGTGCACTGATTTCCTCTCTTCCTTAACATGTCTAGCATACTACTGAGCATGTGGTAGGGACTCGTGCATGTCCACTGATTTCATGACAGTAGTCACGGGTGACCATTTTGGAATGTAAGCTGCTCTGTGATAACTTTATCCAGAGCACTGGCTGCATATATTATCCTGTTCCAAATTATGAATTACTCATCCTGTCTCTACTCTTTATGGACTTAAGTTCCCTGTAGTTCTCAGGATAGCCAGTCACACTGTTGATGTTATGTTAAGTCTCATACCAGTGAAAGCCCAAACTTTGGAAAATCTGGGATGCATCTCTTTTAGTCAAGTGCCTATAATTCTGTTTGTTTGGTTGTTTTGGTGGGGATGGAACCCAGGGCCTCCTAGTGCTTTTATCACTGAACTTCATCCCCCAGCCACGTGTATTCTTTAAAGTAGAAAAAAGACAAGCAGCAGCTTCTCTGGTCACAAGGACAGGGATGTCAGAAATATTGGCCTCCTTTAGAATAAATCATGCCACCAACTGAAAGTAAGAACCTTTTTCTTGGTCCTGTTGTAATTTTAGCTAAAGTAGCCTTGGGAGCTCAGTCATTGCAGTAATGTTAATGTTAGGAAATAAGCAAGGGATTTGGCTGAGCAATTCGTCCCCCCCCCCCAAAAAAAAAGCGTCCACAGTCACCTTATTTAAATTATTTATAAAACTTGTTTCACTAGAAAATAGGTAAACAGCTGGAGCATGCCTATAATCCCAGTGGCTTGGGGCTGAGGCAGGAGGATCGCGAGTTCAAAGCCAGCCTCAGCAAGGCATTAACCAACTCAGTGAGACCCTGTCTCCAAATAAAATACAAAATAGGGCAGGGGATATGGCTCAGTAATTGAGTGCCCCAGAGTTCAATCCCCAGTATCTCCCCACAACCAAAAAAATAAATATAGGTAAACAAACTTCAGTGATACCTTTAATCCGTTTTCTTGCTTTTTTTCTCTATTCTTTAAAAAAACGTGGCTGATGAGAAGCTGTTTCTAGGAGCTCTTTGATCATATCTAAAACATACACAGAAAATGTTGAAGCATAAAAATAAACCTTATGTTGCAGGGAGATTGCCTGTTTGCTGTCAACTCTTCTTCTAAAAGAAGATAAAAGAAAGTCAAGCCCTGTCTTTAAGATGATTTTTGTGACACCTAATTCTAGCTATGTTTTCACAGCCTTCTTTTTGCAGGATTCTGACCTGGGGCGGGTAGTTTTGGGGTTTCTTAGTCTGTGAACTGAGCTTTCTGTTCACTTCTTTTCCAAATGGCTCTGCTGGCCCGGAGGCTTGGCAGTCTTGAAAGCAATCAGCAAGATGACTGTTTGTCTTCCAGCCAGCACAGCAGTAATAGGCAAGTGTGGAGAAGGGTCCAACTTCCAGAGTTCACCTGCCGCCAGCTGGAGCATTTGGTAACCCCCGGGGAAGGGCCACATGGCTTGAACCTACCCTCCTCTGGGTCTCAGGAGCTGAGACAGAGAGCTCCTAAGAGAAAACAGGAGCCTTTTGCTGCCCACTGGGCTTTTGCTGCTATGGTCAAGGGAAGGCACTGTCACCACTCTTCCAAAGTATGAGTGGTATAGTATATTCTTTCAGATAGTTTAAGAAAGAGGAGTTCAGAAGTCTTGATGAAAAAGGGCAAATCTAAATTATAGGATCCTGTAAAGAACAGCTGAGGGGCTGGGGGTGTGGCTCAGCGGTAGAGTGCTCGCCTTGCGAGACCCTCAGCACCACATAAAAATAAATAAGCGAAATAAAGGTATTGTGTCCAACTACAACTAAAAAATAAATATTTAAAAAAAAAAAAAAAAAGAACAGGGGCTGGGGATGTGGCTCAAGCGGTAGCGCGCTCGCCTGGCATGCGTGCGGCCCGGGTTCGATCCTCAGCACCACGTACAAACAAAGATGTTGTGTCCGCCGAGAACTAAAAATAAATATTAAAAAATTCTCTCTCTCTCTCTCTCTCTCTCTCTCTCTCTCTCTCTCTCTCTCTCTCTCTCTCCCTCTCCTCTCTCCTCTCTCCTCTCTCCTCTCTCACTCTCTCTTTAAAAAAAAAAAAAAAAAGAATAGCTGAGCCACTAAACACACCTTCATCAGACCCTGGTGTTGACTCTGGCCAGTGTGGCCCTGGACGCTTTGTCTCTGATCTCTGCCAGGTCAGCTGGCTGGATTAGCTAGCTTCCTAGTTCCCACATTTTGAGCTGTGTGTCACCTTGCTCCAGGTGCTGGTGCTAGAGTCTGGACTTGTTCTCTGGCAGAGGCTCCTTGATGGGGTTGCTGCCTTATGCTCAGGGATGCAGGTGAATATCTGACCAATGAGTCTAACTTCTCCTGGGCCCTAGAGATAATGATGAGGTGTTAATTAGAGCAAGAACTCCACGAACCTATAGTCTTGCCATGTCATACATACTCTGAACCTGATGAAACTAAGTAGTCAATTATAATAATTTCTGTACAATCTGTGAACTTGGGGAAGTAGTTGAACAGAGGGATGCAAGGCAGTCATTGAGAATTGGCCTGCTTCAGGTTAAAATTCAAGCTCGGACTAGGTTATCTTAATCTTTCAGGTTATAACCAAAGATTGGGCTGGAGATACTTTTCAGCATACACATCATAAGCACAGATGATGCCTAGGACGTGGGAAAAGATGGAAAATGTGTTTGCCTAAGAGGTTTGCATAGTGAGATATCTTGGAAGTCGAGCCTCTCAGGCTAGACTGTTTCTCCTTTGGAACAGCAACCCAATTCTCAGTGGCCATTTGACCAGGACCAACCCAGGCCTTCATGAACTCTTTGCCTTTGAGCACTTAGCCACCTGGCTGGCATATCCCTTCTCCCAGGAGCTTCCGTGACATTCCGTTCCTACATATGTATTATGTCAACTAGAATGAATATTTTATGCCTAGAGTGCAGCCAGGCCTCAGACTTTGTGGACCATTATTGACAAGTGGGGTGGGGGCTGGGCGCCACCTTTGGCCCCCTGATAGTGTCTCTGCTAAATGGACTCCCCCAGCAGCACTTTGAAGCCCATTAATGGATTGGCATGAAGTAATCTCAGCGAATGGAAAGGGCCAGAAGGATGGTCATCTTCCTTCCCTGGAACTGCTTGATGAGGCTTCCTGCAGTGCCCAGGAGCAGCCCTGATTCCCTTGGCTTGGTTAAGCTGGGGGCTGGAGGTGTTCCCTTTTAGCTGTGGTGGTGCTGCTAGGCTCACCACTTTACTATCAGCAGAAATTGAGAGGGATACAGAAAGGGTGATGGAGTGCAAACCTGGCTGTTCCTCTTCCTTAGAAGCTCAGCAAAATGACAAACCAGATAGGTGGCCGAGTTTCCTTCTCTTGATGGGAGATTCCAGTATTTGTACATTTTGCACTTGAAGCTTGGGTTCTCCAGGCTTTCTCCCAGCCTTCATCAAACACGAGTGAGTCACTGAAGTGTTAGCTGTGCATTTCTCCCCTCTGTCTCAGCACAGGGAAGAGTAAGCCTTTACAAACCTTGTGGGGGAGGAAATCACCCTCTCCTGCTGCTGGCATGGAAAGAGGCAGGCTATCCCCAGGTTAACCCTGAAAGTTCTTACTCTCCCAGTGCAATGTCATTGCCCCACCTCTGCCTTTTGGTGTAGGCCATTGAATGTCATTGCTCATACTTTGGAGAGGTGGTACAGCCCATTCTGAACAGCACCAAGAGAGAACCTGGCCTCTTGGTTTGCAGTTTTCTCTCAGGAAGGCGTCCCTGTGCCTTCACAGACCGTTAGAGCAGCTCCTCCTTTGGGGATGTAGGTAGGCTGGATCGCTTGATCTGCAGGTCTGTTTTTGTCGAGTGAAGTTTCTTGGTTTCTGTGGGGAGTTCTTTCCATAGATGTCTTGTCTTCAGGTTAGCACTCATTTCCCCTATTTCTAACTATTACTTACCTTTCTCATTAGAAAGTAGCAAGGTGGCCCAAAAGAAATGAATTTCCCCTTATTCACCAATTCATTAATTTTAGCCTTATAAAGCTATAAGATCACAATGTTTGGTAAAAAAGAATGTGAGGTGGATACTGATATTGGTATGGGGTGGGGATGGGGGTCTTGAGGACAGCTGGAGCTGGGATGAGGAGAAAGAGAATAGGGGTGTGTTCAGTGACTGGCTGCAACTGGGCGAGGTGACACAGGCCTGTAATCCCAGCTACTCAGGAGGTCAGCTGGGCAACTTAGAGCCTGTCTTGAAATAAAAAATAAAAAGATCTGGGGATGTAGCTCAGTGGTAAAGCCCCCCTGGGGTTCAATTCCCCAAGTTGGGAGTGGGGACTGGACTGGTTCCAAGCCACCTTTTTGGCTTTTTCTTTTAAACATCAGGAAGGTGGAACAGACCAGGGGCTCCTCTGTAGAACCAGTTGAGCTGGTTTTGAGCAGCCTTGGCCTATTTTCCTCTGAGCTCTCTGGGAAGTTACCGAGGTCTGCCTCTTCTGGGGCTCTGCTCATTGAGGCATGCATTTGGAAGATGTCTGTAAACAACTCCTCCCCCTCCCCAAATACCTGGTGGGTCTTGGAGCTGGTCTTCCACTCCTGTGAGGGGGCTTTCTTTGCACCCCGAGCTGCCCAGCAAGGCCTCTGGTCTATGTTGTACACCTTCACTGGAAGCTCCAAGGCACGGCTTCTTTACTGGACCTCCTTTTCCAATTCAGTTTGGCAGAAGGCCCTCAGCCTGGCCAGGAGGAAGGGTCTGCTGTTGGCTGCCCATTTGTGCGTCTGGAAGGGAATCAGGACTCCTGATTCCTGGTCGCTGTGATCTGGCTACTAAATTCAGTGAGACCCCAGACCTTTAGGGTCAGTGCAGTGGGACTGTCTCTAGGCCTGCTGGGAAAGAGTGAGGGAAAATGGTTTTTAGTGTTTGGCAGGTCACAGAAACTTCAGCCCCAGGAGATGGATTGTCCTCTCCCCTCTGCTCAAGGTGAGAGAGAGGAGCTCTCAGGTGCCTGGTGCTTGTGCCCCCTGAACAGCACTAGGAAGCCTTTCTCAGGGAGTAGGACTGAACCAGATTTGGGGACTTGTGCAGCCATCAGTGCTGGAGCAGAATTGTTTTCCAGGGCTCATCACTAAGTAGAAACTTCCCAAGTATGAAAGTTTGGTAATTCCTGAGTGAAGCCACTTGCAGATGGAGCTCCAGTCTGTGCCCTTATCTTTGGGGGCTGGCAGCTCCTGTCACTGCTACAATGACCTACTCATTGCTTCTATTAAGTATTATTTTGGGACTGGGGATGTGGCTCAAGCGGTAGCATGCTCACCTGGCATGCGTGCGGCCTGGGTTCGATCCTCAGCACCACTTACAAACAAAGATGTTGTGTCCGCCAAATACTAAAAAATAAATATTAAAATTCTCTCTCTCTCTCTCTCTCTCTCTCTCCTCTCTCCTCTCTCTCTCACTCTCTCTTAAAAAAAAAAGAGAAAAACAATTTTTAAAAAAAGTATTATTTTGCAGGAGTTTGTTTTGATTACTGATACCCCATATGCAGGGTGTGTCTCCCCTTTTCCTCCACCTTTAGACCTTTGCTTATGCCATCACTTCCTACCTCCTCTCCACAGATAGCCACTATTTGACTGTCTTTGCATGTAGTGTTGGTGGCACTTGTGGATTGTTGCTTTTTCTCCTTGTTTATGAGTGTTCAGTAGTCTCCCCTACTCCTCCTCCTTGTTGCTGGGGATAGAACCCAGGGTCTCTGTGCATGCTAGACAGATGCCCCTACCCCTCCTTCAGAGTTTGAATGACTGGTTTTCCAGTCACGGGAAGTGAGTGGGCCCCATTGGCCAGTTAGGTCTAGCATAGCATACTGGTGGAGCTTCTGGCAGAATTGAGAAGAGATCCCACTACTTTCTGATTTCTGTCTAGCTAAATGGTTCCCCTGGGGTTAAGAGCTGGTTTTGCAGCTAAACTTCCTACATTGAACTCTATGCCACCCTTAGCTTCCATAATCCCTCTGTGCCTATTTGCTCAATTGTGAAATGGGAGTAATAATAGTAACTATCTTACAAGTATAGTTGCTGTGAATATAAAAAGAGCTAATGGCTGGGCGAGGTGGGACATGCCTGAAATCCCAGCAGATGGGGAGGCTGAGGCAGAAGGATCTCAAATTCAAAGCCAGCCTCTGCAAAAGCAAAGCACTAAGCAACTCAGTGAGACCCTGTCTCTAAATAAAATACAAAATAGGGCTGGGAATGTGGCTCATGGTCGAATGCCCCTGAGTTCAATACCTGGTAAACCAACTCATTACACCCTACACCCCCTACCCCCCACAACTCCCCCCCAACAGAAAAAAAGAGCTAATGAGGGCTGGGGCTATAGCAGTTGTGTGTAGCCTCCTGCATGTCTGGGAGGTCAAATCCAAAGTCACCAGAGCATACATTGTGTCAGAGTTGGGCCCCAGGTGTTAAGAGGGAGCCCTTGGGCTGTTCTCAGCAAAGACCCACCAACTGCATGGATTTCTTTCATCACATCTGTTTTTTGGTGGGCAGTTTTGATCCTTTGGCCACAGGATAAACCTCTTTGTTTCTCTTAGAGACCACATGGGACTTGCCAGCACATGATTGTAGGTTCCTCTTTCCCTAGCCCAGAGGGCCTTCAAGGGCAGGGTCTCCTTACCTCCCTTTTCAGAGTTCAGAAAGATGCAGTGGTTTCTCAGATGCTCTGTGAGTTTGTGGACTTTGGATCTTGGGCTGAGATGATGGTCTCTAGGGCTTCCTGGTTTATCTTCATCTCTTCCCATTTCTGGAGCAGGAATGCCTTGTCAGAACAGTGAGTAATTTGCTTGGTTTTTTCACACTGCAGCTGTGGCCAGGAACAAAAGTAACAGCATCCATTCAGAGTTCATCAGGAAGAGTTTTCTTTCATGTATCTTCGCCTTTGGACCCCTCTGCTGACTTGCTGCGCTTCCTCCTTTCTTTTTCCTCCTTTGGTGTTCCTGGACTCCCTTCTTTCATCGTCCCTTTTCTGTTCCAGTTCATCTCAGGTCTTCATCCACTTGTTCCGCCTTCCATTACCTGTTTCTGTGCTGTTTGTGGCATGGCCCCCAAGAGGCATTCCATCGCCTGAGAGCTTCTTCATACCTAATAGGATCCCAGCATTACCCACTCCTTTCTTTTTTCTATTCCTCTGATTTCTGTAAAATTCATGATTTTCTGCTTTGGAAAATACGTTCTTTTTAGGTCTCTGGAGCCACCTTCCTCAGTAAAGCCAGGCTTGTCAACCTGTCAACTTATTAGGGACAGGATCCTGGCATCCTAGTTTCCCTGGTGACAGTCTAAACCAGTTCTGGGCTATTTTCTCTGACCTGTCAGGAATGCCATAGGTCTATACCTGCCTTAAGGTATCTGGGAAGTTGCTGGTTAATTTTGGATGGTACAGTTTTGGATTTGGTCTAAATGTGGTCTGGGGGTCCTTGGGGACACTTAGACCCTTTCAGGTGGCACATGAAGTTAGAATTATTTTCATTATAACATGAACACAGCATTTGCTTTTTTCACTGTCATTCTCTCACCATTATACAGTCTTGTTTTCCAAGTGTTAAATGATGTGTGATGACATCATGCATCACTAATGGCCAATGAAATATATAATTCTGTATTCTTGTATTTTCTTTTCTTTCTTTTTTTTTTTTAGAGAGACAGAGAATTTTTAATATTTATTTTTTAGTTTTCGGCAGACACAACATCTTTGTTTGAATGTGGTGCTGAGGATCGAACCCCGGGCCGCACGCATGCCAGGCGAGCGCGCTACCGCTTGAGCCACATCCCCAGATCCTGTATTCTTGTATTTTCTAGATTTTTTTTTTTTTTGTACCAGGAGTTGAATCCAGGGGTGCTTAAACCACTGAATCACAGCCCAGCCCTTTTTATATTTTAGAGACAGAGTCTTGCTGAGTTGCTGAGGCTCACTTTGAACTCAAGATCCTCCTGTCTCAGCCTCCCAAGCCACTGGGATTATATAGGTGTGGGCCACTGTGCTGGCTATTTTTAGAAATTTTAAGATAGTATTTTCAGGTGTGTGTATGAATTTTTCAGTGATGAACTCAGTTTATTCTTGGTTCTTGTGCTCTTACTAGTTTTCTTTGTTCTTGTTGGTGATTGGGGTGGAACCCAGAGCCTGGAACATGCTAGGCAGCCATTCTACCACTGAGCCATATACTGGCTCTCTTTGGTTATTCCTGCTATAATTTCTCTATAAAACTCATTGTTGTCTAATAGATCACTATTTTGAAATCTCAATACTTTCATAGCACCTTTGAGGAAACAGTAAGAAGTAAGTACAACTTGTAAAACTTGTAAAAATTTTTGAAAACTTTTATTTAAAAAAATTATTTCTAACTTAGCATTTAATTCAACTTTATTATTTAGTTTTGTTTTTTGTCTTATGGTACTGGGGCTTTAACCCAGGGATGCTTTATACATCCCCAAGTCTTTTATTTTTTATTTTGAGACAGGGTCTTGATAAGTAGCTTAAACTCTCACTGAGTTGCTGTTGCTGGCCTTAATTTTGTGGTCTTCCTGCCTCAACCTCCCAAGTTGCTGGGATCACAGGGTTTGCTACTGTACCAATGTACCAAACAATTCTGCTTGATTCTGAAATAGCCTTTTTTTTTTTTTTTTTTTTTTGGTACCAGGAATTGAACTCAGGGGCACTCAACCACTGAGCCGCAGCCCCAACCCTATTTTGTATTTTATTTAAAGTCAGGTCTCAATGAGTTGCTTAGTGTCTCCCTGTTGCTGAGGCTGGCTTTGAACTGGCGATCCTCCTGTCTCAGCCACCCAAGTTGCTGGGATTACTGGCATGTGCCCTGTACCCGGCTTGATTCTGAAATAGAAAATAATTTATGTTTTTCTTATATTTAAGGATGGATTGTTAGCTTTAAAAAGGGAGATCTGTCTGTTTGTTTATTTATTTATTTATATATGTGGTACTGAGGATTGAACCCAGTGCCTCACACATGTTAGATTAGCACTCTACCACTGAGCTACAATCCCAGCCCGAAGATAAGAATATTTTAAAAAGGCCGAGTATTAGTCTAGAAGATAACTTTGATATACACTACTTTTATAAGATTTTTGTTTTGTTTTATACTTGGTCTTCATTTTTTATACATTAAAAACATATTAAAATAATTATATATTTAAAAAAAAGGCTGAGTATGGTAGTGTACTCTTGTAATTGCATTGACTCTGGAGGCTGAGGCAGGAGGATTGCAAGTTGGAGGCTGACCTCAGTAACTTACTGAGACCCTTTCTCACAATAAAAATAGAAAGGAGAGGCTAGGGCTATAGCTAAGTGGTAGAGCACTTGCCTGGAATGCGTGAGGCACTGGGTTTGATTCTCAGTACCACATAAAAATAAATAAGATAAAGGCATTCTGTCCATCTACAACACCTACCAAAAAAAAAAAAAGAAAGAAAGGAAGGACTGGGGGTGTAGCTTAGTCAAAAAAAAAAAAAAAAAAAAAGAAAGGACTGGGGGTGTAGCTTAGTCAAAAAAAAGAAAGAAAGAAAGCACTGGGGGTGTAGCTCAGTGGTAAAGTGCTTACTTTGCCACAGGTTCAACCCCCAATACCAATAAATAAATAAATAATAATGAATGCTGTCTCCTCCTTTCTAGATGCTAATAATTGCATTATTGTATCATGTTTTTGTATAATGTTATGGTGCCAGTCAAGTTGCAGCATTCTTACAAGATCATTATTAATAGTGTTTTTTTGTTTTTGTTTGTTTTTTTAAATATACCAAGGATTGAACCCAGGGGTGATCAACTACTGAGTCACATCCCCATCCCTTTGTATATTTTTATTTTGAGACAGGGTCTCCCTAAGTTGCTGAGGGCCTCACTTAGCTGACAAAGCTGGCTGTGAACTTGAGATCCTCCTGTCTCAGCCTCCAGGGCCACTGGGATTACATGCTCAGTTCATTGAGTTTAAAGCAAAAAGGAATTTAATATTAATAATACATACTATGATAGTGGCTCAGGAGGCTGAGGCAGAAGGATCACAAGTTCAAAGCCAGCCTCAGCAATTTAGTGAGGCAATTCTGGACTGCTCCCCTTTCCCTCTTCCCTTCCCCCCTGAATTGGTTAGAAGGAGAAAGAGTCATAGCAGGTGTAGTGGCTTACACCTGATATCCCAGCATCTGGGGAGGTTAAGGCAGGAGGTTTGTGAGTTCAAAGACAGCCTCAGCAAGAGTGAGGCTTTAAGCAATTCAGAGAGACCCTTCTCTAAATAAAATACAAAATAGGGCTGGGGATGTGTGTTCGTGGTCAAGTGCCCCTGAGTTCAATCCCCAATACCACACCACACCCCGGGGGCAGGGGGGATACATACTATGAGCACTTTTTTGTTTTATTTTTGGTACTGGGGATTTAACCCAGGGATGATTTACCACTGAGCCTCATCCCTAGCCCTTTTTATATTTTATTTTGAGTCAGGGCTGATCTTGAACTTGTGATCTTCCTGTCTCAGCCTCTCTAGCTGTTGGGATTACAAATGTGTGCCATAGTGCCTAGCACTATGAACACTTTAAAAGACAGAATTTCTTTCAACTTTTCAAACTAGAGTTGAAAAAGTCACTGAAGCCCTGTACTGTTGTGCTATCACCTTGTTTTGGCTGAAGTCCCCCACATAATAGCTGAGAGACTAATTAAGTCTTAGCTGACACTCCTGAATGCCCACTGGATGAAAAGCAGTAGAATTCACAGCACTTCAGATACTATAGGGCCTGGTGAATAAAGATTAGCCACAAACATGAAGACCAGGTTAATATCTTGTTTACAGAATTTTACTTTCACCTAACAGGAGCAGATCTATAGATAGGGCTCAACTTGCCTCACTAGCACCTACTACTCTTTGAAGAATTACTTCTTTTATGTGACTGCTTAGACACAAGTGCTGATAAATATTCAAAGTGTTGAAAAAAAAATTTTTTTGTACGTGGGATTGAACCCAGAGGTGCTTTACCATTGAGACATACCCCAAGCCCTTTTAAAATTTTTTAAAATTTTGGGGCTGGGGATGTGGCTCAAGCGGTAGCGCGCTCGCCTGGCATGCGTGCGGCCCGGGTTCGATCCTCAGCACCACATACAAACAAAGATGTTGTGTCCGCCGAAAACTAAAAAATAAAAATATTAAAAATTCTCTCTCTCCTCTCCCCCCCCTCTAAAAAATAAAAATAAAAAAAAATAATAAAATTTTGAGACAGGATCTTGCTAAGTTGTTTAGAGCCTCACTAAATTGCCAAGGCTCCTGCCTCAGCCTCCTGAGCTTCTGGGATTATAGGACGGTGCCACCATGCCTGGCCTTTTTTTTTTTTTTTTAATATTTATTTTTTAGGTGTAGATGGACACAACACAATGCCTTTATTTTTATGTGGTGCTGAGGATCGAACCCGGGTCCTGCCCCTGCTAGGCGAGCACTCTACCGCCACAATCCCAGCCCTGGCCTTTTTTTTTTTTTTTTTTTTTTTTAAGTTGTTGCTGGACCTTTATTTTTATTTATTTATACGTGGTACTGAGAATTAAACCCATTGCCTCATGCAAGTGCTTTACCACTGAGCTACACAAACCAAGCCCCTGCCTGGCCTTTTTAATTTTTATTTATTTTTTTGTTGGTCCTGGGGATGAAACCCAGGAGTGCTCTCCACTAAGCTACATCCCAGTCTTTTTTGTTTGTCTTGAGACAGTCTAAGTTGCTGAGGCCATGAACTCAAAGTTGTCCTGCCTCAAATCTTCTGAGTGGCTGGGATTACAGGCATGGGCCATCATACCCAGTTCCCTGAATGACTTTGTGAATCTCACAGTTTACCCTGGAACAACTTCATTTCCATTTGCACTTTTGGTGCAAAGCAATGGCACAGAAAACTGTTGGTGCCATAACATGAATCGAGGTAGTGACACCAAACCACAGGTGATTGTAGTCATGGGCATTACACACCTGCAGTTGATGGAGGAAAAGCCATTTGCACTTAAGTATATCATGAATGAAGAACTATCATTATTGATTTTCATTAAATACCACCTATTTAATAAAGATTCCTTTAATATTCTGGGTGGCAAAATGTAAAATTTGAAGCATTGCTTCTGTGTGCCATTGTACAGTGGAAAAGCACTGGTGTGGCAGAGCTGAAGCAGCTGCATGGACTGTCATTTTGGGAGGTGGGTACCGGGAATTGAACTTGGGCACTCTACCACTGAGCCACACCCCATATATAAATAAATATTTTATTTAGAGACAGGGTCTCACTGAGTTGCTTAGCGCCTCTCTGTTGCTGAGGCTGGCTTTGAGCTTGTGTGGATCATCTTTTTTGCTTCAGATAATAACCAGTGGACAATCTATAGTTATTCAATCTTGAAAATCTAGTGTTTTTTCCTGTTTTGAGATGGGGTCTCACTGTGTTGTCTAGGCTGCTCTTAAACTTCTGGACTCAGGGGGCTTCACTTGTCTTGGCCTCCTGAATGCTGGGACTACAGGCAGCTTGGACATTTTCTTGGGAGGGAATAAAACGAACCCTTCATTGTTGCCAGTGATAAAATTTAAATTGTCAAGCAAAAATTCGAATTTTAGAAAATTTGTATCTGTCAAAGATTTTTAGCAAAACCTTGTCTCAAAGTAGAAAATAAAAGACCTGGAGATTGTACCTCAGGGGTAAGGTGCACTGGTTCAATCCCTAGTACTATTAAAGAAAAAAAAAAAAGGAATATAAAACAATGCAACTCTTTCATCAAATTTCAATTTGTTGCCATGGTGTGGTGGTACATGCCTGTAATCCCAGCCACTTGAGAGGCTGAGGCAGGATGATTGCAAGTTTGAGGCCAACCTCAGCAACTTAGTGAGAGCCTCAGCATCTTAGGGAGAACCTTTCTCAAAAAAGACTGGGGATGTAGCTCAATGGTATAAAATACCCCTGGGTTCAATTCCCAGTACCAAAAGAAAGCTTGAGGAGATCCTCCTGGTGTTGATGGCGGATCACTTGTTGCAACTTCTCGTGGAGCCCTTGTTTTGAAGCTCCCAGCCCCTTCGTAATCCCTGGTGGGTCTCAGGAAAACTCAATCCTCTGAATTTTCCAGCTCCATAAGATGGTTCTCTGTGAAGTAAGGCACTTTGAACCAAACTTAGCCAATTTTCTTCTGATTTTCCTTTTCTCCCCCCTATTTTTATTTTATTTTTTTTTTTAAGAGAGAGGAGAGAAAGAGAATTTTTAATATTTATTTTTTAGTTCTCGGCGGACACAACATCTTTGTTTGTATGTGGTGCTGAGGATCGAACCCGGGCCACACGCATGCCAGGCGAGCGCGCTACCGCTTGAGCCACATCCCCAGCCCCTCCCCCCTATTTTTAGGCTCATCTTTTTTTTTTTTTCTTTTTTCATTAATTTGTTAGCTGTTTGCTATGTGTTTGTGTGTGTGTGTGTGTGTGTGTGTGTGTGTCTGCCACTATGTTTTTTTTTATATATTTTAGTTATAGATTAACATAATACCTTTATTTTATTTATTTATTTTTATATGGTGTTGAGGATTGAACCCAGTGCCTCACACATGCTAGGCAAGCGCTCTACAACTGAGCCACAACGCTAGCCCTACCACTACGATTTTTAAAAATATTTATTTTTTAATTGAAAGATAATGTATGGGTTTATTTGGTACAATATGATACTTGAACATATATGTGTATATATAAGGTGTATTCATTATCTATTTATCTATCTATCTGAATATGAATGAAATGATCAGTTCAGGATATTAGGTTATCTATGGTCTGACCAAAGAAATTTTCACAAGAAAGACCCTGTGTTGGGGCTGGGGATGTGGCTCAAGTGGTAGCGGCTCGCCTGGCATGCGTGTGGCCCGGGTTCGATCCTCAGCACCACATACAAGCAAAGATGTTGTGCCCGCTGAAAACTAAAAAATAAAGGTTAAAAAAAAATTTCTCTCTCTCTCTCTCTCTCTCTCTCTCTCTCTCTCTCTCTCTCTCTCTCTGTCTCTCACTCTCACTCTCTCTTTAAAAAAAAAAAAAAAAAAAGACCCTGTGTTGGGGCTGGGGCTGTAGCTTAATGGTAGAGCACTTGCCTAGCATGTGTGAGGCACTGGGTTCAATTCTCAGCACCACATATAAATAAAAATAAAGGTCCATCGACAAGTAAAAGAAAGAAAGAAAACTTAAAAAAAATAATTAAAAGACCCTATGTGCACAAAGAAATAATATATTTTTTGAGATGGGAACATTTAAAATCCTTCTAGGTGTTTTGATTTATATAATACAGTATTATTGGGCTGGGGATGTGGCTCAAGCGGTAGCGCGCTCGCCTGGCTAGGGATGTATCTCAATGGCAGAGCGCTTGCCTAGCATGCACCAGGCCCTGGGATCAGTCCCCATTGCTGCAAAAATAGTTTGTAAACATAAATATGAGAACTACTTCTGTAGGTAAATATCAGGCTGGTCAGCACTACCCTTGATTAGTTGGTGACTTGCTATGACCTCATAAATGAGCCTCTGTTTTGCAATTTCCAGAGTCCTGGCCCAGCCTCAGGAAGGCACTTGCTGCCTTGGTTTGTAGTCATTCTAGCTGAGGAAGCTGTTTCTCAGTGACCCAGGGGACTTTGACCAAAGTTGGCTCATTTCCTCCTTTGAATGCATAGCATTGGATTTTTTTTTAATATTCCATTAAAAAGATCATTTGGCTTACTTGAATTTCATTATAACAGTAGGTATTTTTTTCTTTTTTTTCTTTTGTATGTTGGCTATTGGTCAGTTCCAAATTTGAAAACTGCAAAGCTTGCATAGCTTCTATCCTTGAAGAACCTTGGTGCCTGCAATAGCTGGAGGCTGCTAGGCTGCAGTCATTGAAGCCAGAATACCCATCAGCCTGTTCCTTGGATGGCTACAGGGCCTCCATACTTTTTTCCTTCTTCTTTCACACTTTACTTTCTTAGCCTCTGCTTCTTAGTGAAACATGCCAGCCAAATCCCACACTGAGGCAAGTACTCTGTATTTTGACAGGTAAGCATATTTGGTGTGTTTGTAACAGGGTCTCTTTCCTTGATTAGTCTTGAGAGGCAGGTAAAAATGGCCAGGCGTAGGGGCTGTGGCTGTAGCTCAGTGGTAATGCACTTGCCTGGCATGTGTGAGGCACTGGGTTTGATTCTCAGCACCGCATATAAATAAATAAAATAAAGGTCTATCAACAACCAAAAAAATATTAAAAAAAAAAAAAAGGCCAGGTGCAGTGGTGCATGTCTGTAATCCAAGTGGCTCGGGAGGCTAAGGCAGGAGGATTGAGCGTTCAAGACAGCCTCAGCAAAGACACTAAGTCACTCAGTGAGACCCTGTCTCTAAACAAAGTACAAAATAGGGCTGGTAATGTGGCTCCGTGGTTGAGTGTCTCTGAGTTCAATTCCTGGTACCCGGTTCCCCCCAAATGTAGTAGACATATAGTTTAGAAACTATATGTTTCAACTTTGTTCTTTTGACATATTCGTCCCCCAATTTCCATAGCACCTGTGACTTTTAAAAGCAACTACCACAAATAGCAGCCCGAAGGCCTTCTCTAATAATCACTTAACACCAGCTTTAAGCAAATCATTTGCTCAGAATTACATTGGAATAATTTTTAAAAAACAACTGTTTAGTCAAGTGTTTAACTTCTCTTAGTTTGAGTCTACACATAGACTTCTAGGATTATAGAGCTCCATTTCCCATCAACCCTCCGTTCTTTACACAAAGCATATTTCTTTTCGGATTCACATGTGGCTTTCATTTTGATTCCAGAATTGAACTTGATATGTTATTTTCTCTCTGGCTACTGGTGTATACAGAAGATAAAGACTTTTGCTTTCAAAAATTTGTGTATTCCTATTAGCTAAGACAGTGACTCAGTAATGGTGCCTCCTGGAAGGCCCTTTAGGTTATTATTCTGTCCCAGATGGTTGGGAAACTTGGTCCTAAAGGAGTGGATTGAATACTTGAAGAATAGGTAGTGCCTCACCCATTCCCATTCACTTGGGCATGGCTTGCCTCTGCAGCTGTCTTTCTTTAGCTATTCACAAAAAAGCCACCATTCATTTATTGAGCACTTTCTCTGTCCTAGGCTCTTATTTAACTGGTTTACATTCATTAACTCATTTACTCTTCCTGAGAGAATAGGTCTTATTATTTTGCTCACTTTACAGATGAGGAAACAGGGTTAGAAATGTTGAGTCACCAATTTAAAACTGAAGACCCAAGTGGCCCTGAGTGAGTGTTGTGTTTTTGGCTGTGGATAGCCCTTCATCCCTGGCTTCACTTTTATCCTCACAGTAGAAGGTACAAGTTGAGCATCCCCAATTCAGAAATCTGAAATCATCCATCCTAAAACGGAGACTTTTTTGAGTGCCAACATGACTATACAAATGGAAAACTCTGCAGATGACTCTTTGTCACCAGTTTCAGTCAAAACACAGGTTAACTAAAAATTTTCTATGAAATTACCTTTAGACTGTATGTATAAGAGATATATGAAATAAAAATGAGTTTCATGTTTAGACTTGGGTCCCAACTCCAATCTCTCTCTCTCTCTCTCTCTCTCTCTCTCTCTCTCTCTCTCTCTCTCTCTCTCTCTCTCGCACGCACACACACACACACACACAAACAAATCCAAAACAGTTTTGGTCCCAAGCATCGTGAATAAAGGATACTGAATCTGTAGTTCCCTGAGGATTAACTTCTTTAGGTGTGGGGCAAAAAAAAAAAAAAGAATGTTTTACAGATGGATTTTGAGGGGTAATGGGGATTGTATCTAGGGGTGCTCTCCCACTGAACTTCATCCCCTCCTCTTTTGATATTTTTAGACTGGGTCTTGCTAAGTTGCTGAAATTGGCCTCAAACTTAATGATCCTCTTACCTGAGTCTCCTGAGTCCTGAGACTACAGGCAGCACCACCACACCCAGCTCATAGATTGGATTTAGAGTCCCCTCTGACCTCAATGGTTTCTGTCTGTCATCTCATCTATTTACACAAGTGACAGCAGTGGTGTGTGCAGTAGCTGCAGCTCTAAGGTCACCTGCTGAGTACACCCTGAAGAGCCATGGGAAACTCAAGCCATCTTCTTGTTTGCTGTTTTATCTTTTCACATCTTCTGGAATTTCAAGAACCCCTTTAGTAAAACGGAAGTCCTGTTGGTAACCAACAGGTAAGAACCTCATGGAAAGGACTGTTTGGATTTCTAGATTTGGCTGTCCTCAGTGGCGCCCATGAAATGATGAAACTTTGGGTTTTTTAAACCCCCATCCTCTCCCCCACAAAGAAAAAGTAAGAAGCTTTTGTGTGTAATTCTTTACTGTGTGTTTTTGTTCCTATGAAATGAACTCAAGTTCTCTCTTTACAACCCTCTGTGTGCTACTTGCTCTTAACCTAGAGTGCAGAGCACCATAGCTGGTAGTGTCAGACATCTGTGCATTTGGGGCTTGCTGTTTCAATCCTGGGAGTTGAACTCTGGCCGTCCTGATGTGTCTTTAGCCTGTGGCTTGTGTAATATGCCACTTCATACTATTTGCATTTACTTGGTCTCTCTTTTGGTTCATGTCTCTCTCCTGAAGCTGGCGCTTATAGCTATGCATGTGGCCCTTCTAGACCAGGAGTGGATGCTGTGTGTCCTTCTACAGAGTTTTAGTTAAACTCTAGTTTAACTTTGAGTTAAACTTTCCCTTTCCCTTGAAGATGCCAGTCTGGGGTGAGGACAAAGGGATGAGCTGTAGGCCTAGATTCAAGCAACAGTTTGCCACTTATACGCCTCTTGGTGCCCTAGTGGAGGAGAAGCAGGAGTTTGATTATATGTTGTTTGTGCTCAAAGCTGATGCACTTCTCCAAAATTATGGCTGTTATATCTAAATTACTTTAGAACTCATCTCTGGTAGAAAAGCCAAGGTCCACATGAATGACTTGGAGGAGCACACAGCCTGTGGACTTTCTTATGAGTGGTTCTCCCCTCCCCACATTCCCATCTCAACATACATTTTTCTCTCAGCAGAGGTAGCTGCTAGTCACACGCAAGAGCTCTTCAGTGTTGCAGCCACGGCTTCCTTGGAGAGGCTTCCTTGGAGAGTGCGTGGCAGGGCTCTCCTCCTAATGAAAAGGCTGGCATGTTGGGCTAGTCCACAGGGGCTCTGCCCTTCTGTACTGTATCCCCAAGGAGAAAGCATTGTACCTTAATTACCAACGGCATGCTGGCAGAGAGGAGTGGCTGCTAATTGATTAGATGACAGTCCTTTGCGTGGATGTGGAACTATTGGGATGGTTTTGTTTGGTTTCGTGTTTTTGAGTAAACATGTAGATTTGGGCCAGGTAAATTGACTTTGGAGAGATGAAGATCTGTGTAGGGATTCCCTTTATTAATCTCATGTTGTTAATGTCACTTCTGTGTCCTCATTTCCTTTTTAATGTGATACTGGGGATGGAAGACAGAGCCTTACATTTTCTAAGCACGGGTTACCCTGAGCTATATCCTCAGCCCCATCATTTCTCACTTGGTAGTAAGAAGTCCTGAGTCGGCCTGCTTCTGTTTTGGTGCAGGTGGTGAGTAATATCTCTTTCTACCCTGTTCTCCCTCTGGTGTGCCCCCTTTTGTTTGGCAGCACCAGATTCCTTTATTTGGTTTGGTTTTCATTCCTTCCTTCTGTCTTAGAATGGTTGAACCCTATTCTGAAATATATTTTTAAGATAGTGTTTGAAAAGCAAACACCCTGCCTTCTTGAAACCACAGAAACTGCTTGTGAAACAGCCTATAGGGCAGGCTGCCAAATCTAGACTGTTAAAACCAATCCCTTAATGACAAAATGTCAAACACTGATGTTAAACCTTCATTATGATTGTGGTGTAAGGATTTTTTTGAATAATAAATGTTTAGATGCCGAACTCCCAGCTTCACATTCAGCATGCGTACACTATAAAATTCTTCATGGTAAACCACTCCACAAGAGTCTTATGTAGCTAATCTGCTCTCTAAGGAAAGGTTTTAAACAAACCCATTCCCATTTATGCTCATGTGCATTTTTTTTTTAATTCCAAGAAGTGATTTATTTTATTTTTTTGCAATGATTTGGACCCATCTTTTCACCAATTTTCATATTCTTTTTAAAAAACATATATGTTTAAAAAAAAAAAAAATATATATATATATATATATATATGATATATATTAGTTGTAGATGGACACAATACTTTAATTTATTTATCTTTATGTGGAGCTGAGGATTGAACCCAGGGCCTCACATGTGCTAGGCAAGCACTCTACTGCTGAGCTACAACCACAGCCCAGCTTTTCTATTCTTAAGGCAGGAGAAGAACTAGTTTAGAATTGTGTTTTTCACCCCACAGAAAACTTGGCCTTAGTGTTTATCCCCAAGCACTGAATTAACTGACTTTTCTTTTTTGAGATGGCAGAAAATCTTCTGTTTGTCTAGGCAGTTTTCTTTCTTCCCAGTTACCTTCAAGAACAAGTATTTATTTCTTCCTGATCTCTTCCTGAAGAGCTCTGAACCTGCTGGAAGGCTGAAGGATAGGGATAAGATTTTAAAACTCTTGTCAATTGAACTGAACTATAGGAACCAGGCTTGACTCCCAGCAACTGGGTAATAAAGAGAAAATATACAAACGTGCCTCCCTATTTACAGCCAGTGTTGAGATAGGGGTTCTGGTACAGAACTTCAGGAATCCCTTCCAAATCTTTGCCAGGATAACTGGCTTCAGTTTCTGTTGTAGGGGCTTTTTCTGACTTTATTTCTGTGTCGAAGAGTCCTGAGCAGCTTTCTTATTTTGTGCTTTTGAAGTTCTCATATCATCTTTGCTTGTACAGTAGGCTTGACTGTAGCTTCCAGATGGTGATGAAAGTCAGGAAAGCTAAGCCATGCCTCAGGGAGTCCCCTGAGTTGTCGTCGTCGTCACTCTGGTACTGCGGGACATGGTCCACTTGGTGCATAGGCGTCCCCCTTCATTAACGACCCAGGGTCTGGACAGATCCTGGCAGAACTGATAGTCCTCACTGGAAGTGAAACCTGGCATCTTCTGCTCTGATCCCTCTTAGCTCATTGTTCCTCTGAAAAATAACAAAGACCACAGACCACTAATAAATCTGGGTAATTAGGCCAACTGTGACTTCTTGGCTTTGTCTGTACTGGACTTTGTGATTTGTGCTTCTCTGTCCTGTTAGATTGTCAACCCCTTTGAATGGACCAAGAACTGTGAGGGGTTGGGCTATGTTATTCCTCCTGGTCCTACTTCCTTCCCCAAGAGCCTATTAGGTGCTTAGCCTATTAGGGTGCTTCGCACATGGTCATCTCTCAATGAATTATTTGAGAAATAAAAAATGGGCTGGAGATGTAACTTGGTGGTAGAGTGCAAGCTGTTGCACCACAAAAAATAAAATAAAATAAAAATTGTAATATGGGTGTTCTCCATTATAACCATCCTCAAGAAAGTGTATATATATTAGTTTGTAACCCAGACATCTGTCTCTATCCAATTCTTTGGTTATTTAAGTCTTTTTTTTTTAAAAAAAAAATGTTTATTTTTTTTTTTTTTTAGTTGTAGTTGGGTACAATATCTTTATTTATTTATTTTTTTGTGGTGCTGAGGATTGAACCCAGGGCCTTGCCCATGCTAGGCAAGCGCTGTACCGCTGAGCCACAACCCCAGCCCTCAAAGTCTTAATCAGTATCTTAGGTACAATAATTACTAAAAATAACTCCTTTTTGGAGTGGGGATATAGCTCGGTGGTGGAGCATTTGTTTATCTTGCACAAGACCCATGCCAGCACCAGAAAAACAAAACAACAAAATACCCACAACTTTTTGAGGATGAGAGGGAAGGTTTACACTATTGCTGGATTAAGAATCAAGAGAGGAAACCACAGGGAGAAAATCCTTTGCTGAGGAATCCCTGCCTGGCTTCCCGAAATAGGGACCAAAGCAGAAAGCTAAGCCCTTGGCTCTGCCTGAGTTCTATTCTTGCTCTTGATGCTCAGGCCATATATGCTGGGACTTTTGCATCACCAGCCTCATCCTTTCCTCTGTGTGGTGGGTGAACAGGTACTCGGAGTGTTGAGAATTTTGTCCAGAGTTGGAGAGATCATGCGCTCTGTGTCAAATAGCTGCAGTTATTTATAGGGGAGAAAAACTTGGGAGCATGGCACAGGAAGAACTGATTTCACACCAACTCAGCGCCTGGTGGTGGCGAGGACCCAGATTGTGCTTCAAGTGTTTCAGGAGATCAGTTGCTTTTCTCCCATTCAAGTACCAATCAGGCCAGCCCTGCTTAGCTTCCAAGATTACACGAGATCAGGCACATTCAAAGTGGTGTGGATATAGACTGGTTCCTTTTCTGAGGACCAAGAACTGTGAGAGGTTGGGTGCAGTGGTGCATGCCTGTAATTCCAGTGACTCAGGAGGCTGAGGCAGGAGTATTGCAAGTTTGAGGCCAGCCCCAGCAATTTAGCAAGACCCTATCTAAAAAAAATAAACAAATAAATAATTAAAAAAAAAAAAGACGAAAAGGGGAAAAAAATAACTCCGAGGAAGTCAGGTATAAGGTTTTTTAGGACCATTTTGGGTAGGGCAGGAGTAAGAAAGATGACCATTTTCTCCTTTCTTTAGTCCCCATGGTCTTCGTGTAAAAGCTCCATCTGACTTCTCTATCTCCCGTTCTGAACCCATGAAGAAGGCACCAGCTGGCAGGGTAGTTGCAAGAAGGACCTGTTAGACTGGTCTGCTTGGGTCTCTTCCCCTCCCCCAGCTGGGCACAGAGACTGAAACTGCTACTCGCTAGGCTTTGCCAATTCAGTTTCTCCTCACAGATTATCTACTGGTGGCAGTCAGGTAGCTCCCCACCCAGGAGCCCTGAGGAACCGAGCTGCTATGGGAACCATGCGGGTGGGGGCAGGTGCCAGCCTTAGGTGTGCCGCTCACCCCACCAGGGGCTGCGCCTACTCAGCTGCTCATAAGAAGGTTGCAGAGCCCTGGGGCCTGTGGGAACTAGACTGTGTCTGCATGGTTCCTTTCACAGCACCTTGTGGCCATGTTCCTGGTGTTCAGAGAGGCTGGGAAGGGCCAGTAGCTTGTAAATGGGGTAACTGAAGCTGGGGCTGGGGGGGTCTTCCCTAGGGCATCCTAGGTTAGGGTTGTGTGTTTGCAAGGTGTGCAACTTCTGGAGTTGTCACTTAGGTTATCTTTAAAATTTTCATCCTAGGCGAGGTTTTCCAGTGTGGGAGCCCTATGTCCAAGATATGTTAGGTGATGTTTACTTACGCAGCAAGACTTTTAGGCAGGTTGACTTGACGTAAGCCAAGGTCAGGAAGTGGTTTTCAGGACTTGCAGCCCATGCTCACTTCCTGCTGTGGTCTTGGGGACAGGACTGGAAGGCTTGTGAGCCCAGAGGTACTGAGAGCCCTCGCATCCACACAGGACAGACCCTTACAGCTTGTCTTAGTCCCCACGTTCTCAGTGTGGAAACAGGTCCCAAGAGGGTAGATGACTTGTTCAAGGTTACATAACTTGTTTGGGTAGAGCTAGGTCTAGAATAGATCTCCCTTGGGACCCTTGGCACTATGCCCCCATTACCCACACTTCAGAGGCAGTTGTGTTGCTAAGATGGCCTGGGTGGGGACTACCTGTAGGCCTCATGGAGAAGCAAACTGGGAAGGGACAGCTGGAAGAACAGCAGGCCCCAGCTGCATACACCAGAGATGAGCTCTGAAATCCTGCCAGAGATTGTGTCCATTAAGGCCCCAGAAAACCCTAGGGAATGGATTTAAGACAGAGGACACCCAGCATTCTAGCCCTAGCTCACACTGAAGGGGTCACATGGAGCAGGGCTGTATCAAGAACTACTGGGCGAGAAGCCTCTCTGAACAAAGCAGGAAAACCCTGGCCTTATGACCTTCCAGCATGTCTTAGGGATGCATTTCTGGAGAGACTGAGGTGCCAGGCACTGAATTTGAGCACAATGACAGAGAAAAAATTGAGTCTTGGAAATTCCCCTGAGGTTGTGGTCAGTCTTGTTGAATGGTGAGCCACATAGCCACCAAATGTCAGGAAGGCCACTGAGCAGCAGTGGCATCCTGAGTGGGAGATCACTTGGAGGGGCACACTAGAGACCCATGAACTGAGCTGGGTGGGTGGTTGGGTGGAGCTGGGAAAGCTTCCTGGAGAAAGTGAGATCTGGGTGGGGATTGTGGCTCAGCCGTAGAGTGTTCGCTCGATCCTCAGCACCACATAAAAGTAGATAAATAAAGGTATTGTGTCCAACTACAACTAAAAAATAAATATTAAGAAAAGAAAAGAGCCTCACATGCACAGGGTTCAATCCTCAGCACCACAAAAAAGAAAAAAAAAAAAAAAGATCTACAGAGAGGCTTACCAGGAAGAGAAAAGGGAGTGGATGGTCCCAGAAGGTGGGAGGCCACAGCAAAGACCTGGAGGTCTGTGAGAACATTCTACATTCAAAGACAAATGTCTGGAACCCAGCTGCAGGCAGAAAAGACGGCAGCCAGGTCACAGTGCCATTGTAGAGACAGTCCAGGAACCTGTGGGTCTAGAGCCGAATCAGTTTTACATACACACATATGAACAGTTGTGATGTGGAGAGGTTTTTTTTGTTTTGTTTTGTTTTGCTTTGGTAAAGATGTACTTTGTATATAAAACCATTGCTTCCTGTTCCCAGGGCTGGGTGCCCTGTGTAGAGGAGGCTTGGTGCACCCTCCACTGCAGTAGTGCCGTGTTGTAGAGTAAGAAGGACTGGTTTTTCTGTGCAGATGTCCTGGCAGGGGACGTATGGCTGTGGATTTGGCTTTGCAGCAGGGTTGGCCTGGGACACTGGGGCTGTATCAAGCCCAGGGGTCAGAACTGCTTTCCCTTTTCTCACGGGGGAGTGACTCACAGAACTTTTCTGCCACTGGAGGTTCTGCAAGCTTCTCAGGCAGCCTGTGAAGGAGGCCCATGGTAGCAGTTGGTAAGAAAGAAGTAGTACTTCATGGCCACCACTCCTGAAGAACATTTGTCTCGCTAAACAGCACCTCTCTGTGGCAGCCTTGGACTCTGTGCTGGCAAGAGAGGCACCCTCCCCTCCCTGTGGGAAGCCATCATCTCTGGCTTCTGCTCTGCCCCTGGCCACAGACTGAATTGCACAACACAGCCCGTGAGAGTCCTGCTCTCCTGTCATTGGCAGTCAGTGGCACAAGTGCTCCGAATAACAGACCTTAACTGCTAGGATTGTTGAAATGACTGTGCTCCACACTGCAGGGGTCAGGGCACAGCAGCAAAGCATGTGAAATTGACCTAAGGTTAGAATGTGACTGTCCGGCTGGGAGAAGCTTCACAGGACCGCATTTTACTTCTGGCTACATAGACTGTCTCTCTCCCACCAGGGATGAATCCTGTTCCATGCTAGTCTTTTTTTTTTAAACTGTTTCCCTTTTTGCCTTTCCCAGAGACCATACACCTGCCCTTCTCCTGTTGTGTTCTAGTTATGATAGGAGTACCATTCAGAGTTCTTGGCAGGAAACCAACCTCTTCTACCCCAGTTGGTTCCCCCTCCCTTCGCCAGCTTGTTTGATGTGCACATTCCCCAGAGTTCTCCTTATGCAGCTGGTTGGCTCTGTAGTGGCCAGAGATTGGAGCTCCTGCAGTGGAATCCAGCTGCTTCCCTCCTGGGCTTTAGAGGCGGGGCTTGAAAGTAGAGAATCATAATCTCCCTTCCTCCTCCTCCCCCTACCCCCATGCTGCCAGGCAAACTGGAGTGACCAGCTCTGAGCGGGGACTCAGCCTGCCTCACTGCTCTGCATGACGACAGTGATCTGGAGGAAGATTAATGGATGTGTGAGTATGTGGACGCTGAAGTTCATTACCAACTCTGTGTGCACATTATGAGAGCCACAGAGGCTTGCCCTATGTGGCAGGTATGGACTCATTTTGATATTAGTGGAGGCAAGGGATCCTTAGGGGAGATGGTGACCCAGCCAGGTGTCTGCCAGGCCTGCCCAAGGCCTACCCCTGATCTTCAGGAGAGCTGGGTGGGTGGGTGATATGGGAAGTGTATTCTTGGAATTCCTTGCAGCGCCCCCATCACCACCCCAGCAAAGCCAGGTTCTTTAGTTCCTAAGCCGGGAACTTTCATTCCTGACTTACCTCCTTTAGTTTATTTAGCATGGATTCATCTTCCTCTCAACAGGATTGTGGGTAGAAGGTTAGAAAAGCAGTAGCTGGAGAGGGAGCCCAGGTTCCCCTTCAGCTGGTTAGAGGAGGGGCAGCACCACAGCCTTCAACCATTCTCTGGCTCCCCATGGGACATCCTCTTGCTCTGAGGCTGGAGTGCCTAAGGCAGTGGTAGCAGCCAGGCTTGCTGAGTGGGGAGGCTGTGACAAATGGTTTTACAGAGGAGCAGGGGAGAGAATCTGATTTCACAGAGCCAAAGGCCAGCTTCTGTAGGCTTAGCTGTTAGAGCCAAGACTCAGGTGCTGGTGCCTTTTACTCCTGTGTCTTTGGCTGTCATTGTCAGGTTGACCTGCTGCTTAACCCTCTCTGCCCTGGAGCTGGACCTAAAGGCGGTTTTTTCCTTCCCAGTTCTGACATGGGAGAGAGGCTGTGGCTCAGTGGTAGAGCACTGGCCTAGTGTGTAACAAACAAAAACCAGTTCTGAAGTTCACTCAGGCAAGAAATGGTCATGGAAAATATTGTTTTGGTAGTTTCGCTATTGGTCAGGAGTTTAGATATCTCAGAACTGAACTCTTTCTCTATCCAAACATACAATCAAAACATTCCCAGTGATTTGGGAGTCTGAGGCAGGAGGATCGCAAGTTCAGAGCCAGCCTCAGCAACTTAGGTTCTAAGTAATTTAGTGAGACCCTGTCTCAAAAAAAAAAAAATAAAAATAAAAATAAAATTAAAGGGCTGGGGATGTGGCTCAGTGATTAAGCGCCCCTAGGTTCAATCCCTAGTACCAAAATAAACCCCTCTTTCTCCTGAGGCTGTAGCTTGTGGTAAAACACAGGTCTAGCACATGTGAGGCCCCCAGCACCACAAAAAAGACAAAATGTCTTTTTTTTTTTAAGCCCTGTACATGTATGTCTTGGTAGGCCAGGAAGGTGTTGCTTTGCTATTCCTTGAATTTAGGGCTTTTTAGGGGCTCTCTGTTGCCCGTTTCCCTTAGTCTCCCCTCACATCCAAGCCCCCAAACATAAACCTTTCATACAAAGAACATTGGAAAAATTAAGCAGTGCCTCAAGGTCACTTGATCATAAGTGGTATTTGGCATAGGGAGCTGGTTTGGCATTTAGTGAGTGATTTCTACTTTATATTTGAGCAAAAGATTTATTGGCAGGAGGCCTCTCTGCTCTGTTTCCAATGCTGTCCTGTGCACAAGGTTTGCCCCCTCCCCTCCTTTGACAGGTTGTTTTAATCCTCTTGCCTATAAACAAGTGCAGCGGAACGTGTCAGCCCAGTTCATATGACTGGTTATCTCTTCACAGGGTAACCAGCATCAGCGTTAGATACCGTAGCCACTTGACAGAGTAGAGCTCTCAGGTTAAAGGGGGCGATGCCAGGCAAGCCTGGGTCTGCCAAGGAACGGAAACAGGAGGGTATGATTCCTTAGTGAGGACCACGCGTGAAAAGTGAGCGTCCACAAAGCAGGACTTTAAACTGTGGGAAGATGAGGGTTTCATTCCTTCTAGGTTTTGTTTTCCTGAATTCTTAGTTTGGGCATCTCATTTATCTCTCTTCTATTCTTTGACTCTCTCCAGGGGCCTAGGACATGCAGCTGTCTCAAGAAACTGCCTCTGAGACAGATGCCTGCTAGTTCATGGGAGACAAAATCCAAAACCCCAAATCCCCTCTCCCCCAAACAGTGAGCCTGTTATGTTGTGTGAAGGACAGCTGGCAAGTCCCAGGTTGGGTTTTCACCACCATCGTCACTCCCCGCCTTGCCCCCTGCATGCACACACGCTTTCTCCTCTCACAGCTGAAGTGGCAGCCTGAGCTTTAGTAAGTGTATGAGGTGCACTTGTTCTGGTCCACTGCACATTCCCGTGTGTCTGAAACACATTTCCTGCTGTGATTGCTGATTTACACAGCTTCTAGGTCTGCATATGTAGAAAGTCCTGGCAGGATTGCTAACGCTTGGTACCTGGGGAGCCGAGGTGTGCTCTTGTCTTTTCCTGGGGTGGGATGTGTATGTTTAAAGTGCTTTTTAGGGGCTCAAGTTGAGGCTCAGTGGTAGAGCACTTGCCTAGCATGTATGAGGCACTGGGTTCAATTCTCAGCACCACAGATAAATAAACGAATAAAATAGAAGTCCACCAACATCTAAAAAATATTTTTAAAAAATAAAAATAAAGTGCTTTTTATCTGAGGCAAGTGAAGTGGCCTTTTATGGAAGGGATAAAGCAATTGAGCCGCTGGAACCTTTTCTGGCTCTGTTAAGAAACTCAAGTCCATGTCTGAGCCATGGAGGAGACGACTAGAACTTGACCTTTGACCAAAGAACTCTCTTGGGCCAGTTTGAGAAGATGCATCTCTTTTTAGAAATGCAGAGTATTTGTGGCAAGTTCCAGTTAAAGCCTTCCAGACTGTATCTTCTGGAAACCTACCGAGTCAGGAAAGTATATAGAATTACCGTCGTACTAGCAGGCATGTCGTGAGTAGTTGATACTTGCGGGCATTGTTCTAAGTGCTTTGAGTGGTATTGATTATTTGCTAATTTCTGATTTTACTTCTGTTTTCAAGACTTGGTAGAGACCCCCTTATTCCTTCGGGGTTCTTTGTCCTTGGTGGTTAACAGGGACTAAAATGGGCAACAGTACAGTTAGCAATTCCCCTTGCTGCCCAGCCCGGTTCTGATGGGAGGTGTTCTGGGTGGGTTTTTCCTTCATGGCTGGATTTAAGTCACCATGCCTGTTGCCAATTAGAGCTGCCCTTTAGAGTTTGATGGGAGTGGACGAGATATGCATTCTTCTTGTAGCCCTCCTTTCTTCCCTGCCCTTGTTGAGTGAATTCAGAGGTGGAAAGCTGCAGACTTGGCTGCCTGCCTCCTTCAGAATAACCAGCATTCTCTTGTAAGGCCTAAAAGTGGCCCCCTTCCTCCCCAGCACCACCTGTTAATTGGTAGTTCTAGTTCCTGAGGGCTTCCACCAGCACATGAGCTAATCTTCACCAAAGAGTGCTATTGTCATGTTCCTGTCACAGAGGTCAGAAAGCCCAGAACCCAGGTCTGCCAGCTGCCCTGGCCAGGGCTGAGCTGGCCCTTCTCTGGACCATTCTCTTCCCTTGGAAACTAGTGTATTCACGCTATCTTCCTACGGGCTCTGAAAAGATGAAATAACTTGCAAAAGTGTTTTTAAGCTGGCTATGGTGGCACAGCTCAGGAGACTAAGGCAAGGGGTGTCCAAGTTAGGAGGTCAGCCTCCACAGCATACTGAATGAAAAAGGACTGGGAGTGTCACCCAGGGGCATCCCTGGGTCAAACCCCAGTACTGCAAAAAAAAAAAAAAAAAAAAAAGTTTTTTAAGAGGACACTTATAATGGAAGATGGCTTTCATCTAGTTTGCTATACTCTTGCTCTCAGACCAAAAGTACAAACAGCCAGGGCCCCCGAAGCAAAACTTTTGTTGCTGCCATTAATTGAACAACAGTGTTCCTAGGGTGCAACAGTGCATCCTAGGCCTAGAGCCATAAGCTTACACACACTGGGTCTCACTGAAAAGTTTGGGCTTTCCAGTCGTTACCTCACTGCTGACAGATGAACCTTCTCCCGTTTATGGGGCAAGTGAGCCAAGGTGCCCAGTCAGGCCATGACCACTTAGTGACGGGACCCAGCATTCTCTGCCTTGAGCTGCAGTGCTGGCAGGCCTGGGAAGGGAGATCAGAGGCACCTCTCCTGCTTCTTCAGTAGGCAGTCGGGAAGCCAGCTCTGAAAAGCACTGGCCATTGTGTTGGGACACTGGCCCTTATGTTAGGACACCGGTGCAGGCTCCCTTCTCTCCAGCAAGAGATTACCCTCTCTGGTCTTCCTTCGCTAGCCCTCTCTCCTGGAAGGCAGCACCCATTCAACTGTCTTTCCTGCAGCCTCAGCTTCCCCTTCACCTGAATTCACGCCTCCTCCAGCCCAGTCTCCTACTTTACTGCAAGCTCCAGCCACCCCAAGTGCTTTGAAGCCCTCATGTTCAAGTCCTCACCCAGAGTTTGGAGGTTAGGGAACCCCAGTGTCTGCTGCCCTTGGTGCTTAGAGAACAAAGATATTTTCCGGGGTTCCAAGTTCAATTATTATTTAGCTTTTTTTTTCTTTTTACTTATACATAACAATGTATTTTGACATGTCATATGTACTACATGGAGTATTAACTTCACAGTCTTGTTGGTTGTACATGATGTGGAATGAACATTGGTCGTGTATTCATATATGAACATAGGAAAGTGATGTCCAGTTCATTCTACAGTCTTTCCCATTCCCATCCCTCTTACCTTCCCTTCACTCCTTCCCCCTCAATCTGGTGAACCTCCACACACACACCCCCCACCTATTGTGAGTCAGCATCTGCATATCAGAGAAAACATTCGGCCTTTGGTTTTTTAGGGAGAATTGGCTTATTTCACTTAGCATTTCATCCTTCTTTATAGCTGAGTACTATTCCATGTGTATATGTACCACATTTTCTTTATCCATTCATCTGTTGAAGGGCACCATATCTTAGCTATTGTGAATTGAGCTGCTGTTGACATTGGTGTGGCACATCGCTATAGTATACTGATTTTAAATCCTTTGAGTATATGCCAAGGAGAGGGATAACTGGGTCAAATGGTGGTTCCATTCCAAGTTTTCTGAGGAATCTCCATACTGCTTTCCAAAGTGTTTGCACCAATTTGCGGTTCTACCAGCATTATGTAAGAGTACCTTTTCCCCCACATTCTCACCAAGAGTTATTGTTACTGTTACTTGTTTCTTGATAATTGCCATTCTGACTGGAGTTCAATGAGATCTCAGTGTAGTTTTTTTTTTTTTTTTTTAAAGAGAGAGTGAGAGAGGAGAGAGAGAGAGAGAGAGAGAGAGAGAATTTTTAATATTTATTTTTTAGTTCTCGGCGGACACAACATCTTTGTTGGTAGGTGGTGCTGAGGATCGAACCTGGGCCGCACGCATGCCAGGCGAGCGCGCTACCGCTTGAGCCACATCCCCAGCCCTCAGTGTAGTTTTAATCCACATTTCTCTAATTGCTAGGGATGTTGAACATTTTTTCATACATTTGTTGACCGTAATTCTTTTTTTTGTGAAGTTATCTGTTAAGCTCCTTTGCCCGTTTATTGATTGAGTTATTATTATTTTTTTTTTGGTATTAATTTTTTTGTGTTCTTTAAGCTCTATCTGAAGTGCAGGTAGCAAAGATTTTCTCCCATTGTATAGGCACTCTGGTTACTTTTTTTTTTTTTTTAAAGAGAGAGAGAATTTTTAATATTTATTTTTTAGTTTTCGGTGGACACAACATCTTTGTTTGTATGTGGTGCTGAGGATCGAACCCAGGCCACACGCATGCCAGGCGAGCGCGTTACCACTTGAGCCACATCCCCAGCCCTGGTTACGTTCTTGAGTGTTTCCTTTGCTACATCACTTAACTTTAAGTATAGTTCATATACCACTTAGATCCAGTGGCGGACCCTTGTGGGCTGACCTGGAAACACGATCACCATCAATAAGACATTTCTATGAAAAATAGTTCTTTCAGAAGGAAACTTTTCTTTTTTCCCTGGTGCTGGGGCTGGAATCCAGGGCCTGTGCGAGCTGGGCAGGCACTCTACCCCTGAGCTGCACCCTAGAAGGGAACTTCTGGTAAGTAGGGGGTTTCTTGAGGAAACCTGGCAGCAGATTTGCATGTGCTTGTGGAAGTGTTTTGCACTTTGTAGTCCTAACACCATCTAGCTCACAAGTAAGTTGGGTTAGATGTCAAATGGCAAAGCGGAAAAGAAACACCTCTCTTCTGCCCAGGGCAGTTGCTGGGGGGTTGCAAATACTTGTGATGGCACCGAAAGATAGGTCTGCCTTCCAGCTGATGAGCCGTGGTCCCGTAGCCTCATCCTGTAGCTCAGGACTCTCTATGGGTTGACTGTGAACTGCTGCAGGAAACAGACAGCACTTCTGCCCACCAGCGGGAGCGGCCCAGTGTGACTTTGCTTCTGGAAAAAGCAGCCAGTTGGATATTTAATGGTCACTTGGTGGAGCAGCCACACTGCTGAAAGCTTGGTCTGATAGGGACAATTGTGAGGCCAGGGTGGTGGGAATACCTTTGGCGGTTTCTGTTGGTTTTTTTCTTACTGGCACTCTACCTCTGACCATGGTGACTTCTAGAGCAGCAAACGTTGTCCCAGTGTTCTTTCTGACATTTATTCTTCCTTCTTCAACTTCTTTGAACCTGGAGGAGTAGGAGGCAGTAGTTTTTTCCTCTTCCAGGGGAAGATGCAGTGGAAAAAGGCGCATGTCTTGTTCAGCACCTTCCAGCGGCCACTGGAACTGGACAGGAGCAGGAAGGCCCACTTCCCAGCCTGGGGATGGCTTCGCGCCTCAGCATAAAGGCATCAAGGAAACCACATCTGCAGGACAGGAACAAAGGGTTAGACCTACACCCAGGTAGAAAGGCTGTTGCATAAATGCTGAGAGGTTTTTTTTTTTTTTTTTTTTTTAAGATCTCGTGCTTCTTTTTTACTTTTGTGTTGGCAAAAACCCCAGGAGAAGATGGGAGACTCTGGGAGGAGATGATTATGCTGGTGAGTCAACTGAGCTCCCAGCTGCCGTTTTTAGTTCCATTGCTTTGCTGTAACTGGAGGCAATTTGGGAAGGTGGGGGCAGGGTAGAAATGCTGTTTTGTGCAGCAGGACAGGAGACAGGTGTGTATTGGTGAGTTTTTTGGCCTCCTAGGATTGACAGGGCCTTACTGTCAGCACATTGGTTCAAGAGGGAATCATTAAAGCATGGCTGTCAGTGTGGTAGATGGTAAATAAATGTCTTCAGCGAGCCTGATACGAGTCATGATCACTTAGCTGATGAGTAACTTTTGGAATGGCTCAAGTTGCATTGCATTCTAGAAACAACACACAATGGTTTTTTTTTGTTGTTGTTGTTGTTTTTTTTAATATTCTTTTTAGTTGTAGATGGACACAGTACCTTTATTTGTTTATTTTTATCTGATGCTGGCGGTCAAACCCAGTGCCTCATGCATGCTAGGCAAGTGCTCTACCACAACCCTGGCCCCACACAATGGTTTTGATGGCAAAGCAGTGCAGGGGCTGAAAGTAGAGAGGCAGACCCAAAAAAACTATCTATCACTGAACTACATCCCAGTCCTTTTTAATTTTTATTTATTTATTTAAAAAATATTTTTAGTTGCCAATGGATTTTTTTCTACTTTATTTGTTTATTTATATGTGGTGCTGAGGATCGAACCCAGAGCCTCATACATGCCAGGTAAGCACTCTATCACACTGAGCCACAACCCCAGTCCACTTTATTTATTTGTTTGTTTGTTTGTTTGTTTATTTATTTATTTATTTTGAAACAGTACTTTGGAAGCTGGCCCATTTTATTTATTTTATTTATTTTATTTTGAGAGAGAGAGAGAGAGAGAGAGAGAATTTTTAATATTTATTTTTTAGTTCTCGGCAGACACAACATCTTTGTTGGTATGTGGTGCTGAGGATCGAACCCGGGCCGCACGCATGCCAGGCGAGCGCGCTACCGCTTGAGCCACATCTCCAGCCCCCCACTTTATTTTTTATTTTGAGAGAGGGTCTTGCTAAGTTTGCTGAGGCTGGCCTTGAACTTGGGATAGCCTGCATCAGCCTCCTCCTGAGTCTCTGAGATTACAGGTGTGCACCGCTGCACCCAGCAGGCCTGGGTTTGATTGAGGGGGCATCAGGAGGCAGGTAGGGTGGGCCCTGTTGGTCCCCAACTATGCCAGTATTCTAAGTCTCTTTTCAGTTTCCTTTGGTGAGTACCTTTCCTCCAGGGGATTATGGGACTCACTGTCTACTTGAATGTCGTCTATGTACACTGATGGGGGTTTTGGGTTCCAGAGACCATCATGAAGATACCTCAACATGTTTTCTTTTTTATCATTTTTTTAGTTGTAGATGGACACAATATTATTTATTTTTATTTTGTGCTGAGGATCGAATCCAGTGCCTCACACATGCAAGGCAAGCACTGTACCACTGAGCTACAGCCCCAGCCTCCCCAACATGTTTTCTTATTCATTCATTCATACACATTTATTTGATCAGTACTTGATTAAATACTGCACTAGGAGTCCTTCGGGGTCACAAATAAGACCGACCAAGGTTCCCTCTCTGTGACAGTAACCAACCAACTTCTAAGGCAACAGTGCCCTGAAAGGGGAAATTGGTTTCTTGGCAAGTTTTGATCTTCCTTCCTCTGCCTTTTTCTTCTGGGGTAAGGAGAAAGCAACTTTAAGGATCAAAAAGTTGAACCTGTGAATATGTTAACTTGGGCCGGCCAGGTGTGGGCACTGTTGGGCAATAAGGGCATATGTAGGTGAGTGAGACACTGGCTCTGACCCTTCAGAGAAGGAGGGAGTTAAGGTTGTGGGGACAGTAAAGGTAGTATGCTGGGAGAGTCCAGAGAAGGCAGTCACACTCCTAGAAAATATGTGAATTTGGAATAAACAAAGAGAAGAGGGTTTGCTTAACCCGATCCCTTAAAAGAAGGCATCATGGACTGGAGTTGTGGCTCAGTGATAGAGTGCTTGCCTCACACGCGTGAGGCACTGGGTTCGTTTCTCAGCACCACATAAAAATAAATAAAATAAAGATATTGTGTCCATTTATAATTAAAAAAAAAAAAAGGCATCATGTACTAGATAGTGCACTTCTCCCCAGTGCAAGTGCACCTCCATAGTGTGTCCCTACATGGCAGCCAGAGTGGGTGGAGCTGCATCCCACCACAGATCTAGCTTCACAGTGACCCCTTCCCTGCTGTGCCACACAGCTGCCCAGTACACAGCAGCAGGGGTCGGGGTGGAAGCCCAGAGTGCAGAGAATACACCCAAAACAAACTGCTCAGCTAGGCTAGCAGGAGGCCCAGGCACCTCAGGTGCACTGGTTAGAATGCATGCATTCCCCCAGTTCCCTGTGAAGTGAGCCAGACCTTAGGCTGCAGACTGCCTTCTGCCTCCCCCCACCACCCCCATCCCCCAGAGCCCTGGGCTGCTGGCAGGCTGGCTCTCCTGTGATATGGAGGAACTTGCTGGTCTCCATGGTTACTGTAACCCACTGGTATGGGAGGAGCCAAATGAAGTGCAAGGCTGGCAATGTGAGCTTCCCCCAGCCCTTGGCACCATGTGGTACTGGTATGTCGGCTGTTTCTTGAACCTTTTTTGAGAGGAAGAAGTTAAGGAACTAACAAGGAAAGGAAGGACCTGGGTGGGAACTGTCAGGACAACCTTCATCCTCCTTGGACAAAACAGTGCAGTGGCATGAAACCTGCTCATTCATACATGCCTCTTGGCAGGAGGGCTTCATGTTAGGAAAAAGGGTCCTTTTTGCCTGACAGCTCAGCCATGGCAGTGCAAATCAGCTTAGTGGCACTGATACTTGTAGTCACTTCGGTTCCTTGAGATGTACAACAGAAGTGAACAGAGGCAATAGGAAACATCAAGACATTCCTGAGTGGATAAGCACATGGGTGCTCTCTTTTAACCTTCACTTTGGTTCTAGGAAATGGGTATAGCTGGTATCTTCATGTTCCAAATCAGAGGAGTAAAGTAATCTTGCTCAGGTACAACCAGATAACAAGTAGCCTGGCAGCGCTCGCTCTCAGGCTGTCTGCCTGCCAGCCCACCTCCCCGCCAGCCCACCTCCCCGCCAGCCCACCTCCCCTTGAACAGCAGTGGAGACTACAGATGTCCTTTCTGTAGTTCCCCTCTTCTGAGTCTCAGAGGCAGACATCAGTTCTCACTCAACTTTGCAGCTGACCCCTGTCTGCAGAAGTAGGTGCTCAACAGAGTCTTGCTGGATCAAAAGTAGTTGGGGCTGGCTATATAACTCAGTTGGTAGAGTGTTGCCTTGTGTGTACAAGGCCCTGGGGTCAATCCTCAGCACCCCCCCCCCAAAAAAAAAAGAGTATTTGGAGAGAGACAGAAACAGGACTGCAGTGAGCACATTCTCAGGGATGAGGTGGTGCTAGAATCTTCTGAAGCCCTGGGTGCTCAATAGATATGCTGTTTGGGGCTAGGCAGAGCACTTGCCTAGCATGTGTGAGACACTGGGTTCGATCCTTAGCGCCACATAAAAGTAAATAAAATAAAGGCATTCTGTCTATCTATAACTACAAAAAGTTTTTAAGATATGCTGTTTTAAAAGGAACCCAACATTTCCCGTGGCTCTGGGATCCAAGACTGAGGCAGGCTGTTGCACTGTGGCTTCCAGGCATGAAGGGCGAGAACTGGAGTTCTCTGTTTTCTGACTTCTTGCTAGTTCCACCTGCTTTTCCCTGATAGCCTCTGGCTTTTGCTGTGGGGCTTCTAGTCAGGGTTTGAGGCATGCTCTTTCACTGGTCTCCTTGCCCAGGGCTGAGGATTGTGGCTAAGAGGGCAAAAAGGATAGCCAACAACCTAATCATTGGCTTAAGTTGCAGACTCTGCTGCTGTCCCTTACCTGGTGGCATCCACCCTGGCTGGAAAAAGGGAGATTTCTTTGAAGCTTTGCATAGTTCCAGCTCCCTGCTACAATGGGATATTAAGGGAATGTGGATGTTCTCAGTTAATTTGGGAGGCTTTTTTTTTTTTTTTTTTTGGTACTAGGAATTGAACCCAGGTGTGCTTTACCACTTAACTACATCTCCAACTCTCTTTAATTTTTATTTTGAGACAGGGTCTCACTAAGTCTCTTAAGACCTCACTAAGTTGCTGAGGCTGGCCTTAAACTTGCCATCCTCTAGCCTCAGCCTGCTGAGACGCTGAGATTACAGGTGTGTACCACTGCACCCTGCTCCTTTGGTTTATTGATTTCTTCCAGTTGAGAGTGACAGTTGCTCAGGATCAAAGGATGCAAGGAAGCCTCCTGGATACAGTGAAGGAGTGAGGGAGGTTTGAAAAGCTGAGGGTTTCCACAGCCAATACCTTTTCATCTGATCTACCCTACCTCTCCATAACCTCTCTTTGAAGTCAGTTCTTGCTACTTCCTCAAGTTCACGAAACCCCTTACTGTCTCCCACACTTAGGACTGGGGAAACAATCCTTCTGTCACGTTGCAAAACCCTAGGGACTGGAAAAACCAAGTTGTGTGATCCTTCTCTGGCTTTTAAGTTTGCCAGTTAATGAAAGGCCAGGTGGTCCCAGGCCAGCCTGAGTTCGGGATCCAGTGTAAACCATGACTCCCCTGGGATCAGGGTCTATTGGGGAGGGGTAGGAGGAGGAAGGCTTGCTGTGGGACCATCTGGATAAATTCCCTAAAGCCAGACTCATTCCTGGTCCAGTGGAACCCTTTTTTCCTGTCGCTCCAGGCACTTCACTAAGCTTCTATCTTCTCCTTCAGCTAGTCTGTAGGAGCCAGTCTTACTTTTTGGGAGAGGTACGCAAAAAAGCAAATACAGGGGTAGGGGTTGTAGCTCAGTGGTAGAGCACTTATTTAGCATGTGTGAGGCTCAGTGTCCCTAACAAGATTTTTTTTGTGGGGCGAGTCCGAGTTGGTAACTAGAGACTTGGAGATGAGCAGAAACCTAAGGATAGACTTCCAGAAGCAGGGTTGGAAGGGACTTAGGAGGAACATTTGGATTGTTCCAACCTGAGTGTAATCTAGGATTAAGACTGTTTATTATTCCCAATTTATTGAAAAAGGCATGTAAACCTAAACCTCCAAGGGGCTTCGCAGTGTCCTCAAACCCCTGATATAATCTCTAAAATAATACTTGGTATCCAAGCAGGGTGTGCATTTTTATAAGGCTAAGTGCTGTGTTGTTTGGAAGTGGGAGGTTCATCTGCCACTGGGGGCTTGCTGGCTCTGCTGCAACCCCGAGGGAGGCTTGCCGACCTTGCCAGGGTTGCCCCCTGGGCCAGCACATGTGAGTCACACATAGCCTTCCTGGCCATGTTTGAGGCCTTGTTAAAATGCTGTGCCCCTACGCAGGTCCCACCTGCTGCAGGTGAGATAAGGGCTTTATGATTGCCCTGGCTGAAGGGAGTCTCCTCCTCACCCTCTCCAGCTGTTACCCAGCAGAACACCTAGGGAGGGTGGGGCAGCCCACTTCCGGGGAGGGAGGAAGGGGGAGGGGATAAGGAAGTTGATCTAAACCCTCCTCTTTCTCTGTCGCCCTTCCTGCCCTGTCTCTCCTGCCCCTCTCCTCCCTCTCTGATCTTGGAGCACTGGCCCAGAACTGCACACCTTCCTGACCACCAGACCCTGGTCTTCCAGAAGCCCCAGGCTTTGTCCCCGTTGCTCTCCTTGCCAAACCACTCTCTCTCTCTGCTAGTGGTGGTTTCGGTTGCAACACAGACCAGGTTCCCAGGCAGGAGCCACTCAGCCTGGCTGCTTTACTCCTTTTCACTGAGGAGGTGGTGGAAGGTGTCGCCTGCTCCGGCTGAGTAAGGGTGGCTGGCTGAACAGGCAGCCCCCGCCCTGGGCCTGGCTCTTCTCGGCCTCTGTACTTTGCCCTCGATGCCTGACAGGTTCTGCTGTGGGCTGTACTGAATGGAAGTCGCTGATAATCTTTGTCCCTTTCTCCGACCGGGTATGTTTCCCCCTTTTTACCTCTGAGACTCCTCTCCTCTCCCCTCCCTCCTACATGAAGCAAGGGTCTCTCAGGAATTGCTTAGTGGAGCCAGGCACCAGCAAGGAGTGAGTGGTAGGAGTCACGGGAAGGGTGTCCCAGTGCAGTGTTGAAGAGATGTGTGACTAGGAAAGGAAAGTCTCCTCTGAGTTTGCATCTGTGGGGCAGATGGAGGCCTGGAAGGTGGTGAGCTGCAACAGAGAGGCACTCGGAAGCTATGGTGAGGGCCAGCTGGGATCTCAGGCCAGTGCCCAGGGGACGTTTTTCTTCACTGTGCCTGGCCTTGTACCACCTCTGGCTGAGGAGAGCCTGCCTATCACCCCTTCCAGCCCTGGAGAAACCTCAGAACATTGAGGCCAGCCCTCCATGGTGAGTCCCAGAGCATAGTTTCTAGAGGGGAGAACTGTTGGTGGGAGCTTCCAGCATTCGTGCAGGGGACCCTGCCTACCTGAGTCAGTGCCCAGCCTCTCAGGGTGGAGGCTCTTCCGGGCAAGCCTGGCAACGAGCCTAAGCCAGGTTCTCAGCTCCCAAGCTGAAGGGCTCTAGCAAACTGTGTGGATCTAAGACTCTTCTCTTGCCCTTAGTGCCCTGCCTTCTATCCTCTGCTTGATTGCAGGCCCCAAGTTGTTTTCGCCTCACTTCTGTAGGATCAGGCCTGCTGAGTAATAGCAATGGGTCTATCTTGGTTCCACATACTGCCTTGCAAGGGAAATCCCTTATTTCTGAAGTCTTTTTGGGAGCGTTGGGGGTCTCCCTGGGATACATATAGATATAGGCCAGAGCTTTGGGGTGTCTGGTGTTGTACATCCTACTGTGAGCAGGGAGTTCGTGGTAAAAGGGAGACCAGGGCTTTAGCCAGATCCTGTTTCTTTGGCCTACAAGGGCAGATAGGCCTCAGCCTGCCACCCCATTGGTGAGATCCAGAGCCAAGATGAATGGGCCTTGTCTGAATCATAGAAGGGAAACTCCATAATAGCCACCTGCAGCTTGCCTCCTCTTCACCCTTCAGAGCAGCAGTGGAGGCAAGGAAGTTGCCTCGCCTGGGGCCTTGGCCCAAGCAAGAAGCATTGTCAGTGGGAAACTCCTTTCTCTATTCCCATCTTCTTTCTCTCCTTCCTCCTGGTGGACTCTTCCTTACCCTGTCCTACATCCCTGCTACAGGAAACATCCTGCTGCATAAAAGAGGCATGATGAGAAGGACTGAGTATTTTGAGTCCCAACAGTTAGGTGGCTCAGGCCTGAAAAGGGAATTGGTGACTCTGGAACAGGGAGTCAAAGCCCACCCCATGTGAGTGTCTGGTTCCCTCCTGTCTTATGAAGGCCACAGGTGCTGGGATGGAGGGTAGCACATGCTCAGCCTGGACCAGTCTCCCAGGTAGAAGGCCCCATGGTATCTCTGATGGCCTGCAGCCACCTTACCAGTACTTGGCTTAGATGTAGACATTTGTAGACAGACAGACATTGGCTTAATGGACAATAACATTTGGGTTTTTTTTTTTTTTAAGAATTTTTTTAGTTGTAGATGGATACAATACCTTTATTTTGTATGTTTACTTTTTTTTTTTTTTTTTTAATGTGATGCTGAGGATCGAACTCAGTGCCTCACACATGCTAGGTGAGCGCTCTACCACTGAGCCACAACCCCCAGCCCTTTGTTTGCTTTTATTCGGCATTGGATAAAGCATTTTAGATGGATTTTCTCATCTACCTATGAGAAGTAGGGAATGTTTTATTTCTTTTTTATGAGATAAGAAAACTTGGGCTGGGGATGTGGTTCAATTGGTAGCACGCTCGCCTGGCATGCGTGTGGCCCGGGTTCGATTCTCAGCACCACATACCAACAAAGATGTTGTGTCCGCCGAGAACTAAAAAATAAATATATTAAAAAAAAAAAAAAAGATGTTGTGTCCGCCGAGAACTAAAATTCTCTCTCTCTCTCTCTCTCTCTCTCTCTCTCTCTCTCTCTCTTAAAAAAAAAAAAAAAGAGAGATAAGAAAACTAAAGCTAGTAGGTAGGAGAACCAGTACTTAAATCTAGTTTTGTTGGTCTGTGGAACTCCTTAGAACCCAGTAGATTACCTCACAGATGAGTGGAAACACCCATGGGTCATCTTTTGAGTGATTTCCCCCCAAACTCCCACCTCTTGCATCCTTACCTTCTTCTTAAGGATGATGTTAATGAAGTTAACACATTAAGTGGCAGCTAGGATTTGAACTCTGGCAATTGACCTCTGGTATCTACACTCTTAACCTTAACCAATAAGGAAGAGGGTGGATGGCGAGTACCACTTATGGTTGTTGATGGTTCTTGAAGTCCAGCATGTAGCCAAAACTGAGGGGGATGCTGTCCTGCTGTGCCACAAAGACAAGCTCCAGGGCCAAAATCACCAAGATGGATGGACAGGGCGGGCTCGGATGGGCGTGGCGTTCCCTGCTTTGCCCCATCCCTGGTAGATGCCAAGTCCCTATTTCAGGTTCAGGCTTGGAGGCTGTCAGGCTCCTGCTGCCTTTGGCTGTGCCCTCAGAAAAACAGTGTAACCAGAAACCCAGAAAGTGCATTAGAAGCTGCCAAGGAAGCTTTCCCACCCATCTTCCTCTCGTGAGAGCTGAAACAGAAGGAAGGTTTCTGTTGCTGGCTCCCTGGAAGTGGGACGGGGCACTGAAAGTCCAGCAGCTTGTTGGGGAGGATGAGGCTGAGAAGTGGTAGGCCCTGGAGGCTGGGCCTTCAGACCTGCTGGATGGGCTCAGTATCCTTCAAAGGAAACACCCCACTTGACACCAGCAGGACCTACAACTGCCCTTGTCTCCAGGGGGTGGGAACCCCGGAGTTCCTTAGGAAGGGAGAAAGCAGGCATGTGAGAATCTGGTCATCTAGCTGGACTCAAGACTCAGGGTATGGGGAGAATCATAGACCAAAAAACTCTGCAGCTGGATGGACAGACAGAAAGGATCGATGTCTTCATGGGGAGACGTAGCAGAGAGAGCCATGGAGGCAAAAAGGGACTCTTTTGGTCTGTCAAGAGCCCCTGCTTCACAGTTTGCCATGTGCATAGGGTCTTTTCTCCTTCAAGGGGCTTCTGGGATCTGCTCAGGGAGCTCAAAAACATAGCCCACATGCTGCATATAGTGGTGCAGCAACTGGGACAGCTGAGGCAGGAGGATCCCAAGGGCTGGGATGTAGCTCAATGGAAGAGCACCCCACATGTACTATGCAAAGACCCTGTTGACAGATTGGCAAGCAGGGCCAGAATCAGGGTACTTGTTATTTTTCTGCTTGAGAAGTGTCTATCGAGCCAGCAAATGTCTTGCAGTTCCTTGGGTTGTAGCAAGTCATGCTTTTTCTCTGTGGTTTTAAAGTATTCACTTGGAGCCAGGTGGGGCCAGGAAAGGAAGAACCTTGACTCACACGTTTCTGATCACCCTATTAACCTCAGTCTCTCTGAAGTTTCTAAGGTAGCTCCAAAAGGATCTGGAATGAGGCTCTGGCACCAGGTGATTTGGGGCTCAAAATAGGAATTAGACCAGACTTTTTCTTTTCTCCTTTTATTTAATTTTGGGGGATTGAACCCAGAGCTGCTTAACCACTGAGCATCCACATCCCGAGCCCTTTTTATTTCTTATTTTGAGATAGGGTCTCACTAAGTTGCTTAGGGCCTTGTTAAGTTGCTGAGGCTGGCCTCAAACTTGCCATCCTCCTGCCTCAGCCTCCTGATTCACTGGGTGTTACTCCACTGTGCCCAGCTGAACCATAATGCTGTTTTATATTGTCTTATATTATTATTTTTTTATTTGTGTCAGAGCCAGTTATAACTTCTGCTGCCATGCTTGGACCCAGTTATTCAGTTCATTTGTTCATTTGCAAGGATTCATTTAGTATCAACCGTAGTTCAGTCTGTCTAAGTGCTGGGATCTATCAGTGAAGAAAATAGATATGCAGGCCCTCATGGGTCTCTCTTCTCCCTGGGAGCCACAACAAATAAATGTAAAGTGTAAAGTGATAAAGGAGTTGGGTGTCAGTGAAAGCTTTGAAGCAGTTCTGCTCATGCTGCACCTGTGACTTTGGATGCGGTGATCTTCTCTTGTGAACAGGACAGTAGGAGGCCGTGTCTTCTACCTGAGGCAGAGGAGCTGCTGGGCTATTGCTGGGGCCTCAGTAGCACCCACGCTGGATCAGCTCTGTTCCCTGGGATCTTGGCTATGCTTTATGCCATGCTCCCTTGGACTGAAGGCTGGCCGTCATGTCCTCCCCTCCTCCCTTTTCTCCCTGCCTATCAGCCCCTTGGAGTCTGCCCCCGCCTCTTCTGTCTCTTTTTTTTTTTTTTTTTTTTTTAGAAAGAGTGAGAGAGAGTGAGAAAGAGAGAGAGAGAGAGAACTTTAATATTTATTTTTCAGTATTTGGCGGACACAGCATCTTTGTCTGTATGTGGTGCTGAGGATCGAACCCGGGCCGCACGCATGCCAGGCGAGCGCGCTACCGCTTGAGCTACATCCCCAGCCCTCTTCTGTCTCTTGAAGAGAGCTGAGGGCAGGGGTCTAGGGAACCTGAAGGTTAGTGTGTAAAGGTATGTCTGTTTCTCCCTGCAGCCCACCTTGGGACACCTTGATTCCAAGCCCAGCAGTAAGTCCAACATGCTGCGGGGCCGCAACTCGGCCACCTCTGCTGACGAGCAGCCCCATATTGGCAACTACCGACTCCTCAAGACCATTGGCAAGGGTAACTTCGCCAAGGTGAAGTTGGCCCGGCACATCCTGACTGGGAAAGAGGTGAGCACTGGGCTAGGGGTATGGCAGCAGCTCCCATCCTGTCGACACTCCACAGGTAGTGGGGGGACACCAGCAGCCAGCCTCTTGTTTATCAGGCCAAAATGAGATCTGACTGAGGTGCTAAGAACTGAGGGATGAAAAGGAGCAGGAAATACAAAGGAGGAAGTAGAATCAGGTCCTAGGCTTAGCCTGGTCAAAGAAGTGATCTTGGGCTTTGTTGTCTCATGTTCAGGTAGCTGTGAAGATCATCGACAAGACTCAACTGAATTCCTCCAGCCTCCAAAAAGTAAGCACCAGCTCCTCCTCTCCCTTTCCAAGCTTCTCTCAGGGCTCAGTGATCTACTGGCTCCATTTGGATTCCTACTTTAAGTCCTCTGGCAATTCCTCTGTGTCCACCACCCACCCCACGTGGCCCTGCTCTCCAGGACTTTGCTCAGATCTCCTGGGTGGGCCTACTGGCCTCAGGCACTGGCTCTTCTGCAGTCTTTCTGCCCCTTTCCAGCCACTAGGCCCACCTGTCTCATCTACTTCCTATACCTTGTTCTCTTCTGGCCTGTGGCCAGCCCTGTGCAAAAACACGTGTTTACAGCATTACTAGAAACACACACAAGCTACTCCAGCCTGGAGGAATTCAGGAGACTGGCTCTAGAAGTATAGGGTAAAGAGGCAGGGAACCTGGCAGTGTGTTCTCTGCCAGCTCTATTTCAGAGTGTGAATATGGAAGACTAGAAGTTTTAGAAGTTGGACTGTAGTTCTGAGTCCCTGACAAGGTGTTCAGAATAAAGAGAGGTACTTCCAATTTGCCTTCTCACCTCTAGGCTCACTGTGCTAGATGTCACAAGTGATTTGCACATGGGGTTGGTTTGTTTGTTTGTTTTTTAATATTTTTTAGTTGTTGATGTACCTTTATTTTTTATTTATTTATATGTGGTGCTGAGTGCCTCACACATGCCAGGCAAGTGCTCTGCCGCTGAGCCCCAGCCCCAGCCTCTGCACATAGTTTTTGCTGGAGAAGGTTGAACTTTTCTTTCACTCATTTAACGGTGGGAAACTGAAGTCCTCCATGTGTAATGGAGGAATCCCCCAGCAGTAACACAAACCCTCTACCCAAGGAACTTTAGAGTGTGGTAGAAGTAAGAAAGGAAAGGGAGACTTTGTTTCGCAGAGCTTGCCAGTGACTGGTTACCCTAGAACTGGAAACTGCCTGTCTTCCCTTCCTGGGCTCTAGCAGTTAAGAGAAGGAGGAGGCGCCTCTCTGGCTCCATAGAAGTTGTCCCTATTTAGATCTGTCAAGCCTCATTTGGGCCCTTCTGTAGCTGACCCTGACTCAGATTTTCTGACCAGAACCTGGTTCTTTATATCTTGTGGCCAGTGGAGTTTTTCTATTCTTTCTTTCTTTTTTTTTTTTTAACATTTGTTTTATTTATGTATTTTTATGTGGTGCTGAGGATTGAACCCAGGGCCTCACAGCGTTCTTCTGCTGAGCCACAACCCCAGCCCCGAGTTTTTCTTTTCGTGAGCACATTATGGTAATTTTTTTTTTCTTTTTTTGTGCTGGTGATTGAATTCAGGGCCTTGGGCATGCAAAGCAAGCACTCTACCAACTGAGCTCTATCCCTAGCCCCACATTGTGGTAATTGAGCCAGGTAGGAAGGTGACTCCACGAGAAGTGTCAGGCAAAGTGGTATGAAGAGGCTCAGGACTAGGGGCCGGGGACTGTTATGGAGGGCAGTGCTCCTGGAACTATGGTAGATGGCACGAGTTCCTGATAAGCTGACAGCTGGAACCAAGGTGTTCCCCTGTGTCCCCTGAAGGGTTTGGCTCAAAGGAAACACTGCTGTCTCACCAGGGCTTCCCTGCTTATTACAGGAGGATGGGAAGAAGGACTGGTGTTTATTTTATTTTGGTATTGGGGATTGAATCCAAGGGCAGTTTACCACTGAGCTATATCCCCAGCCTTATTTTTTGTTTTTGTTTTTTGAGACAGTCTCACCAGATTGCTGAGGCTAGCCTTGAACTTGTAATCCTTCTGCATGTAAGCCTTCCGGGTTGCTGGGATTACAGGTGTGCACCACTGTGCCCAGCTCCCTTTTTCTTTCTTTTTTTGAGACTAAGGTCTCAAAGGTCTCACTAAGTTGCTTAGGGCCTCACTAAATTGCTGAAGCTGGCTTTAAACTTCTCATCCTCCTGCCTCGGCCTCCGGGAGTCACTGTGATTACAAGCATGCCACCCACCCAGCTCCCAAATCATCCTTTAAATTTGATCTTAGCAGTGATCTCTAAAGCATCAAGAAGATAGCCCCTTCAGGGTCTGGGCAAGCCCAGAAAACTCCAGTCTCTCCTAGGAGATTGCTGCTTCCAGGCCAAGAGGCTGTCCTCAGGGGAAGAATCCTGGCTGCTGGTTCTGGGCCCCATTACAGTGCTGCTCCCCATTATTGCCCCTGAGGGGAGTCTAGGATTTTTTGCTTTTTCATCTACAGTAATTGTTGAATCTGGGAAGGAAGCAAGAAAAACCTGGACCCTAACAAAGAGGGAGCTGATAAGGTTCAGGTTCCTACAGATTAGAAAGGCACTTGCCTCTTTTCCTTTCTCGTTAATGTTCACTTTATTCTATAAATTGTATTATGGATTAGGGCTCCAGACAACCCCTACCCCAAATCAAAAACAACTGGTTCTGTTCTTTGTGCAAGTGGTGAGGCCTAGAAGTTACCAAAAAACTCCACCTCCGATTCTCTGGCCCCCGCAGGGAGGAAGGAGTTCATTTCTGTCATCTTTCTTTATGGAAATGTATGGTTTGGAGCCCCTGATTTTGTTTCACAAAGAGAGCGTGAGTGTGTGGAGGTGGATTTGATTAAAATTGGCATCAGCTATATATAGGAGTGGCTTCTTCTATCACCACCCCAGAGGCCCGGGAGAGAAGGCCTATCCCCCAATGCAGGCCCTCTCTCACTTCTCCAAGCTTAAAGAAGATGGGTGCCCCTCGAGCTCCACCCCATCACTGGGCCTGCTGGGGCATGTCTGGCCACTGAACTGGGGAAGGAGTGCTATGCTGAGGATCCACTTGCACTGGCTCATGGTCCCCAACAGAACTCCTCAGCCAGACCCAGCTACAGTCTTAGGGCTGGATTTGGGCAGCCCTAATGTAGAAGGGGAGCCACTGGCTCATCCAATTCTGAAGCGGCCTGGGGTGGCAGGTCAGCAGAGGCCAGCCTTCTTTCACCCCTGCCTCCCAGCTGCGGGAGGCCACAGTGAGCCAGAACACTGCCCTGTTTCTTTCTCCTTGCCTGGCTTTGTTGTGGTTGTTGTTGGGGGTTTTTTGTTGTTGTTTTGGGGAAAAATTCCTAGAATGGGCTCTGTTTGGAGGGATCTGAGGAGAGAAAGGGAAGCAGGCATGACCCGTGGTGTTTTCTCTTCTAGCTCTTCCGTGAAGTGAGAATAATGAAGGTTCTGAATCATCCCAACATAGGTGAGGAGCAGCCGCCATTCCCCTCCTCTTCCCTCTTAGCCAGGCCGCACTTGGCAGTGGAGTCCTTCCTGCTGGTGGCACTGCCTTCTGGAGACTGTAGGCCTCCTGGGTGTCAAGGAACCCTCTGGGGAGGCTCAGCTCCACGTCCAGCTTTACCCCTGGCATACTGGCTGGTCTTAGTAGTTTGACTTGTCCAGACGAGGGGAGACTGGAAGTAGGAACCTCCGTCCCTCCCATGCCCCTGGACATTCTGGGCTTAGCATGTGGCCCTGCTCCCTGTCTGATTCTAGGCTTGGCCTTTTCTCTTGTAGTTAAGTTATTTGAAGTGATCGAGACTGAGAAGACACTGTACCTTGTCATGGAGTACGCCAGCGGCGGTAGGTGTGGAACCGCCCCTTCCTGTTGTGCTCCTGCCTCTCTCAACCCTATTGGGCTCTCACTGGGCTTTTGCCCATCTCTTTCAGGAGAGGTCTTTGATTACCTAGTGGCTCATGGCAGGATGAAAGAAAAAGAGGCTCGAGCCAAATTCCGCCAGGTGGGTGTGCCTCCCTCTGTGGGCTGACCACTGCCTTTTGGGGTTTGACATACAAGGAAGAGCTGCCCAGCTGAAAGTGGCCTCCACCAGCCCTGTGGCCAGACACCCCTGGACTGACCCTTCTTCCTTCCTTTCAGATAGTGTCTGCTGTGCAGTACTGTCACCAGAAGTTCATTGTTCATAGAGACCTAAAGGTGAGGCACGTTCTCCTCTCCTGTGCCTTGGAGTAGAGCTGGGTGTTCCCCCTCTTTCTTCAGTGAAATTGCTATCAGTGCCATCAGGCCCTGTGTATTCAGGAAACTGCGAGAAGCCCCTAGGATTGGCTCTGACAGAGGCCTTGTGCCTGGACTCAGCCCCCCATTGCAGAGACAGCAGGGGTCTCTGCCCTTTCTGAGCTCCCAGGCATGACTGCAGCACTACAGGCTCTCCTGATCCTTTAGGCGGCCTGGCAGCTGCCCAGGGGAACAGTGAGTGTTCCACAGTGGTGTCATAGCTGCTTTGCAGGCACGCACACACACACACACACACCCCGTCTCTGTTACCAGGGTACTTGAGTTTGAGACTACCTGTGAACCCCCTGGCCGCTGAGTCCTCGCAAACATGACGTGACTGTGAATCCTAGGCCTGACTGACCCTGAAGCTTTGTGCTGCTCCCAGGGTCTTGAGGCTGTGGCTCCCAGCTCTACCTTGGCTGCCTGTGTGAGGGGTGGCCTGCATGCCTTCCTCCTGCCCAGCCTGCTCATGCTCTCTGAAGCCCTGCCCTGGAGTTGGTGAAGAAAGTTCTGAGAGTGGAGACGACTTCCCGTTGGGTCTCCCTCCCCTCAGCTCCTGCTGCGCAGTGCCTCGCTGTGATCTACTTGGTGTCCTGACATTTTCCATCTCACCTCCCAGGCAGAAAACCTGCTCTTGGATGCAGATATGAACATCAAGATTGCGGACTTTGGCTTCAGCAATGAATTCACCTTTGGGAACAAACTGGATACCTTCTGTGGCAGTCCCCCTTATGCTGCCCCAGAACTCTTCCAGGGCAAAAAATATGATGGACCCGAGGTGGACGTGTGGAGCCTGGGAGTCATCCTCTACACACTGGTCAGCGGATCTCTGCCTTTTGATGGACAGAACCTCAAGGTGGAGTGATGTCAGGCTTAGATCATTTTTGTTACTTCTCATTTCCTCTCAACCTCTGGTCTTATCCCTCACCTCTCCCCTTTTGCAACTGTCTACATTTTCCCCAAGCCAGAGCTTCAGAGAAGGGCCTGCTAAGGTAGCCACAGTTCAAAGGAAATTAGTAGCCTTCATTCCCATCTCACAATGGGGTACATGGTGTGTGTTCACCCTCCAAAGCACTCTGGATGGCAGGCATCTGCCTAGCCAGTCTTCAGGTCTCAGGGTCCTGGATATTAGTGTCTTCCTGGTCCTTGGGGTGATTTAAGTTTTCTAACCACAGGAGCTACGGGAGCGGGTACTGAGAGGAAAATACCGTATTCCGTTCTACATGTCCACGGACTGTGAAAACCTGCTTAAGAAATTTCTCATTCTTAATCCCAGCAAGAGAGGCACTTTAGAGGTGAGCAGCCTTCAACACCAACTGGCCCAAAATCCTGGGGGCCCCATGTTGACCTCTAAGCTGAGTTTTTCCCCCTCTGCCCTTGTCCCTTCCCTTTGCTCCACAGCAAATCATGAAAGATCGGTGGATGAATGTGGGGCATGAAGACGATGAGCTGAAGCCTTATGTGGAGCCCCTCCCCGACTACAAGGACCCCCGGCGGACAGGTGAGGCTGCTGCTGGGCCAGGAGGTTGGACCTACCTAGAAGTCGAGGCCAGCCTTACCTGTGTGTTCTCCGTGCAGAGTTGATGGTGTCGATGGGTTACACACGGGAAGAAATCCAGGACTCACTGGTGGGCCAGAGGTACAATGAGGTGATGGCCACCTATCTGCTCCTGGGCTATAAGAGCTCTGAGGTACGTGTTCCTTACCCCATTCCCCGTCCTGGCCACCCTTGCTCTAGGTAGCACCCCTGCCTTGAACACATGTCTACAGCAGAGGCCTGTTTCCAGGGGGTATGCCCTCTGCCGACTGGCATGAAGCCTTGACTGTGCTCAGGCCTTTCACTCATCTCCCTGGTGAAGGAGTGAGGAAGCTGAGGGGACTGGGCTCAGGGCTGGGCTCCCTACGGATGAGTTGAGCTGGCTATTCTGCATAGATTAAAATGGGACTCGGTCGTCTGATGGGCAGTTCTGTGTTAACCCAGACATCTTTATGTCACTCCATGTCTGGGAGTATACGTCTCGGTTGAGGTGTATGTCTCTGTCTTATGGAAGTTTTAGTCTGTGTGTTGCCTCTTCTTGGTGCTTGCATCTGGGCATGTGTTTCCATGTGCATGTGTGTGTCCTCCTGGCTATGAATCGGAGGCCTTAGGATTAATTCTGCCCATTTGGGTTTGGTTCGTTCTCTTTGAGTGCCCACGTGCACTCAGAGCCTCCCACTCTGCTTTCCCTGAGGCCGGGTGGGCCCCCTCTGGGTTCTCACTTAAATCTGCTTTAGCGGTGTCTGGCAGCACTTGATATGGGCCTAGATTGCTTTCTGGGGGTGGGTGGGCAGGGGGATGGTATCTTGAGCCTCATTATGTGTTCTTGTGAGTATTCATGTCTCTGGATGTGTGGACATGTGTATCCCTCTCTGAAGACAGGGTGTCTTTCTGTTGGGAGTGTCTGTGGCCGTGTGTGTCCCCATCTGTATCAGGGCATGTCTCCAGAGTAGAGGAGAATATGTTTAGGTGTATGTTAGTTTCGTGGGGTGATGTCTCTAGTGAGCCTGCAGTGGTTGTGAGGCAGGGCAGGAAGGTATGTGAGAGGGATCTTTGCGCAACTCCTGCCCTCCTTGATACCATGTTTTGTTCTTATAGCTGGAAGGTGATACCATCACCTTAAAACCTCGGCCTTCAGCTGATCTGACCAATAGCAGTGCCCCATCCCCATCCCATAAGGTACAGCGCAGCGTCTCAGCCAACCCCAAGCAGCGGCGCTTCAGTGACCAGGGTATGTACTTTTGAGAATCACAGGTGGGGCCTACCCTTCTCCAGAGCCATCACTGGTTATGGTAGCTTTGGAGATAGTTGAGTTTCGGGCCTAGTTCAGCCTCTTCAGGGTAGTACAGCCAAGGGCAGGTCATTAGTTTTCCTCCCCGTCTGTGAAACCGGGACACACATGGGGTGGGTCTTCAGAGGGCAGTCGCCTGACCTTCTCCATTGCATCTCTGGCCCTCCAGCCGGTCCTGCCATTCCCACCTCTAATTCCTACTCTAAGAAGACTCAGAGTAACAATGCAGAAAATAAGCGGCCTGAAGAGGACCGGGAGGCAGGGCGGAAGGCCAGTAGCACCGCCAAAGTGCCTGCCAGCCCCCTGCCGGGCCTGGAGAGGAAGAAGACCACCCCTACCCCCTCCACGGTGAGCCATGGCCCCTACCCAGCCCCAGGTCCTCCTTCCTGCCCTCCACCCTTCCTATGTGGGGCCTGGCCCTCTGGCTGCTACAGTTGCTTACTATACAAGTGTAGGCCCCTGCCCACCCTTACCCCAGAAGTGCAGAATCCCTTTTTCAAACCTGCAACTGTCTACTTGAAGGGAGGAGGAAGGGAAGCCTGTCCGTCCCCTGGGGGAGAGCCTAGCTAGAGAATACTTGGCTTCCTATGAGACCGCTCTTGCCCTTCATTCCTCACAGAATAGCGTCCTCTCCACCAGCACAAACCGAAGCAGGAATTCCCCACTTTTGGAGAGGGCCAGCCTCGGCCAGGCCTCCATCCAGAACGGCAAAGACAGGTGAGTGCCGGGCTATCTGCTACGCTCACAGGAGCCGCCTCTCCCAGCGGCACGTGGTGCCTGTCAGTAGCACCGTCTCCTGCCCCCCCAGAGCACTACCCCTGCTCCCTGGAGTCCCGTCCTGGCTCTGTTTAGTCTGGCCGTCCACCTTCCCCTCCCCTGCTCCACACCATCCCCCCTCCCTGTCCTCCTCTGACTGCTCCTGTTGTTTGCTGAGGGTAGGATTCCAATGGTCATCATGATGGGCTTCTTGCTTCTTGACTGTGGCCAGGCCTGAAGCTACCTTCCTCTAGGTACCTAAGGCTTTGTCTTTGGGGCCCCAACACAGGGCAGAATCAAGAACTGCCCATCTGAGGGGGACTCCAGCTGTGCTGGTGAGAGCACAGCCCCAGTCTTGACTGTTAGCCTTCCTCAGTGTCTCAGATTCCTGGCTCCACCTCTTCTGAGCTTGAGAAAGGTCTCCCCTTAGCAATACCTGCTCTTCTGTAGAAGGAACAGCCTTGTTGTTAAAGTTCCTAGGAGACCGATGCAGCCAGAGGCAGTGGGCTCCCCTTGACTTTCCCTCTTCCCAGGCTCAGCCTTACCTTGTTGCTTCCTCACCCTGCCCTCCACTTCCCATCTTGTCACCCTCAGCTCTGACTTGCCTCTCACTGCTGCCCACCAGGCCTGAACTGCATCCTGCTGATGCTCCTAGCTCTGGCCCTGTCCTTGCTTCCTAACCCAGGCTTCTACCTCACCCACCCCTAACCCGGGCCTCTCCGCTGCTTTTGTCTCCTAGCCTAACCATGCCAGGGTCCCGGGCCTCCACGGCTTCTGCTTCTGCCGCAGTCTCTGCGGCCCGGCCCCGCCAGCACCAGAAATCCATGTCGGCCTCCGTGCACCCCAACAAGGCCTCTGGGCTGCCCCCCACGGAGAATAACTGTGAGGTGCCGCGGCCCAGGCAAGTGTGCTGGGGCAGCTGGTGCACCTGCTGCCCTCAGCCTGCCCTCCCCCTTAACCCCAGCCATCTCTTCTTCTCACCTAGGCCACCTGCTCTGTTCTTATCCTCCTAAACACTAGAAATGGCTCTATCCCCTGAGGCCAGGAAGTGGAGGGCACAAAAAAATACCATTAATGTCCCTCTTTTCCTCTAGTCTTCCCTGTCAGAACAGGTATGCAGGAAGCTGTTCAAAACTCCAAAGGGAAGCCTTTTCTGTTCTGAACCTTCCTGGATTTCCTTAGGGACCCTCAGTCCTTGAGAGTTGGTTCCCAATGTCCCCTCGAGGAGCCAGTTGTGTCCATTCTGTACTGCTCTCACAACATAGGTCCTTCCTTGTCTCCCTTCCTTCCTTCCCAAATCATCTCCACCTCCACAAGACTCCTCACCGCTGTCTTCAGTGGTCACACCCTTCCTTCTGTGTCCTCTGTGATGGCTGCCTCTGCCCTAGCATTCCCCCTCCCTGTCCCCACCACAGGATATTCCAGGTGCTCGGGGGTGTATGGCTTCTTTGTACCTGACATGTTCCCTCGGCCCCGCCTTTTTTCCTACAGCACAGCCCCCCAGCGTGTCCCTGTCGCCTCCCCCTCCGCTCACAACATCAGCAGCAGTGGTGGAGCCCCAGACCGAACTAATTTCCCCCGGGGTGTGTCCAGTCGAAGCACCTTCCATGCTGGGCAGCTCCGACAGGTGCGGGACCAGCAGAATTTGCCCTACGGTGTGACCCCAGCCTCTCCCTCTGGCCACAGCCAGGGCCGGCGGGGGGCCTCCGGGAGCATCTTCAGCAAGTTCACCTCCAAGTTTGTCCGCAGGTGAGCAGGGAGCTTAGTGTGGCAGAGAGGCTGGGGCCAGGCCTTGCCCTGGGAGGGGGGTGGAAATACCAGAACTGGGATTGGGTCCTAAGGGTTAGAAGAGGCCTCAGGAAGCCTAAAAAATTGGGTCATTGTCAACACTTTATGTGTCCAGACCCATCCTCTTAGGCCTCTCCCAGTTCCTCTCAGGCACCCCTCATTCTGTGGCCCCAAGCAGATGGGCAATACCGCCTCCTCTCTAGGGGAGTGTGAACTCAGATGCTAAAATAAAAGCCCCCCTCTTCTCTCCTGGGTTCCCATGGAAACTTATATTTGGTGACGCAGCTGCAGAGTCATGAGGCATGAGCCAGGCTGAGCTGACAAGGAAATTTTTTCCTGGTCTCTTAACTTGCCCCCTTGACCTCCTTTCCTCCACCAGTTGGTGGTGTCTGGCTGCTGCCATTTCTCTCTGGGGTTCCCAGAGTGAAGCCCACAGTGCAATAGCTGGCAAGGGCCTACGGTGGCCTCCCTACAGCCTTGGCTCCGACAGCTGCCCACTGTGGGTCCAGCTTACACCTGAGCCCCTGAGATGGTCAGGGGCATCCAGCCTCTTGGGATGTTATCTGTCCCACTCCCCTCCCCCACCTTGGAGTTACAGCTCAGGAAGCAATGGGGGCTTTGGGATAGTGGGCCTGCCCACCCTGCCTCCCGCATCACTCACTCACTCCATGGGGCTGGAGTAGTCGAAGATACTGCCCTGCCCAAGCCGCAGGGTACAGGTGTAAGGACTGCAGAGGGTGGGAGCAGACCTGATAACCAGGATTCTAGTCTCGCTGAGCGGCTCTTCCAAAACTGGGGTGACCTTTGCACCTGGGAAGCCCACTCCCCACCTGCTTATCCACATACCGTCTTGTTGGTTTTTTTTTTTTTTATTTCTTTTTTTATTTTGTCTTTTTTTGTTTGTTTTTTTAGAAATCTGTCTTTCAGGTTTGCCAGAAGGTAGGCGTTGAGCCCACTGTGTGTGTGTGTATGTGTGTGTGTGTGTCCTGTGTCTGTCCTGCTCCATCACTAACCCCCCCTCTAGCTCTTGATTCCTCTCCATCTGCTCACCTGCTCTGTGTGGCCCTCCTCTCTGCCATCTTAAAGGGATGAAGACTGCTCTGACTAGGCCTCAGCCTCAGTCCACCTTCCCTGCCCCCTTCAGACAGGCAGGGCTCAGAACATAGGGCCCCTCCGAGGCGACTTTGAACCCCCAAGGCAAATGGCTTTGAAAGTAAGGGGTCTTCCTTGGGCCATAGGTATACCTTTCCTCAAGCAAGAGACCTTTTCAGGGATTCTCCCTTTAAGATTGTCTCTTTACCCACCCCAGGTTTTGGTCACAAGCATTGGGTTCCTTCTCTGGCCCTTTCCCTTGTCGTGTGCATGCGCTATGAGGAGGCTCCACTGGGGTAAAAATGCATCTGGGATGGCATCTCTTGGGGTCTCTTGGATTTGCTGAACTTCAGGGCTGTGACCTCTTCCTCCCTGGCCTATCTGATGGCAAGATTTTTGAGGTACTACAGGGACATTGGGGTCCCTAGGCTAAAGTCTGACTCTTCCAGGCCCAGGGAGCCTTTGCCTCATGAATGGGGCGCAGCACCCCCTTCTGGCAGCTCTTGCAGAACCAGCCTAGCCCACCCTGCCTGGCATACTGCCTCCGGCAGCGTTTGATGAGTCAAGCCTTCTCTCCTCCGGGCTGCTTCCTCCACATGTGTCCTGTGCCTGCCAAAGAGCCAGGAGCAAACAATCTCTGACAGGGGCCATTCTGCCTCCAATCCCTGACAGAACATCAGGAGAACCTCACTTGAGGTCAGGATCCTGGCTCTTTGAGTCCTGGCCTAACATCCTCTCTGTGGCCCTGGGTGAGCCAGATACCAAGCTGCAGACCAAAGACCAGGTGGGACCCTGGGTCACCTGGTAGGCATATTGATATCCCAGCTGAGGGAGAAACAGGCCAGATGGGATTCTCAGGACTTCCCTATTCCCTGTCCACCCCCCCCTCCTGCCCAGCTCACTGCATGGCTGGCTGGGTCTGCACTGCAGGGGCCTGAGGAGAGCAACTAGGGCTCCTTCCTGTCACAGCTGGGCCCTGCTCACAGTGCGCTTGTTGGCCTCCATGTGTCTGTGTCTTCGTGTCCCTTTTACATGTGCTGCTGCTGCTCTCCCTCCTCAGCCTTTCCTCCTTCCTGCCTTCTTCTGCTCTCCCCAGTTTCCCAGCTTCAGGCACCCATCTTTCAGGCAGGAGGTGGAGAAGCCGCTCAGCGGGGCCAGACCTCTTCCCCACCCACCCAGGTGTCTTCCTGGCCTCTAGCCCCCCTCCTGTGTGAGCAGCCGGCCTGGCAGGCCAACCATAGGGGAGTTTCAAGGGCATGGAGCAGTGGCCTTTCCCATCAGCCACAGCAGCTGCCACACAGTTTGGTCTTGGCACTTTGAGCCTCTGAGAGAGGCTTCTGAATACCCCCAGCTCCTTCCTCCACGAAGACTTTGATCTGAGACCCTGGTATATTGGTATAAAGGACCAGCTCCCAACCCTAACCCCAGTAGAGCATGAGCCAGGCAGTGGACCCAGGGTTAGTGGCTCCGGGCGGGGCTCTGTGCTTGCGCCTGCGCAGCCACACCTCCTCCCCCAGCAGAAGCTCCTCCCAGCACACGTCATTGGGAGTGTGGGGAGGGACAGGCCCCATGTGCTGTGCTCCTTGTTGGTAAGGGACAGTTGAGCTGCCAGTATGAGGTGCTGCAGAGCCATGTTGGCCTGCAAGTGACGGGCAAGTGGCCTTTGGGCTTGGTCCTGTCCACCCACTGGTGGCACCTCCCCAGACCCACTCTCATCTGGGTCTGTGGCGGCGGAAGGAGCGAGAGATCCCAGCACTAAACTCTCCCTCGCTCTGTTTTTTGAGGAACCTGAATGAACCTGAAAGCAAAGACCGGGTGGAGACGCTCAGGTGAGAGGGCCGGAGCCAGCACTGGCCCTGCCCAGGCCACCGGGCTTGCCACAAGCCGCCTGCTCCTCTCTTCCTTCTGCCTCTTGGCCCTTTCTCCGGTGGTTCTGCCCTGTCCGCACCCTCTTGTGGGCCTCCCCTTCCTCACAGAATTTCCCTTTCCCAGGCGCACTTGCAATAGTTCTGGGTCCTTCTCAGATCGTAATATATTCCAGAAGTCAGAGCCTTGCGTCCGGCGTTTGGGGCTCTAGGTCCCTGCCCCTTGACTGCCTTCGCTGCTGCCTCAGCCTCTCTGGAGGGACAGTCTGTGCCACATTGCCTTGAATGCACTCATTCCTTGCATAGCCCTCCCCTCTTCAAAGAAAAAAACTGTAACCGCATGGAACTGTCACCCCACCCGCCTGGCTTCTCACCCCCTACCCTCTATCCCCGAGAGACTGAGGGCCAGAGGACTGCCCCTGCCTCTCACCCCGGGCTGCCCCTGGACCAGAGTGTGACCCTCCCTCTTCCAGCTCGCTGCTCTGTGCTCCCTCCCGCTCTCCTCCCTAGTCTCAGGGTCTGTCTGCCAGGGTGGCTCTCCTGTGGGTGGGTTGCCTCAGCCCCCGGCTGACACCGCCTCTGCCCTCTTCGCAGACCCCACGTGGTAGGCAGTGGAGGCAATGACAAAGAGAAGGAAGAATTCCGGGAGGCTAAGCCACGCTCACTGCGCTTCACGTGGAGTATGAAGACCACGAGCTCCATGGAGCCCAACGAGATGATGCGGGAGATCCGCAAGGTGCTGGACGCCAACAGCTGCCAGAGCGAGCTGCACGAGAAGTATATGCTGCTGTGCATGCACGGCACACCGGGCCACGAGAGCTTCGTGCAGTGGGAGATGGAGGTGTGCAAACTGCCGCGGCTGTCTCTCAACGGTGTCCGGTTTAAGCGGATATCAGGCACCTCCATGGCCTTCAAAAACATTGCCTCCAAAATAGCCAATGAGCTGAAGCTTTAACAGGCTGCCAGGAGGGGGGCAGCAGAGGCCTGCCAGCCGGACTTGGCTGCTGGGGCCTGCCCCTGTGCCCCACCTGGGCGAGACTGCAGCAATGGATTGGCGTGTCTCCCCTGCTGGCACTTGTCCCCTCCCTGGCCCTTCTTGGTTTTTTTCTTCCATGTTGTGGGGGATGGGAGATGTTTCTTCCCCATCCCACATTCACCCTGCCCAGAAATCCCTCCTTCCCCTCTCTCCCCACCAGAGGCAGGGACGGGGAGGGGCGGTGGGGGGGCAGGGCTCCCCCTCGGTACTGCGGTTGCACAGAGTATTTCGCCTAAACCAAGAAATTTTTTATTACCAAAAAGAAAAAAAGAAAAAAAAAATCCCAGCAGCCACCTTTCCTCCCTGCCCCATTGGGACAGTTGAGACTGGATCTGTGGGGTTTCCCGGGAGGGTGGCTCAGGGCTGGAACACTCTCAGGCAAGAGTGGTGGAGTTCCCTGGCAGGCCCTCCGCCAGGCCCACTTTGGGCTTCTCCCCTCTCCTCCCCTCCTTACCCTCCAAGCGAACCACCAGAGGTGGCCTTCCCCTGCCCTCAGGCCCCTGGGCTGCAGGCCTGGGCAGCTGGGGGCTGGGCGGGGGTGCTGCACAGCCCTGGAGAGGACAGGGCCGTGGGCGGGCAGGCGGCAGGGGCCCAAGCCTCCCTCCACACTGTATCCTCTGCCCCCCTCCCCAGAGCTGGGCATTCCTTCCACAAGCTGCTGTGGGGACGTTTGTTCCCCTCCTCAAAAGTCTGTGCCATCTTCTCCTACCCCTCCCAGCAGAAGGAGGGCTGACCTGGGGCTGGGAGAGGGGAGGGGACTGCGGGGCAGATGGGCTCCTCGGCCCCCAGGGGGCCACTTGGGCTGCTCATCTCCCTGACAGGGACGCTGGGCTTCTCCGTTCTGGGAGAGTCTTTGTTTCCTGAAAGCACAGCCCCTCGCCATCCCTCCTCCCCACTGCTTCCCCGTCATTGGCATTAATCTGGGCACCAGCTCGCTCCACAGCAGTGACTGCCCGCACCACTCTCATCTCGGCCTTGCCTTCTTCTTCCTGACACTGTCGCCCCTCCTCTCAGGAGACTGCCCAGGGCCTCCATGGCCGCCTGGCGGAAGGCTGGATTGGGCGGCAGGGCCCGGAGTGTCTGCCTCCCTGGGGTGGGGACAGATGGGCGAAGCGACCCCCCCGCTTGCTAACCTCGGCCAGTGTGGGAGTGGGTGGCTGTGGGCGCTTGGCTGGTGGTGGCCACTGCATCCCTTAATTTATTTCTCTGCTGTTTCAGTTCTTGAGAAATGGGGGGAGGGAGTCCGACAGGCTGCCCCTGCCCTCACCTGAGTTGTACATTTTTTTGTGATGGGTTTTATTTTTTATTTTATTATTTTATTATTATTATTTTTTTGATTTATGATGACTCCACCCCTGTTCATCACCCCCACTCCCAGGCCAGGCTCAGCAACACATCAGAGCCCTTGAGTCCCAGGAAGGGGCCTCGCCAACCTCAGCCCTCCTTACCCCCTGTTCCACCATGGCTCCGGCTCAGACCAAGGGCTCCCCCTCCCTCCCTCCTCCTGCCCTACGGAACAGTCCGGGTGCTCCTAGGGGGCCGGGAGGGCATGGCTTGGCTCCCAAGGGGAGTGGGGGCCAGGGGCACCCAGGCCAGGTGGCCCCTCCCCACCTAGCCCCTTCCTCCCACCCGGCCCTGCACTTAGTTTCTCCTCTGGATCAAACACGTAATAAAGAGAATGTTTGGAATCTGAGCTGCCTCCTCCAGTTTCTTCTCCCAGCCAGGCAGGGACCCAGTCCCCCAGGGGCAAGATGTAGCCTGGCTGTGTCAGCTCTGAGGAGAGTTGGTGCTGAGGGAGGCTAGTGCTGGGTGGGCCAGCTCCCTCCCACCCTCTGGGCACCCAAAGGCAAAAGACCCAGCCAACTCAGGAGGTTGTATTTATTTATTTTTAAAAAACATTGAAAAATAAACCCATGTCTCCCTAAGTTCCCAGCCCCCCTTTCCCCAAGCTCCAGGGAGGACGGGTGAGGTGGGCACCCTCAGGGCCCTTCAGCATTCCCACCTGGCCCTGCAGAAGAATGGGACTTCCTTCAGGACTCTGCCCACCTCCCCCCACCCCTCCCCACCTCACCCCAGGACTTATTGCTAAAAGGAGGGAAAGGGGAATGAGGACAGCCAACACCCCATACTGTCCTACCCTTCCCCCATGCTAAGGTCACTACCCCCTACACACAACAGGCAGGCCCAAAGGACAAGCCTCTTGCAGATAAGGAGGCAGCCATTCCAGTCCTAGCCAGGAAGCAGAGTCCTCAGGCCAGCTCTGAAGGCCCCTTAGCCCCAGCCTGCAACTCAGCTGCCAGGACACACGCAGAACCCACAGGCTGGGCTGTGCCAACTGGCAGCTCTGGGTCTTTGAAAGATCTGGCAAGAGCTCTAGTCCCTTCTGTCCTCAGAGATGCCAGCAAAGGGGTTCAGGAGCCCGTGGGTGGTAGAGGACCCCAAGGCTCAGAGTGAGGGTGCTGGAGGTTCCAGAGGGGCTCCGATCAGGGTAGGTGGGGGCTGAGGACCAGGGCGGGCACTGTGGCGGGAGGCAGGCAAGGCCGGGCGGATGAGAGGTGGAGGGGGCTGATTAGGAGCGAGCCGAGGCTGCAGGAAGCGGCCCTGCTGTAGTGGGGGTGGCTGGCGAAGCAGGGTGGGAGCCGTGGGCAGAGGTGGCCTCAGCAGCGGGGGAGGCTGGGACAGCGAGGAGGGCAATGGAGGGGGTGGCGGTGCAGGGGGCACCGATCTGGGCACAGATGTTGAGACAGATGTAATCTGGACCTGAGGAAAGAGGAAAGAATGAGAAGGGCGCTTATGCTTGCCCCCCTCCCCGGCCAGCCTCGGGGCACTCCAGCACCTCTCCTCCCCTCTGAGGGCTTCGTTCCCCTTCTCACCTCATCGTCCTCCTCTAGGGCTGGGGCTGGCAAGGGAGCCCCTCTCCTGGCCTGCTCCATGGGCACTGGGGCTCCGGGGGCCCCATCCTGCTCGGCCTCCCACTCCTGCAGCACCTCCTCCAGATTGAAGCGGCGCCGGTAGCTCACAAAGAAGGTCTTCACCTGGGTCAAAGTCTTGTTCCCGATCACCTCGGCAATAGCCCCAAAGTCTTTGCCATATCTACGGATGGCTGCAAGGGTCAAAAGGGCAGCAAAAGTGTGAATATCCTTCAGAACTAGTTACTTCCCTGCCCCTTCCCATCAGCTTTTTGGAAGGTAAGAGGTGGATTCCTGGGGTCTTCTGTCCTCCTCAATAGTCTAACCCACCTTGCACAGCCAAAAGCTGCTCATCTGTGGTCCATCGGGAGTTGAACTTGGTATTGGCCTGAAGAACAAAGGATATGTTTTGTTTTGTTTTGGTACCAGGTTTAAACCCAGGGGTACTTTACCTTCATGCTACATCCCCAGCCTTTTTTTTTTTTTTTTTTTTTGGTACCAGGATTGAGCAGAGGGTTTGCTTAACCATTGACCACGTCCCCAGTTCTTTATTTTGAGACAAGGTCTTCCCTAAGCTTCTGAGGGCCTTGCTAAGTTGCTAAGGCTGGCTTCAAACTTGTGATCCTCATGCCTGGGATTTCAGGCTTGTCCCACCATGCCCAACAAGGAATATATAATCTTTATAAAGTAAAAAGTTATGGAAACAGGGGCTGGAATTGTAGCTCAGTGGTAGAGCTTACCTCAAACGTATGAGGCACTGGGTTCAATCCTCAGCACCACATAAAAAATAAATAAATAAAATAAAGGCATTGTGTCCATAAACAACTAAAAATATTTTTTAAAATGTGGAAAACAATGTTTACTTTAGCAGCAAATATACTAAAGTTGGAATGATACAGAGAAGATTAGCATGGCCCCTGTGCAAAGATGACACAAATTTGTGAAGCATTCCATATTTTTAAGTACATGTATTAAGACACGAATGGTGTAACTCCACTTTGTATACAACCAAAGATATCAAAAATTGTGCTCTATATGTGTGATATGAATTGAATCACATTCTCCTGTTATATATAATAAATTAGAATAAATTAAATTTATCTATATATGGAAAACAGGGGCTGGTGATATAGCTCAGTTGGTAGAGTGCTTGCCTCACATGCACTAGGTCCTGGGTTCAAACCCAGCACCACACACACATACACACAACAAAAAAGGAAAACAGAAGCCCTGTACCCCTTATCAATACCCCCTTTCTGTTCTGCCTCCGAGAACTCCCTTTTCCACCCAGTTGTGAACCTTACCTCAGGGGGGCGGAGTGGGTCGATGCCACCCTCCAGGGCTTGGCGGAGGCTGCTGTTGGCCTGCTTCATGCTCTGCACCTGAGAAGGCCAGGAGGGAGGGACATCTAACCCTCTGTCCCAGGAGGTCACCATCCCTGCCTCACCTGAGCCCCAGTGTGCAGTCAATCCCACGTCCTCCAACAAAGAGCTGTACCACCACTGGGCACACGGTCCATCACAACCACTCAGTGGAGCTGACACTGAGAGCCTCCCCTGTTTGCAAACCACTTTTTAAAGAGGGCCTGCATCCCAGAGGATGGGGCCACGACAGGGGGCCACGACAGGTGTCACACCTGCGCCATCTCCCCTACATCACAGCTACCCCAGAACTTAGTTCCCAGGAGCTGCTGGCCTCCTCTCCTAGGTCCCCACCTGGCGTTTGAGGGAGATGAGCTGGGAATCGAGTCCCCGGAGTGTGAGGTTGGCAAGGTCTGGGCTTCCTGACACTGCAGTGAGGCCCTCAGGACTCAGGTACATGCCCTTGGGTGGGCGTCGCCGGGTTCGGAGCGGGTGGTGGCGGTACTGAGACACCTGGACCTCCTTCTTTCCAGGGCCTGGGCGCGTATTCAGGGGCCTAGAGGGCAGAGGCTGCAGAGAAAGGAGAGAGGGCAGGTGGTGCAGAGCCAGAGGGCGGGGGAGGCAGGTGGGCAGGTGGGGCCACAGCAGCTGGAGACCTCACCTCTCTCTTGGGGTCTCCAGCATCTGGCTCTCCCTCACTCACGGCTCCTCGTCCCTCTTCAAGCTCATCGCTGTGGACACAGGAGGGAATGAGGCAGGGTCCCAGGAAGTCTGTCTGCCCCCACCCTGTGATGACCCAGACCCCACCTGTCTTCTTTGTCCTTCCGGCCACCCAGCCGCCGTGCCTGTCTGTCCATCACACTGGTTCGGCTGCGGGTCTTCTTCCAAGAGTAATAATACTTCACCAGGCTGGGAATGAGCTTGTCAGGCAGCTGGGGGAGCAAGGCCAGAGGTGGGCACCCAAGGGAGCTGGTGGGAGTGGTGGGCTGGGAAGCGCTGGGGGCGGGGCAGGCGTTACCATCTGCTGGATCCGCTGGAAGCACTTGCCGTGGAAGCCGAAGGCCTGCTCGAACAGCACCTTATCCTCCACGGTCCACTCATCAGGGAACGGGGTGAAGTTGGCCAGGTCAGCCAGTGACTTCTCCACATCATGCTTATGCCACAGGAGCATGCCCAGTGCCTGGCCCAGGACAAGGGGCAACTCAGGCTGCACTGCCCCCAGCACTGTCCCATCCCCTCCCCCAGATCTCCACAGGGGCCAGGTTCACCTGCTCGATGTTGTAGCCATGCTTCTCCTTGGCCATAGCAATGTACTTGTCAACTGCAAGGGAGGGCACAGTTCCTAACCCAGGCCTGTCCAGAGAGGGGAGGGGTACCCCACTCTGGAGCGAGGACCCTAAACCTGAGTCCCAAGGCAGAGGTGGAACCCTCAGTTCAGCCTCCAGCCCACTTCTTTCTTCTTCTTTTATTTATTTTTTTTTGGGGGGGGTAATGGGGTCTCCCTATGTTGCCCAGGCTGGTCTCAAACTCTGGGGCTCAAGCCATCTTCCTGCCTCAGCTTCCCAAGTAGGTGGAACCACAGACACAGGCCTCAGCACCTGGCTTTCTGCCTCAATCCAAGCCACCCCCTCCCAGGGCTGAGCCTGAGCCCGGGGTACTGCCCTACTCACGCTTAGCATCTGACACGCAGTGGTTGGGTGACCACACCAACATCCCCTTCAGCTCCTTGTTGCTGTAGCGAGCTGGGCTCTCTGAAAGGCAGAGAAGGAGGAAAGACACTCAGATTAGCCTGGTGGCTCTAGCCTGGACCCAAGGCCAGAGGGCAGCAGGGGAGTGGGGCCTGAGAGGTGAGGCCCAGAAGGGAAGGAGGAGCAGAGACCAGACAGGAAAGCAGAGCAAGAAAACTCACCATGCCATGGGGCCACCCACCCCCGCCTGCCCGCAAGCCTGTCCTTCGGCCAGCCAAGGGCTCCTCAGGTGCGGCTGCAGGCCAAGCCAGGGCCCCCACCCCTCCCTCTGCCGCCTGTCCTGCCACTCACCAGGCTTGCACTCCGGAATTACGGCCTGGTAATTGGTTCCAACTCGGATCATGCTGTCTGTGGAGCCAGGGGAAGGCAGTCAGGACTCCAGGGAAGGAGGGAGGGCGGGAGGATGTGGCGGGGGAGGTAGCTGGGCTGGAGTTCTCCCTCCTGACCACCCAGGGCCCCCACCTTCCAGGAGGCTCACTTTTCCCTGATCTTCCCCCAATTACCCTCAGCCAAAGAGGGGACTAGAAAAGAGAGAGACCCTGCCTAGTCATGGCCATATCGGATGGGGAGGGGGCAAGCCAGGCCAAGCAGAGTGCTTTGTTCCAGCAGAAGGTGGGGGCTTGGAGGGCAGACCCTAGACCTGGACCACAGCCCTGCAAGGAACCCAAGGCTCCTCCCCACCACATGAGCCTCAGCTCCGTGTCGAGGTGTCTTTCCAGCCCTTGCCCCAGCCAGACCTCAGTCCCCTGCAAGGTGGCAAGGTGTGAGGGACCCAATCTATGCAAGGGAAGCACGCCTAGGTCTCTCAGTGAGTAAGGGCAGGGCCAGGGCGGACAGGACTACCTCCATGGCCAAGCCTCCAGATCCCCTGTGCCAGCAGCCCCAGACTTGAGGGAGAAGCAAGGCAGAGGCTCCAACCCAGGAGGACAGGAACCATTAACATAATATGCTCCTTAGTCTGCAACTCTTCTCCCTCCCCCACTTCGCGGCCCCTGGGCCAGTCAGTGCGCCTTTAACCCCAGGCCGCCGGGCTCACCGTGCGAGTGCTCCTCCTCGCTGCTGTCATCCTCCGAGTGCGGCTGTCCGCCGTTGGGCGCCGTCTTGGCCCGGCTGCGGGACAGGATCCCGGAGCCCGCACTCGGCTTTTCCATCACCGAGGGCATTACCCCGCCCGGCTGCCCCCGGGGGCGCGGGAGCCTTCGGAGAGCGACGGTGGTTACCGCGCTCTCCTCGAGTGCCACGCGCGGCCCGGCCTGGAGAGGTCGCCACTGAGGCTACAAGAGGCAGGAGGTCAGCGTGGCTAGGGTCCGGCGGGGCAGGAGCCCAAGGGGCAGCCCCAGCGCTCCCCGCGACCCCCACGGGCGAGGGCGTCAGAAAAGTTTGTGCAGAAGTGGGGTACGCGGGGGATGAGCGCAAGGTCCGGCGCTGCTAGGGCACGCTAGCTCTGTGCGCCCCTCGGGGTTGAGGCTCCCCTGGAGAAGTCGGGGAGCCCTGCCCTCGGGGCGCCCGAAGCCCCGCCGTCCGCCTGCCCACGCCGTTCACCCGGCGAGTGCTGCAGCGTAATTTACGTCCCCCGCGGGCTCCGTGCCTCTCGGCTGAGCCAGGGATGCCCCAGTCTCGGGGTTAGGACCCCTGCCCGGACCAGACCCTCAGCCCGCGACGGCAGCCGGCGGGGCCGCGGAGGTGGCGGGACGGCGCGCACGGCGCGCGGCGCTGGGGCAGAGTTGCCGGGAGGCGGGCGGAGCGCAGCCGCGGGCGCCGCCTCGCACCCTCCCCGGCGCGCTCGCTCTCCCCGCCGCGCTCGCGCTGCTGCTCGCTCGCCCGCTCTCCGCCGCCGCTCGCTCCTCGCGCACACAATGAAGCTGCTGGCAGGGAAGTAGTGCCGGCTGCGGCCTCAGCACCCCTCCCCCAGCCGATGCCTCCGCCAGCTGAACATCTGGCCCTGGGGTGGGAGGGAGGGCCCGGGGGCGGGGCCTGGGGGCCGGGGCTAGACCTCCAGGGGGTGGGGTCAGGACCGGGGTGGGGAGCGAGTCCCTCCTTGGGGCCCTCTGCAGTCCCTGGGCCCCCAGACTTACTCCTGGGGGAGATCCCACTGCCCCCCAGGAGTCGCCGGGGGTCAGCCCCACCCACGCGCTCACCGGCCCCACACACCAGTGGGCTCGGGTTACTGCCGCCTGCCCCGGGGGCCCAGAGGCCGCCTGCCCGCCCGCCCGGGTGGAGCCCAGCTTTTCCTTCCATTTCCCTTCCTGCCAAGGAACTCCCCGCCCCCCCTTCCGCAGGGGGGGACCCCCCTTCATGCGCCCTTGGGGGCCAGAGCGGATGGGAGGCCGGACAGGCGAGGAATAAATTCCTCCAAGAGCTACTGGGCCAGAGCCTGGCTTCTGGTGGATCTGTAGGTCCCCAGGGGTCACCCCAATTTCCTTTAACTACTGCAGCCTGCACCCCCAAGACGGTGGCATCAAAGGCTGAGGGATAGAAGTGGAAGGTCGAAGGGAAGGTTTGGACTGCTAGGGGAGAGAGGGGTGGGTCTCCTCCCCACTGGGTTCACTGTCACCCCAGCTGGAAGCAGCATCCCCTCCCCCCGGACAAGCACGGGCAGAGTGACAGACAGGGAAGCGGGTAGGGAGGCACAGACGGAGATGGGGGAGGGGGTGGGCAGAGACTTTCAAAGCCAGACCCAGCCACCCTGCCAGGCACACAAAGAGCCAGCACACACACCGGCGGCGGCTCTGAGACTGCTAGCAGCGCCGGAGCCCGTCCCCGCCGCCCAGGGCACGTGCTGCAGCGCACACAGGCCCAAGCCCCCGCCCGCCGCCCCTCCCTCCTGGAGCCCCGGACTCTTGGACACGCCTTCACCCGGTCACACCCCGGTGTGCCCAGACCGAGTCGCGCCTGCACTCGCGCCCTCTCTCCCTTCCCTTCCTAGGCCACTCTGTAATCAGATTCCTAAATTTAGAAGCAGCCCAGGGCTCAGCCAGGGATCCCTGCCCCCACCCACACTGCCTGTGGCCGACCGGACTGGGTCCTGCGGTGGGGCCACGACCTGGCTGGGGCCGCCTGTTCCTAGGGGGCTCCTTGCGGGCGGCCAGGCAAAGTCAGGCGCGACCCCACCCGGCTGCTGTGCTATCCGCTGTCGGGGCATTTGGGGCCACCCAGCCAGCAGCCACGTTGCCCGCCACACCTCGGGCCAAGGCTATGGGGCCTTTTTTCCTCCTCTTAAATCATGGATTGGGCACCAAGCCCCAGGGTGGAGAGGTCTGGACAAAGGAGAAAAGTGAATGGACCAAAGACCGGGTCGGAGCTTAGGGGTCCGCTTCAAGATGAAAAGTCTTTCCAGACTGAGCCCTCCTGAGTGGCGGGGTGCCATCCCTGCCCCCAGCACCTCCACCCTTGAGGGAGGCTGTCACTGTCCCGTTCTGCCTGGCAGGCAACCATTGTGTGCACCACCCTCTTCCACCAAGGCATCTTTCATCTTGCCTGCTGGGGCCTATTAGGCAGGGCCTCAGTTGGGTCCCCCATCCCCCTCCTTGCCTCTTTGCATACTCAGATCTAGGGTCCTGGGCCCAGCCCCCTAAGCACCCCCCTAGGCCTCAGCATCTAGCTGATTCCTCACCACCACCTGCTGCACCTTCAGTGATGCCGGAAGCTTGCCTCCATCTGCAGGGATGCCGAGACCGAGACCTTCCCCAACCTGGAGCACCTAATTCTGTTCACACTTCTCTTAGGGCCAAAGGAAGATCCTGCTCTGGAGGTGGGGGCAGGGAAGAAAGGTTTATTCCTTGGGGTGGGGGATCGGGTCCCTAGGCCCTATGAAGTGAGGTTTTAAAGAAGTAAGACATGACACCCAGGGCCATGGTAGGAGTTGGGGGCAGCTGTGGGGGCCACGGGGTCCAGAGAGGAGGTGCATTCCTAGTGAGCAACCTTCCCCCAAGGGGCAAGGGCACACAGCAGGGTTCGAAAGGGGAGGAACAAGGCCCAGCCCTCCCCACCTGCTGCAGCCGCCCCCTCCCCAGATGGCCCCCTCTTTTGTGCGAAGGCACACAAAGGACAAGGGGCCCCGGCCGGCCTGGCCATCTGCTCCCAGCAGCCTGAAGGCTCTTAAAGAGACAGCACCCCCTCCCTGCCGCCCTGGGGCTATGGGGTGCTGTGGTACCACAGGACTGAGTCACAGCAATACCTCAGATCCCACGTCCCTTTCCCTGGCCCCCTGAGTTCCCACTTTAGGAATTATCCTCCCACAGACCTGGGGTGCAGAGGTGCCACGTGGCCAGAAACATGGGGTATGGGAGGGGAGAGGAGAGGCAGCCCAGGGACCAGCCCCTCCTCTCCTCCACCCTGAGGCAGCGGGAAGAGGCCAAAGCAGCCTGGTAGCCTGGCTTGTCAGCCTGCTGCGAGAACCAGAATCCCTCACCTCCCTGATGCTACCTGCAAGCTTGTGAGGTAGAGCCGGGAGCCGGAGCCGCAGGTCTCCCTGGAAAGCCCTGCCCACCCTTTCAGCTGGGGCTCTCTACTCATCCTTCAGCTGGGAAGAGGGATGACAGCGCCTTCTCTTTGAGAGCTGCAGGCCAGGATGCAGGCTGCCTAGCAGCTCGCAGAAGCTGGTGAGCAGGGCGCATTTGTTTCCTGCACTCTTCAGATGAGGAGACTGAGGCTCCCACACCAGGCCTCGGCCCGAAGCCTTCCTCCCTTCTCCCAAGGCCCCTTACCCCTCAGGTCCCCAGGGAAGTTATCCCTGGCCTGGCCAAATGCACTTGGTGCTCGGCCACACAGTTCACAGACACAAGTGTACTTGATTTGTATGATGGTGTCCCTGAAATCACTGCTGTGTTCTCAGGGCCTGTCCTACAGCAGGCGCCCCACAGAGCACTCCTCTCCCCCAAGCTCTTCTGCAGTCTGCCAGCCAGGCATCCTGTGTCTTCCCTCAAGGTGAGGCAGAGGGGACAAAGGTTGCACAGGGATGCTGGGAAAGGAAAGGAGGGTGACCTTGGGTGAGCCATCCAGCCCCCCTCCCTCCTCCCAAAGGCGGGGGCAGTTCCAGCCAATCCCCAACCCTCCAGGCGTGCCAGACAGACTGGGACTGTCCCCAGTGAGGCAGTCCGCTGTGGTGTAGTGCCTGGGACCCTGGCCAGGCCCTCAGTGGCCACAACCAAGGGGCTAAACTTGGGGAGGAAGGCAGGCAGTTAGGCCTGGGGTGAAGGAGGGAGGGTGATAGGGCCTAGGCAGGAACCTGGCTGAACTGTCTATCATGGGGGCTGAAAGTGCTCCCCTCAGCTGGGAGTGGGGGGAGGTGAAGTCTCTGTTGCCCTCCCCCCATGCTGCCCAGACAGGAATTTGGTCCCTCCCTGTCTTCCGCACCCTTTGGGCCTTCTGATGTGTGGCCCAGGTAGCTACCCTCCCATTTCTGGGCCCTCCTGGTGACACTCTGGCCTTCTAGCCAGCTCTACCCGGAGTCCCTTGTGAAAAGACAGAGATGACAGAGGTAAAAGGCTGCTGCTTGGGGGAAGGACAGAGCTAAAGCCGGCATGAGGTCAGCAAGGAGACCCCAAGCTTCCCAAGGAGACACCCAGGATGAGGAAAGCAGACTCCTTGAGCCAAGCAGGAACTGGAGGAAGGGTCAGCAAGACCTCAGGAGACAGAGGCAGAAAGGCAACAGTGACCTCCTGGGCTCCGTGAAGGGGCAGCTGCATGACCCAGGAACCCACTCCTTTTCTCTGGAAGCAGTGAGGGGGGGTCTTCCCTACCCCTTACCTGGGCAAAAGCTGCGCCCTCTGGTGGTGGCAGCATGAACCAGCGGGGTCCTACCATAGCCTGGACACAGACATCTTCCCAGGGAGGCTGAGCCTGGCACACCTAGGAGCCCCAAGTTCCTGGATTGAGTGCCTGGACCATGGTTCCCTCAGGGCCACCGAGAACCTCTCAGAGTAGTCACATGCAGCAGAGGCCCCTAGAAACATAGCAGTGGAGACTTAAGAGTGTGGAGGACAAAAGCAGACCAGGAGCTCAAATCTAGGGTGAGTCCCAGCTCACTGTGTGGCCTCAGTGCAGGTCCTTGGCCTCTCTGGACCCCAATCCCTTCATCTATAAAGGGAATGAGAGGGCTAGAGTTGTAGCTCAGGGGTAGAGCGTTTGCCTACCATGTGTGAGACACTGGGATTGATTCTCAGCACCACTATATAAATAAAAAAAATAAATAAAGGTCCATTGACAACTAAAAAAATATTTTTTAAAAAAGGTATGACAATCATCCTGATCTCATTGATTATTAAGAGAATTCAATGATGGAATGTAGTTAAGAACATCAATTGAGCTGGGCACAGTGGCACACACCTGTAATCCCAGTGGCTTCAGGGACTGAGGCAGGAGGATCACAAGTTCAAGGCCAGTCTCAGCAACTTAGACCCTGTTTCAAAATGCAAAATAAAAAGGGCTGGGGATATGACTCAGCGGTGAAGCGTCCCTGGGTTCAATCCCCAGTATGAAAAATAAATAAAAAAGAAAAGTCATCAATTCTGAAGCTGGAGTCCCTACTTGAGCACCCTGGCAGGGCCCTCTCTGCACATGGCTCTTATACCCTATAGACCAGCTCAAGGATATCCCTAGTAGGATTCCTGGATCTAACCTCTCACCTCCAGAGCAAGAAGCTTCCCCTCCATGACATCAGACAATTGACATCCTCCTTTAGACTTGTTAACAGCTCCACATTCCTGCCTCAGCCTGATCCTTCCAATCCTTTAGGCACACAGAGCTGAAAACACATTTTTTTGTTGTTTGTTTGTTTTTGTACTAGGGACCAACCCAAAGACACTTTACCACTGAGCTACATCTCCAGCCCTTTTTAGTTCTTATTTTGAGAAAGGATCTTGCTAAGTTGCCTTGACCTTGTGATCCACCTGCCCCAGACTCTTGAATGGCTGGGATTGCAGGTATGCTCCACTGCACCAGGTGCTGAATAGAGATTCTTATCTTTCTTTCTTTCTTTTTTATGGGGTGGGGGTGGTACAAGGGATTTAAATCAGGGGCACTCAACCACTGAGCCACATCCCCAACCCTATTTTGTATTTTATTTAGAGACAGGATCTCACTGAGTTGTATAGTACCTCGCCATTGCTGAGGCTGGCTTTGAACTTCTCCTGTCTCAGCCTCCCCAGCCGCTGGGGTTACAGGCATGCGCCACCACGCCCAGACAGACTCTTAAATACAAATACAACTTGGATCCTGTCCCACTCCTGCTCAGCAGCCTTCCAAGGTTCCCCACTGCCTTCCAGGCTAAGCTCTCCTCTCCCAGCCCAGGACTCAAGGGTTTTCTAGCCTGTGTCTGATCCAGCCAAACAGGTCTGCTCACTACCCACCAAGCCCCACCGGATACCCCAGAACGCCCCACCCCCCATGCAAATCCTGGCCTAGTCCACCCATCTGCAGGCCCCATGCCCAACCCTTCAGGACTGCTGTGTCCTGCAGGTGAGCTCTGCCCCCGCCCACCGCACACCCAGAGCTTCAGGTCTGGCAGCAAGTACCCCTCCCACCCCACCTCCCCCCCACGGCCCTCCACCACTCACCACCACCCCACCTTCTGTGTGGCTCTTAGCCTTGCCTGTCACGTCTGGAGAGAACTGAAGCCACTGGGAAGAAGCCCTTCCGTGGCTGCCCCTGCTCCCACAGATCCGGCTCCTGCCCTCTCCTGCTGGTGTGGATGCACCCCTCCCTTCAAGCCTGATCTCACTCCCAGGGTCCATGTGTCCCCCCCCCCCCCCCCCGTGGGGCCTTGCAGTAGCTTGGTCCCCACCAACCTCTCCGTAAGGATCATCTCCCCTTGAGCACCAAAAGCTGCTCCCACCCATGCCCCATTGCTGCTGGCCCTCTCTGGACCTTGTCACCCTAATGGCCCCTTTCTGCTAAAGCTTCTGCTGCCTTAAAAAAAAAAAAAAAAAAAAAAAAAAAAAACCTTTTTCCCCCAAATTGAGCTTCTTGAGTTATTCACACCCCTCCACCTTTGTCCTCACCGCCCACTCACTCCCCAACCCCCTGCAGTGCCACTGCAGCCTATGCCACTCCACAGACCATGTCCCTGCCAAGGTCACAAGTGGTTCTGCTATCTCTAAATCCATAGGCCCTTCTCAGGATGGGCTCACTCAGCCTCTGGGCAGGACTGGACAGAGAGGGCCACCTCCTTCTCCTGCTCACCAGCTCCTCCCTGGCTCCCATTCTGGGACCTTCTGTTGGTTCTTTGGGGTCTGTCCAAGACCTTCAATTCCTCCAACTGAGGGCTGTGGACACCCCCAACCTCCATATCCCCACATCCAACCAACTACCTTCTGAACTGAGGTTTAGCTTGTTAACTCTTAGATCTGTTCAAAAGTGATCTCAGAATCTTTATCGTCATATGACCAGCAGGCACCCTCCTTCCTGCCAAGATTCAAAGGAGGAACTTGGAACTGCCTTCCACCCTTCCCTCTTCTTTACTCCCAGATCCATCCATCAGATTCCTATCAATGGGGGCTGGAGTTGTGGCTCAGTGGTAGAGCGCTCACCTAGCACATGCAAGGCCCTGGGTTCGATCCTCAGCACCACATATAAAACAAATGAATAAAATAAAAGTATTGTGTCCAACTACAACTAAAGAATAAATATTAAATATATATATATATGCTGTAAATGTACCTCCCCCAATGCCGCTACCCAGCCTTATCCCATTTAGGTTTTGGGTTTTTTGTTTTGTTTTGTTTTTTATCTTTTTTTGAATACCAAGGGTACTCAACCATTGAGCCACCTCCCCAGCCCTATTTTGTATTTTATTTAGGGCCAGGGTCTCACTGAGTTGCTTAGCGCCTCACTGTTGATGAGGCTGGCTTTGTGCTGTGATGATCCTTCCTCAGCACCACACCCCCAGCCACTTCATCTGGCTCCATGGGGTTTTTTGTATGTTTGTTTTTGTTTTTGCTGCCCCAGGAATTAAACGCATTGGTGTTCTACCACCAAGCCACATCCTTAACCATTTTAATCTACTTATATATTTTATTTTTGTGGCACTAGAGATTGAATTCAGGGTGCTCTACCCTAAGCTACATCTTAAATTCTAGTTCTTTTGTTTTTGTTTTGTTTTGTTTTGTTTTGTTTCAACACCCCCTTGCAGAGTTGCAGAGACTGGCCTTGAACTTGCAATCCTCCTGCCTCAGCCTCCTGAGTCACTAGGATTATAGGCAGGCGCCACTGAGCAAGGCTTCTCATCCCAGTATGGAAAGAGCCTGGTCCCAGTGGGCCTCCCGGACTCCTCTAATCTGTCCTTTATTCAACAGTCAAATCAGCCCTTCTGATCAAGTCAATCCTCTGCTTCTCATTATCCTGGGATTACAGTCAAGTTCAAGCTCCTTATCTCCTTCTTCAAAGTCTGTGCCCCTAACGTCCACTTGCCCTTTCCTGTTCAAGGATCCTTGTGGTGCTGTGGGCTTGATCCCACCTCCATGTCAGCCTCCCCAAGGCCCTAGACACCATGATTGGCCCAGAAGTTGCCTAGGACCTGAACTGGCCCAATCAGCTTGCTGCAAATATGGAACAAAGCCCAGGAAGCCCAGGAGCTCTGCCTGCTGTCTTTGATCTTCACAAAAAACCAACATTGCTGAGGGTAACTTGAAAAGATGGAGAAAGCGACCCACCTGTAATCTCAGCAGCTCTGGAGACTGAGGCAAGAAGATCACAAGTCTGAGGTCAAAATAAATTTGTTTGTTTTTGTTTTTTTTCTGTGGTGCTGGGGATTGAACCCAGGGACTCATGCATGCTAGGCAAGCACCCTACCACTCTACTGAGCCACCTCTCTAGCCCTTAAAAGAAAAGTTTAAAAGGGCTGAGAATGGGCTGGGGATGTGGCTCAAGCGGTGGCGCGCTCGCCTGGCATGCGTGCGACCCGGGTTCGATCCTCAGCACCACATACCAACAAAGATGTTGTGTCCGCCGAGAACTAAAAAATAAATTAAAAAATTTCTCTCTCTCTCTCTCTCCTCTCTCACTCTCTCTCTCTCCTCTCTCACTCTCTCTTTAAAAAAAAAAAAAAAAGATAAAAGGGCTGAGAATATAGCTGTGTGATAGGGCACTTGCCTAAAATCCAGGAGGCCCTGAAGTCAATCCTGAATAACACACATGCACACACACAAAGACACAAAAGAACTGGTTTCTCAGTGACAACATTGAGCCGACAACATTGAGCCTCTAGACCAACTTGAGCTGAAGCCACAGAACCTCGGAACTTTTTAGTCAATTTTCTTATTGCTTGAGCCTAGTGGATGTCTATGTTCTGTACTCTGCAACCACAACCTCAGAAACAATTCATCCTAAAAATGATTCTTCATCTACCTGCACGAATCGAGTTTCTTAGTTTTCGGCGTTCACAACATCTTTGTTGGTATGTGGTGCTGAGGATCGAACCCGGGCCGCACGCATGCCAGGCGAGCGCGCTACCGCTTGAGCCACATCCCCAGCCCCAACAGCTCCTAATTTTGTATTATGTTTTTTTTTTGGGGGGGGGCATTGAACCCATGGCCTCCTGTATGCTAGGCAAGCACTACCACTGAACTATATCACCAGCCCCCAGTTTCTGCTTTTCTTGCTGACTAATTCTTATTTACCTCCCAAAAGATAAAGCTCAGGTGTCACCTTGTCTATGACATCTGGCTCCCTCTCTCTCTCTCTCTCTCTCTCTCTCTCTCTTTTTTTTGATACTGGGGATTGAACCCAGGGGCACTCTACCACTGAGCCATTGAGCTACAACCCTAGACCTTTTTTTGCTTTGTTTTGTTTTGTTTTTGAGACAGTGTTAAGTGGCCCAGAATAGCCTCCTGCTTGTAATCCTCCTTCCTCAGTCTCCTGAGTTGCTGGATTATAGGTATAGGCATTCACCTCTACCCCAGGCTCCCCCCACCCCCATCTCAAAACTGACTACAGTCTAATGTAACTATCTACCTATTTATCTTTCCATCTCCTCCTCTGTGAGCCCAGAGACTTTGGCCTTTGTCTTATTTATCTGAACATCTCGGCTCTTTCTTTTTGGTGGGGGAGAGATTTCTGGTGATTGAATCCAGGGGTGCTTTACCACAGAGCGACATACCCAGCCCTTTTTATTTTTATTTTTTTTACTTTGAGAAAGGGTCTTGCAAAATTGCTTAGGGTCTTGCTAAGTTGAAGAAGCTGGCCTTGAACTTATGATTCTCCTATCTTAGCCTCCTGAGTTGCTGGGATTACAAGTTTGTGCGATCCCAGCTTCAGTGATATATTTTAATTGTACACACTAGTGGGATTCATTGTTACATACCCAAAATATAACCATTTATTTTGGTCAATTTCTTTCCTTAGTACTTCCCTTTAAGCCCAGTTCTTCATTTAGAATAACAACTGGTATATGGTAGGTATACAATAAATGGCTGCTGAGAGAATCAGCCTAAGGTATCCCAATTACCACCTCCTCAGGAAAGCACCTGCCCCAGCCCTTCTCAACTGCCCCACCCGCTTCACTCCATAAAGATTCACACTACTAGGCTCCATACTGCTTCTGCCAATCTTCCACTGATTTTGCCAGTATATAAGGAGCTCCTTAAAGTCAAAAGAGTAGCAATAATAATAGAAATGAAGGTAAACCAAGCGTGGTGGCACACACCTGTAATCCCAGGGACTCAGGAGGCTGAGGCAGGAGGATCACAAGTTTGAGACCAGCCTCAGCAACTTCATGAGGCCCTAAGCAACTTAGCAAGACCCTGTCTCAAAATTAAAAAAAATTAAAATTAAAAAGCCAGATGGGGTGGCACATGCCTGTGATACCAGCGGTTCAGATCAGGAGTTCAAAGCAGCCTCAGCAACAGTGAGGCACTAAACAACTCAGTGAGACCCTGTCTCTAAATAAAATACAAAATAGGGCTGGGGATGTGGCTCAGTGGTAAAGCGCCCCTCGGTTCAATCCTCAGTACCAAAACAGAAAAAGAAATAAGAATAGAGGTCAAGTGCCTATGAATTTTTCACATCCCCAGACCCTAATTTGTACAAATACATAGTAGGCACCTAATAATACTGTTGAATAAATTAATAGAAAAATAAACAAGTGAGTTAAATGCTTCACATAAGAAGAGGAGAAAGGGGCACCTACTTCCTTTAACTAGACCATCTCCTAAATTCACCACCACTTTACAATAGCCCAGTAAATTATAAATCCATCAGTGGATTAACCCACAGAGGAGGTCAGAGACTTCATGATCCAATCACCTCTTAATCCCCACCTCTGAATGCTGCTGCACTGGGGAATAAGCCTTCAACAATGAGTTCTGGGGGGACATTTCTTTTTTTTTTTTAATATTTATTATATTTTTAAGTGTAGATAAACACAACACAATGCCTTTATTTTTATGTGGTGCTGAGGATTGAACCCGGGTCCCACCCGTGCTAGGTGATCGCTAAGCCACAATCCCAGCCCTCTGGGGGGACATTTCTGATCAAAACTATAAACAACAAGTTGGGCTTGGTTGTGCACACCTTTAATCCTAGCGGCTCAGAAGGCTGAGATAGGAGGATAGCAAGTTCAAAGCCAGCCTCAACAAAAGTGAGGTGCTGAGCAACTCAGGGAGACCCTGTCTCTAAATAAAATACAAAATAGGGCTGGGGATGTGGCTCAGTGGTTAAGAGCCCCTGAGTTCAATCCCCAGTACCCCCCGCCAAAAAAAAAAAAAAAAACAACTATAAACAGCCATCTCTGCTGCCAAGTTGTTTTTTTCTTTTTTCTTTTTTGGTACCAGGAATTGAATCCAGGAGCACTTTACACTGAGCCACATCCCCAGATTTTCTTATTTTTTATTTTGAGACAGGGTCTTGCCAAACTGCTAGGGCCTTGTTAAGTAGCTGAGGCTATCTGGAAATTTCAATTGTCCTGCCTCAGCCTCCCGAGTCACTGAGATTACAGGTGTGCACCAGTGTACCCAGCCTCTTTGCCAAGCTTTAACCAGAAGATATTGACTGGCAGGTATCCAGAAACTGCTGATGAAGACTCAGTCTGTTGTTTGCTCCATCAATAAAGTATGCCAGGAGGGATTCTTGATGTCTCCTAGGAAATGGATTGGTAGGAGTCAGAGAGAGAATCCACAAATTATGGACAGAAAAGCCTGGTTGTGTTGGTGCACATCTGTAATCCCAGCAAGTCAGAAGGCTGAGGCAGGGGGATCACAAGTTTGAGACCAGCCTCAGTAATTTAGGGAGGCCCTTAGCAACTTAGTGAGACCCTGTCTAAAAAAAAAAAAAAAAAAAAAAAAAGACTATGGGCAGAGATCTTGACCTTAAACAGGAAGTCCCAGGGTCTTATAGGTTGAATTTTTCCTATCCAAAATCCCCATGTTGAAGTACTAACCCTCAGGACCTCAGAATGTGACTTTATTTATTTATTTGTTTGTTTGTTTATCTATTTATTTATTTATTTATTTTGTGTATGGTTCTGGGAATTGAAACCAGGGCCTCCTGCATGCCAGGCAAGTGCTCTACCACTGAGCTACATCCCCAGCACCTCTCTTTCTCTTTTTAATGTCCAGTGTTGCAGATGGAACCCAGGCCCTTGTACATACTAGGCAAGTGCTCTAACATTGACCTACACCCTAGCTCTGGACATAGGGTCAATGTCATTAAAGAGAGGTCATTGGGGGACCCAAATCTAATATGACTGGTAGAAGGGGAAAATTTGGACACAGCCATGTAAAAAGAAGGCTATGTGTGCATGATGACTGCCTCCTACAAGCCAAGGACAGGACCCTGCTTTAATAGCACCTTCTCTCAAAGCCCTGCCAATGCCTTGACTTTGGACTTCTGGCCTCTGGAACTGTGAGATTCTAACAGTGGTCCACTTTATGCTCTCTGCCACTGCCATTTATTTTTGAAATGGACACGTTTCTTTTTCTTCCTCTCTGCCCCTCCTTAATCTCAGGGGAAACCGGATTATCTTTCTTGCACATTTTAAGCAGATTTGCCTTTCCTGGATCACACACCCACCATAGGAAAGAAGTAATCCAGACTTTGGAGATGCTACCAGAAAAATCTCAGAAATGGCTATATCCCAAATTAACAAGTGAATTACAACTTCAACAGAGAACAGGGGAACATAGTTTTGAGTCATCTCTTTAAAAGCCCCCTGTTCCTGCTGATGGGAGAAACACAGCCTTTGGGACAGGAGTCTCCTGCGTTTCTCCTTCTTTTTCCTTTTTCTCAAAACTGTGTCCTTGTTATTGGGTTGGCATTGGGGACAAGGACCAAGCTTTTGGCAACAAGATATGCTTTTGTTGTTTGGTCTTCCCCGTCTGCGGCACTTGGTTACAGCAGCCATGGCAAACTAGAGAGGACCACAGTCTCTGTGCACAGCAGGTCTGTTCACGGGGGAGGTGAGTCACCTGGACAAAGACCTAAAAAGGCCTTGGACCTCAAAGCCAGGACATCTTTCCTCTTCTCTGCCCTTGGGAAGCAATCTCTGGGTCTTAGCTTCCCTGGTTTCCAGGGCCAGATAAACTAGATGACCAATTAGATGGTCAGAGGAAACCCAGGATCTCCAATATGCTTGACAAGTGCTCTACCGAGCTATGTCCCCAAACCACATGATCACTTTATTTTTATTTTGATTTATTTTCTTTCTTTCTTTCTTTCTTTTTTTTTTTTTTTTTTTGGTATGGGGATTTAGCCTAGGTGCACTTTACCACTGAGTTGCATCCCTAGTCCTTTTTATTTTCTATTTTGAGAAAGAGTCTCAGTAAGTTGCTTATGGCCAGGCTAAATTGCTGAGGCTGGTCCCAAATTTGGTCCTCCCAAGTTGCTGGGATTACAGGCTTGTGCCACTGCATCAGCTTATTTTGCTTATTTATTTATAGTTTTGAACCTTTAATGATAAATATATATACTATGGAGTTCAAGAACACTGTCCTCATCGTGTCATTGGGTCAAGGGCTGGGGTTACACACTGCAGAACTAACAAACAGGGTATGTGTCAACAAAGATACACACACGGTCACAAAATGTGAAACTGGTGCCTGACGCAGTTAAGTCTCGGTTTCCTCATCATTCAGCAGCATGATGGGCAACAGAGGTCCAGCCCCTGTTGTGCAGTGTGTGCCCTCCAGCTCGTCCACCTGTAGGTGGGGGGTCCGGGCTCAGCCTTGGCAGCCTCAAGGCCGGAGGCAAGCGACAGGGGAAGCAGGTGAGGGTTGCTTCTCACCTCCAGCAGCACCTGGTGCATCTTTCTCTTATTCTGTTCATAGCCCTCAACCAGCTCTTTGAGCACCTCCACCAGGTGCAACTGCAGACAAGAAGCCTGAATCAGGGCTGGGCACATAGCTCAGCTGGTAGAGTGCTTGCCTCGAGGCCCTGGGTTCTCAATCTCCAGCACCACCAAAAAAAAAAAAAAAAAAAAATGGGACTTTGGTGGCCTGTGGGGTCTAGTAAGGTTGGACCCAGGGAGAGGGACAGACCCCGGGTGGTACCTGGAGGCATAGAGGGAAGCCACGAGCCCCCCCCCCCCACTCCTATACTTGTGAGCTCAATAGATTATGGGTGAGCAGCCCACATGGGCATTTTATTTATTCATTTATTTGTTTGTTTGTTTGTTTTAGGTGTAGATGGACACAACACAATGCCTTTATTTTTGTGTGCTGAGGATGGAACTGGGTCCCACCCGTGCTAGGTGAGCGCTCTGCCGCTGAGCCACAACCCCAGCCTAGCACCTTCCAGAGAGCAGGGAAACCAGGTGTCATCCTTACCTATAGACAACAACGTTGCCTCCTACTGGGTTCTAGTGCGGGGGTGGGGCCCAAGGACCCTGTAGTTGGGGCCTGTCTTAGTGACATTGACATAGCAAAGGAAACTAAATCTTCTGTGAGTCAGAATCTCAGGAACAATCTTATCTTTGGATCCTGATTCAGGGTTTCCCATGAGTCTGATGTCCAGATGCTGGCGAGGGCTTGACCCATCTGATAGCTTGACTAGTGCTGGGTGCTCCTCTTCAACAGAGCCCCTCACTGAGTTAGCAAGCTGGGACCTGCTGTCAGGGAGAAGCCCTAGTCCTTGCTAGGTGGACTTCTCCACTGTGCTGCCCCTGGGTTCTGACAGCATGGCAGCTGGCTTTCCACCTCCCCAGAGGGAGCAACCCAAAACACCAGAGCAGAAAATGCAAGTCCTTTAGAATCTCCTCTGGGAAACCACATACTTTCACTGCTGCGGTATTCTGTTGTCACAGGGTCAGCCCTATTCAGTGTGGGAGGGGGCTACTCAGGGCATGAATTATCAGGAGGTGAGTGTCATTGAGTTCATTTTAATGGCTGGCACCACAATCTGGATATAAATCTGGTACTATCAGGGTTTCTAGGGACCAGGGGTCATGGAGGAAGAATTTTATAAATTGAATTTGGGAAATATAGAGCTGTAGGAATGTATTAGTTTCCTAGGGTTGTTGTAATGAAGTATCACAAACCAGACAGTTTAAAACAACAGCAATTTATTTTCTCCCAGTTCTGGAGGCCAGAAGTTTAAAATCAAGGCGTCAGCAAGGTTGGTTTCTTTTGGAGGCTCTGAGGGACAGTCTGTTCCATGCCTTTCTCCTTGGCATGTAGCTGTATCATTCCAATCTCTGCTTCTGTCTTCATATGGCCATCTTCTCTGTGTGTGTGCATGTCTCCAATCTCCCTCTCCTTCATCCCTCTCTCTCCATCTCTCTCTCTCTGTACTGGGGACTGAACCCAGAGAAAGTTTACCACTGAGCTACATCCCCAGCCTTTTTATTTTTACTTTTTTAAAAAATATTTTTATTTTTTAGTTTTCGGTGGACACAATATCTTTATTTTATTTTTATGTGGTGCTGAGGATTGAACCCAGCACCCCGTGCATGCCAAACAAGTGCGCTATGGCTTGAGCCACATCTCCAGCCCTTACTTTTTTTTTTTTTTTTTTTAAAGACAGGATCTCACTAAATTGCTGAAACTGGCTTGGAACTTGCAATCCTCCTGTCTCAGCCTCCTGAGTTGTAGGGATTATAGGTATACACCACTGCTCCCAGCCCTCTCCTTCTCCCCCACCCCTTTTACAGGATCTAAGTTGCTTAAGCCCTCACTAAATTACTGAAGTTGGCCTTGAATTTGAGATTCTCCCGCCTCAGGCTCCCTAGTTGCTGAGATTATAGGTGTGTTCCACCACACATAGCTCCTTTCTTTTATGAACACTATTAGATTTAATGTCCACCCTAAATCCAGGATGATATCATCCTAAAATGCTTGATTTAATTACATCTCTATATTCCTCCATTTTCTGTTACTATAACAAAAGACCTGAGGCTAGAAACTTTGTAAAAAGTTTATTTATTTCACAGTTTTGAAGGTTGAGGGCTGGGGGAATAGCTCAGTGGTAGAGGTCTTGCCTAGAATGAGGGTGGCCCTGGGTTTGATTCCCAGCACCACAAATCAAAACAAACAAACAAAACCCCATCATTTTGGAAACTGAGGGTTCAAGATCAGTTAGGTTGATTGGTTTGGCCTCTGGAGAGGGTCTAATGGCAGATGGCATCATGGTGGGAACATGTGCAAGATAGAGAGATCACATGATGATACAGGATGTTAGAGACATCAGTTCTGCTCTTTCTGATTTGTTTCGTTTTGTTTTGTTTGGCAATACCTGGCCTCTCACATGATAAGCAAGTGCTCTGCCACTGAGCTACATCCCCAGTTCTTATTTTCTTTTGATTTTATTTTCAGATAGGATCTTGCTAAATTGCCAAGGCTGGCCAGGACCTTTGTGAGCCTCCTGCCTCAGCCTCCCATGTCGCTGGGATGACAGGCGTGAGCCACTGTGTCTGTCCAGTCCTTCTCTTTCATAACAACTACTCTTGCAGTAACTACCTGGTGTCCCAGGAGAACTATGTCTTTCCTAGGGTAGTGCCCCCATGGCCTAATTACCTTGCACCAATCCCCACTTCTTAAAGGTCCCACTACTTCCCCCTATCACCACATGGGGACCAAACTTCCAACACTTAGGGGACAAACCTAAACCATATCTAAAATCCAGAAATCTGCAAAGACCCTATTTCCAAATAAGGTCACACAGGTACTAGAGGGTTAAGCCTTGGCTCTACATTTGGGGAGACTATCACCCAATGTAGGAGGCATCACCATGGTGGGGTTTCTTGATGCTGTAACATAATGTTCCATTTTGGCTCAGGTGTCACCTGCTCTAGGGAGCCTGCTACCTCTCCTTTATAACCCATAATAGCACCTGTTCCTGCTGCCATCCCTGCCTATTATCCATCCAACTGACATTTACTGAGTGCCTGCTGTCTGCCAGGTGCCATTTGGGTCCCAGGGGTACAACAGTTAAGGTTTCCAAACTTAGAATATGAAAATATGGGATGCCCACTTAAATGTGAACTTCAGATAAACAGTGAGTTGAAGTTTGTCCCCTGTGTTGAATCTGCAACCCTAACCGCAGTGTAGGAGAAAAGCACAGCCCCCCACTGCAGGGAACTGACGGTTTAACAGGGCAGCTGGCAAGGGCATGGGGAGAGGCTGGGAAGATGCCACGTGGAGCGAGAGAAGGCACCTGCCATCTAAGTTGGGCCCTGAAGGGTGAGGAGGGAGGAGAGGCCTTCTGGCAGAGGGAACAGCGAAGGCCCACGGTAAGGTTCTGAGATGCTGAGACCCAGGGCGTGGAGTGGGGGGCCCTGGTGAGGTGGGAAGGGGCTGAATTTGCAGCCCTGCATGGACTTAACTGACCCAGCCAGATGTGCATTTCAGAAAAATGGAGAATGGGGGTGTGTGGTGTCGCAGAAGCCAAGGAAAGAGGGCATGAAAAACAGGGTGAGATGTGGCAGGCAAGGCCAGAAGAGGAGGTCCCAGACAGAGAAGTACAACTGGGGGTGTCCTCAGGGGAAGGTGGGGTGCAGATCTCAGGGATGGTGCCCTGGGCATGGTGAGATAGACGTAGAGCTTGTGAGGGTGGGGAGGGCTGAGAGCCTGCAGGAACCAGCAGGAGCCAGCGAGGGACAGAGTGACCACAGAAAGGGACCCAGAGTGGCTGGTGGGGATGATGGGTGGTGGGAGGGGGGGATTCAGATTCTTTTTGAGAAGTCAGGGGACTCTCACCTGCCAGCGGCTAACACAGTGCTACGACTGCTCCTCCAAGGTGTTCTCTCTAGCCAAGGAGCAGGCTGCCTCTCCTGTCAGTCCCCAGGAGAATACACAGAAGCCCCAGTAGTTCCCAGGACTTGACTGAGCCAGAGAATGAATGACTACACAGGAGCAGCTGAGGGCTGTGGAGTGTCAGGTGGGGGGAACAGCTGTTAGGGGCAAGGAGACGCAATCTTTCGGGAGCCCTGAGAGAGGAGGGACAGCATCCCTGTCCAGAGAGGAGGGGAATGAACAAGGGCTGCTCAGCTCCTTAGTAGGGGCTGGGACAGTGGTTAAGTGGGCCATGAAGAAAGTCTCCTCACTGAAGGCCAAGTTCCATGGGGAAGGGAGGGGATTCCTTTCCTGCCCTGGGCCTCACCAGGTGTCTGATGTCACTATCCACCTTTTAATTCTCACAGCCACCCCTGGGAGAAGATGCAGATGAGGGTGGTGATTACTTTTGATGGCCTCCATATAAGTGAGGAAACTGAGTCTCAGAGATGCTAAGTACCTTGCCTAATGTCAAAAAGCCAGGAAGCAGCAGGAAGCCGGTCTGCCTCCAAGGCAGGCTCTGCCCATCACCAACCAAGACCAAGAAGGCCCTGAGCAAGGGGGAGAGCCCTGAAGAGAAGGGTGTTGATTTGGGGGCAGGAATAGGATATTGGCTTTCTCAGGCTGGGGGAGGGGGAGGCTAGATGATGTCATCTCCCCGAGGGACTACTGGGTTCCCCTTCCAGGTCTCCTCTGTAGGGGATGTAGTTTAGTGGTGGAGTTCTTGCCCAGCCTGTTCTAGGTTCTGGGTTCCATCCCTAGCACCACTAAATAAATAAATAAATAAAATCTAGCAGCCTGGGGGAGGGTGACCAAGAGTGGGGAGTAGCGGAAGGGACAGGGCACAACGGGAGCATTGTGGCTGTCATCTGCACTGAACAGCTGACCATAAAGTTCAGTGTGAGGAAGGAGACAGGAAAAGCCCCAACAGGGTGAAGGCTGCCTGGCTCAGTCCCCTGTCCTTACCCAGACTCCTTCAAGTCTCTCTGCTCTGCAAATACCTTGCTTTTGTTGGAATCTCATGCTTCCTCTCCTCCTCCTTCAAGGACAAGCTCAGATGTCCCTTTTCCCCAGTTGGCCACCTTTGTCCTGTCCTTACTACCCTCTCCTGGTCCCCAGAGTGGTAGCAGCTGCAATAGATTCTCTCTCTCTCTCTCTCTCTTTTTTTTTTTTTTTTTTGGCAGCACTGGGGATTAAACCCAGGACTCACACATGCTGGGCAAGCACTGGATCACTGAGCTCCATCCCCAGCCTGGTTAAAAAAAAGACTCATTGATTCATTCAAGTCCACCTACGGCTCTCTCTGTGGGCTTATAATACCTTCCATATGCTGTTGTGATATTAGAAATTGAACCCAGGGCCTCGTGCATGTAAGGCAAGCACTCTACCAACTGAGCTATAGCCCCAGACCAATATCCTCCATATGCTAAGTGGCTAAATGAGCTAAGATTTGTATCTCCATGAGAATGTCTAAAAGGCATCTCCAGGGCCTGGGCTTGTGGCTCAGTGGCAGAGGGCTTGCCTCTCACATGTGAAGCACTGGGTTTGATCCTCAGCACCACATAAAAATAAACAAACAACAAAATAAAGATATTAAAATATATATTTAAAAAAATGCATCTCCAACCTGAAGTGGCCCAAACCAATTTCCCATCCCTACCACCCCAAAACCTGCTCCTTCTAAAATCATTTGTATCTCAGGGGCTGGGATTGTGGCTCAGCAGGAGAGCTCTCACCTAGCATGTTCCAGGCCCTGGTTCGATCCTCAGAAACATATAAAAATAAATAAAATAAAGGTATTGTGTCCAACTATAACTAAAAAATAAATATTAAAAAAATAAAATAATCTGTATCTCAATGGAAGACATTTTTCCAACAGCTCAAGCTAAAAACCTTGAAGTTACCTTCTCTTTCCCTCACACCCCATATACAATCTGCTAGCAAGTTCTGACTCTACCTTCCCATATGCATCATTCCCTGAGGCCTTCTGACACATCTGCTCTATCCAGCTGTGGGGCCTCAATTACACTGGCCTTTGTACTGTCCTTCCTATGGCCTTGCCCTGAACCTGTCTTCTCAACCCGCAGGCTTGTGGTCCTCTAAACACATTAAGCCAGCCTTACCACTCCTCCACTTAACTTCCCAATAGTGACCTTGCTCACTGTAAATCCCAAAGTCTTTTAAAACCTACAAGCCCTAAATGATGCTCACCTTACCTGCCTAATTCTACCTCCTACTATTCTCCTGCTGACCCAATCTGCACCAGCCTCACTGTGCTCCCCCCATATTGGGGATTGAACCCAGGGGCACTTACCACCAAGTTACCTCCCTAGTCTTTTCTATTTGAGATGGGGTTTCACTAGCGATGGGGATACAGCTCAGTTGGTAGAGTGTTTGCCTTGCCTACACAAGGCCCTGGGTTCAATCCCCAGCACCACCTAAAAAGGAAAGAGGGGGCCTTGAACTTGGGCTCCTCCTGCCTCAGCCTCCTGAGTCACTGGGATTACAGGTATGTGTCATGATGCCTAGCCTCCTTTGCTTTATTTTCCTTTATAGAATATCATTTAATGCACTGTGTAATTATCTGCCTCTTTCTTTTTCTTCTTTTATTTTTACTTATTTTTCCCCCTGGGGATTGAACCCAGAGGCACTTAACTACCAAGCCACAACCCAGTCCTTTCTATTTTTTTTATTTTAAGACAAGTATTGCTAAGTTGCTTAGGGCCTCACTAAATTGCTGGGCCTGGCTTTGAGCTTGCAATTCTCCTGCCTCAGTTTCCTGAGCTGCTGAGATTATAAGTGTTTGCCCCAGGCTTGGATCTGCCTCTTTCTAGGATGCAAGGACAGGGATTTTTTGTTTGGTATTATTATTATTTTTTCCTCTATCTCTCTTTTTGAGACAGTCTCACTATGCTGCCCAGGCTGGCTAGAAACACTGAGCTCAAACAATCCTGCCTCAGTTTCCAGAGTACCTGGGTGGACAGGTGCATCCCACCACACCTAGCTTGTGTTATTTCTTTGCTGATTGGAATAGTGCCTAACATACAATAGGCACTCAATAAATGTTGCTGGAGCCACCACTGCACTGAGCACTGAAGGTGAAATAATCATAAAATCATATAAAGTGCCGGGCAAGGTGATAAACACCTGAAATTCCTGCAGCTCAGGAAACTGAGGCAGAAAGACTGCAAGTTCAAAGGCAGCTTCAGCAACTTAACGGGCTCCATCTCAAAATAAAAAATAAAAAGGGATGGAGATATGGCTCAATGGGTTCAATCCGCAGTATCAAAAAAAAAAAAAAATCCGATAAAGTCTGTGGAGTCTTGAGCAGCGGTTCTCTAATTCTCTGACTACACCTCTACCGGGGGAGCACTTCGGACTCTGGATGCCTCGGGGATTCTGGGGGTAGTACCAGGGGTTTGCAAGCAGCACACACTCCCCAGGTGACTCCCATGCAGATCATGGGGGTCCACCCTCCCGGCTGTGGGGACAGATTGAAATTAATACTACCCAGGACACCTGAGGTCTCATTTTAGCGGCGGCGTTAAAACAGCTCAAGCAGTCGTTAGGTCCCGTTTCCCTGTAAACAGCGAAGCTCGGGCGGCGAGGGCTTCTCCGGCTTCTCGCTGGGCCCCTGGACTCGGCGCGAGCGAATGAATGGAGGGCGAGTGAATGATTAGACGGTGGGTGAATGAATAACAGGACTCGGGCTAGAAAAGGAATTCCTAGAGCCAAGCTCTGGAAGGTGGGAAAGCTTCCAAAGTCTTCCGCGGTGCCTGAGAGGCTCTGGATGAGCCGGTATTTCAGAGGTCGGGACGCGATTGGCCGGTAGAAGCGGCTGCTTGGCGCAGGGCGGTGGAGGCACGGAGCTCAGGGCGGCGCTGCCACCCACCTCGCAGCCCAGCTGCGCGGCGCTTCTGGGTAGGGCGCTCCGCCAGGCCCCGCGCGGCCGTTGCCATAGCTACAGACACAGCCTGGCGGGGAGGCGGGGCCCGACGGAAACGTCATTCCCAGCGCGACGCTCCTCTGCGCCGCCCGCCCTGCTGGTCCGAGACCCTCGGCCGGCCTGGCGGGCGCTCCACCTGCGCGCTCTCCCCGCTCGCCATCTCCCGTTCTGCGCCGGCGCGGTGCCCGCCAGGGAGCGCGGGGGAGCTCTCGGGGCGCATGCGCAGTGCAAGACCCGCCGCTCTGGTGTCGCCGCCGCCGCTGCCGCAGCAGCCGTTGCCGCCTCCCTGCCTGCAAGTGTGTGAAGGAGGAGCCGAGGGTCGCCGCCACTGCCACCGCCATGGGGGTGAGTTGGACAGGGAGAGGGCTCAGGAGGTCCAGGGACGCCCCTCGTAACCCTCGCCCCCTTCGCCCCCATTGTTTCTTGAATCTCCTCACGTGACCCGGGCCCCCTCAGGCCTCACGTGACCCTCAGCCCCCACATGACCCGACTCCCCCATTCTGAGGGTCCCCAAGTTCGGCCTAGCCCAGGAATCCCCGAGAGCCCCCCTTTCCGGCCCCTCCCCCTCGGTGCCCCCTGCCCCTCGTTTCATGCCCGCCCCTTCCAGCCTGGGAGACCCGTTACCGGCCTCCCCACCTGCGGGTCCCCGCGGTGTAGCCCCCTGCTCCCCGGGGTCCCGCATCACCCGGCTGTCACTGGCGAAGCGGCTGCCCAATTCGGACGCCAATCCTGGCTGGGAGGAAACTGAGGCCAGGAGGAAAGAGGGCGTCCCGGCCAAGGTCACCCAGGCAGTGCCTGGGGCTGCAGACCCCACCTCAGTGGCTCCCGCTCCTCGAGTCTCAGTGTAGCCCGTTGCTGCGCTGTTGAAAGCTCTCCACAGTGCTCCTCCTGCCCTGGTGAAACCTCGTCTTCCCGTCCCACGCAGGCCCACCTGCCCGGTGGCCAGTCGTCTTAGCGCTGCAGGTGGCTTTTCATGGGGGAAGGTGGGCATGTGAGCTGGGAAGATGGGGGACCGCTGGTGATGACCATTGACTACCTGTTCTGTGCTGATAGCAGGGAGGTGCTAATATTTCAGTGCCCTTTCCTGGCATATAGAGATATAGGGTTGGGTAGAAGTAATTCCATGTTTCTGAGCTCACCTAAAGCCCAATTTGAGAAGTACCAGTCACTCTCCTAAAACGATAACTGGTTCCCTCTATTATTGGTATTTACATGGAATTTCCACCACCTTAAGGGAACCCTGACTTGGAACCAGAGATGCCTCAGTGCCCCTACTAGCCATCTTCGTTGGCTAGTAGTGTGACATTGTGCCAGTGACATGGCCTTTTTGGATTTGAATTTCCTCACCTATGTATTGGGGGTGATGATACCTCCCCCTTAGAGTCCTAGTGAAGATAAAAGGAGTTAAAGGAAGTAAATAACCAAGTAGGTACCTCAAAAATAGTGGTTGTTATTTTTGCCTGTATTCTCAGCCTTTACTTGAGTGGGCTAAAATAAGTTGGTGCTATTTTTAACACACTGGATTTGTCCCTACTGTTATTAACCTAGATTTTTTTCTCTTACTCAAATATTTATTGACTGAACAGATAACTTTTTATACAAAAATAATTGTCTTGTCCATGTCAAAACAGATTTTCCAGGGCTGAGGGTGTCCTTCAGTGGTATAGCCCTTGCCCAGGATCCCTGGGGGCCTGGGTTCATTCCCAGTACTGCAAAACAAAACAAAAAATCTTTTAGGGTCTGAGGATGTAGCTCAGTGGTAGAACATGCGCTTAGCATGTGCAAGGCCTTGCATTCAATCTCCAGCACCAACCCTCCCCAACAAACATTTGTCATATTTTGATGAGAAATTTGGAGTACTAGTCTGACACTAGTATACTAGTGTCTGACACTAGTGGGTCCTTGTATATTTTATATCTAGAAAATCAAGTCTGGAGACTTTAACCTATAAAGATCCCAGACCCCAGCTGTTGGAACTAAAGGAAACCTGTGTCTCTAGTATCACTTATGTCTACCCAGAGTGAGTCATTAAATATTGAGCCAAAAACAAGGATAAGGTGCCATTCTGGTTTAACACTTCTTCATTGGTTGAGCTGAAATATTAGGCTTTAGAGATACTGCAAACCTTGCTTCCTTTAGGCCCCAGTCTTATTACTCATACTTTATAAACATGTTTCTTAGAACAGCCCCTGAAAAGTCTCTTCTGGCTTAAAACTCAGCAAGAAGCTAGTTGTGGTGGCCCATTCCTGTAATCCTAGCAGCTTGGGAGGCTGAGGCAGGAGGATAGCATGTTCCAAGCCAGACTGAGCAATATAGCAAGACCCTGTCTCAAAGTAAAAACTGAAAGGACTGGGGGTATAGTTCCGTGGTAGAGCACCCCTGGGGTCATTCCCCAATAGCAAAAAATAATGACATCTATCACCACCTTACAGCAACAGAGAGATTTGAGTTATCCTACTTGAATCAAAGCTGCAGAGCTGGAACCCTCTCAATTATCCTTATTCTACTTTAATTGGGACTTTCTGTCACCTGATGACAGGACTTCATTATTCCTAGTGGTCACGCTTGGGTAGAGGGCCCTGTTTTTTCTGACCTCAGGTTGAGAGAGAGTAGTGTTGAGATAGGACCTCGCTAAGTTGCTGAGGCTGTTTCAACTTGCAATCCTCCTGCCTCAGCCTTCCAAGCCTCTGGGATTACAGGTGTACGCCACCAAGCCCAGCTCCCTACCTCTTTTTTATTTTGAGTTAGGGTCTCACTAAGTTGCTAAGACTGGCCTGGAACTTTCTGATCCTTCTGCTTCAGCGTCCTGAATCTCTGAGATTACAGGCGTGCACTGCCATGCCGGCTCCCCAGTTCTTTTTGTTTTTTTATTTTGAGACAGTCTTGCTTAAGTTGCTGAGACTGGTCCTGAACTTGGGATCTTCCTGCTTTAGCTAAGTCTCTGGGATTACAAGAATGTGCCCCTGCTCCAGCTTATATAGCACTTTTTAACAAGTATCATATGTGATACAGTGGGAGGAGCATGGTCTTTGTGGTTCAAACCTAGATTTGAGTCTTAGATAATTCATCCAACAGATAGGAACTAAGTACTTACTGTTGGCTGAGCACCTAGTATACAATGGCAAATAAAGCTGATCTAGATCTGGCTCATGGAGTGCAGTCCAGGGGGAAGGTGTAGGAAGACTGCTGAGAACTCTGCTTACTGGCTCTGTGACCCTTTCTCCGCCTCTCTGTTTCAGATTTATTTTTTCTTTTATTTTTGTACTGGAGATTAAACCCAGCAGTGCTTGAAACCACTGAGCCACATCCCCAGCCTGTTTTTATTTTTTATTTAAGATAGAGTCTTGCTAAGTTTCTTAAGACCTCGATAAATTGCTTAGGGCCTTACTAAGTTGCTGAGGCTGGCTTTGAAATTGCGATCCTCCTGCCTCAACCTCCTGAATCACTGGTTTGCTGGTGTGAACTACTACAGCCTATTAAAACAGATGATATTTATTTATTTATTTTTGTGTGCTGGGGATTGAACCCAGGGCCTTGTACTTGTGAGGCAAGCACTCTATCAACTGAGCTATGACCCCAGCCCCAAAACAGATGATATTTATGAAAGCACTGGCAGTGGCTAACATTAGTGGGTCCTTGTAACTAACAAAAGATGTTACTATGAAGGATTTTTTGATTGGGTGAAATCCTTAATGCAATCAGTAAATTAATCCCCTGATGGGATTGAGTGGAAACTGAAGGCGAGTAAGGTGTGGCTGGAGGAGGTGGGCATTGGGGTCTTGCCTTTGGGTATGTTTGTTTCTGGCAAGTGGAGTCTCTCTGCTTTTATTTATTTTATTTGTTATATGTGACAGCAGAATGCATTACAATTCATATTACACATATAGAGCACAATTTTTCATATCTCTGGTTGTTTTCACAGTATGAAGGATTTTTATATGCAGTGTGTTATACCATTTTGTCCTCACAGCAGCCTCTTGGCCAATAGTGTAGGCATTGTTAGCCCCATTTTATGGATTAAGAAACTGAGGTTCAGAGAAACAGAGTAACTTGCTGAAAAGGTTTTACATTGCCTACAGTCATACAGCTATTAAGTGAAAGAGCTGAGAATCAAATCCAGGTCTCTTGACTCAAAAGCCTACACTCTTTTATTATATAAAGTTCCCTTGGGAGAGACACTTAGCCACAATGAGCTTTACTGTTCACTTACTTATTTCCCATTTTAATTAGGAGAGTTTTCCTATGTCCCTGCAGGACAGCCTTACCTCCACAAGGCAGGGGCAAAGCTAATTGGAACAGTAGGAGACCACTCTTCCTGGTGTTTGCTTGCTGGGTCTGAGGGAGAGCCGTCTGCCTGGCTCAGCCTGCTCCAGCCTGCCTCCCACCTCTGCCCTGTGTTCTTCAGGCTGCAAAATGCTTAAGGCATACTCCATTATCTCAGGCCACAGCAGCACCCTGCCTCACTCTGAGGATTGTCTGGCTTTCCAGTTCCTGAGTGTGAATGAGCCAGTAAATCACCTGGAGGCCTGGTGGCCCTCCTACTGCTTGTGCTTAGGAATTACTTCTTTTGCTTAGAAATGAGATGCTGCGGTGGGAACCCAAGTTTCAATGCTTTCTGGGTCCTGGGAGTCACATTTGCCTACCAGCACCTTTCATCTTTTGCTCTACATTGTGTTAGGGGTAGAGGAAGGGAGCTTGCCTCTGTTGTGAAGGTGTGCTGGTGTCTGACCTTCCTGCATCTCCTCTATGAGGCCAGCTTTACATTCCTGTCTTGCTGGAGATAAGTTGCTTTCACAAGTCATGTTGTGGGTGGCAGGACGGCCATTGGCCTGATCTGGTTGATGCTAAAGCTTATGTTATTCTGCCCCATTGTGCAGCCCCAGAGACCCTCTGACTGGGCTTTCTCTCCATCTGCTTCAGTGTGGAGGGCAGGGCCTAGGTGTGCTCTGTTGGCAAGCTGTTGCCAGGTGCACGGGCAATGAGGAACGGGCTGCTGAGTGCTTCTGAGGCCCCTGGTCTTGGCAGGATGTGAGAAGATCTTTGTTTAATGACTGAGTGGAGTCCTATCACATTAGACATAGGCTATCCTACTGGGAGACAGTGGGGCTGGTGAAACAAACCCTGGATCTATGGCCTCACTCTTGGGGTTGGATCTCCCTTTAGGCACTTACTGTCCAGGAGAGTCATTTCATCTCTTTGAGCATCAGTTTCCATTATCATCATCATCATCATCATCATCATCATCATCATCATCATCATCATTATTTTGCAGTACTGGGGATTGAACCCAGGGGTGCCTACCATTGAGCCCTTTTTATTTTGAGACATGGTCTCACTAAGTTGCAAAGACTAGCATCGGACTTTTGATCCTCTTGTCTCAGCCATCCAACTTGCTGGGATTATAGGTATTTGCCACCACTCCTGGCCTTCAGCCTCAGTTTCCTAATGTGTAAAGGGAGGTGATGGTTTCTGCTCTGGGATTTGAATTGCATACTGAGTTTTTGTTTGTTTGTTTTAAGGTATTAGTGATTGAACCTGGGGCCTTGGGCATGCTTAGCAAGCACTCTGCAACTGAGTGACATAATGTTTTTGCAAGTACTTTGCAATCTGTGAATGTCTGAATGTTGTCTTACAACCTAAATTCACAGAGAAAAATATGGATGTTGTAAAACTTACCCAAGGTAGAGAGAGAGTAGGTCTGCATCTGGATTGCAGCCTCTTGAGGACAGGCTATTTTCTGTTTGTCCTTTCCTCTAGGAAGCTGAAAAATGGGATCTAGATTGCCATTTGCAAAAAGTGCTTAGCCAGACAGTTACTAGCTGGCTCTGGTGGGGTTTGTGCTTCTAAGATCAATCCCTGTGAATTCCTGATGTCTGGGCTCTTCTTCTTGTTGTTTGAAGTAGGAGTTAAGCGGTGTCATTTCTTAGAAATTTGCTGGGGCAGAATTTATCCTGAGAAACTTTTCCTAGCAGCTGGTTCTTTAACTCAAGCGCATGTTAATCGCTGTGTGTCCTTTCCTGGGGCCAGTTTTTCAGGGCTGGACTGTAATTGTGGGTTGTCAAAACCTTTCTCCAGTGAGCTCTGGGAAAGGAAGGCTGGTGTTGGAGAGGCCATGCTGTTGGTAAGAGCAGAACCAGCTTGTCCAGGCCTTTGGGGTACTTGGACTGGGTGGGTCAGTTCCTCTGCTGTGCTGTCTGGTCCTTGTGAGAATGAGAACCATCATTTTTTGAGCACCTGTCATATAACCATTTTGATGTTAATACCATCATGGAGGTATTAGGAACCTTTCTCTCAGACCAGGGAAGGGGCTTCAGAGAAGGGCCATGTCCTCCTAGGACCTAGAGGGACAGGAGGCTTTGCAGGAGCTGTGTCAGAATCCTGAGCCTGGCTTTTCACCAGAGGAAGAGAGAACCTCATGTTAGCCTCAGAACAGGATCTATAGCTGTGGGCAGCTTGCTGTTTGCCCCTCTGCTCAGGGAGCCTCCCTTTTCCCCTCCCCTGCCGCCTGTGTACCCACTACTTGGTCCTGCTGACTGGCAGCATCGCCTTTGGCCTGAGGCGAACCCCTTGGGGCCCTTCACTCTGCCCTTATAGCTAAGTGCACAGTATGCCTAACACTGAAAAGCGCTGCTGGGAATGGCTCTGTATTCACAGTTCCCTGGTCCTTGCTCTGAAAGGTGACCTAGCTCCCACAGGACTACCCCCAATCATACCTTTTTCTCTTGTGGCCAGAAGATACCCAAAAGTCTTTGCATAAACTTGCACTTAGAAACAGCTGTTAGTGGCTACCTCAGATGCCATCTCCCTGAAAGCTGCCCCGAATGGGCCTGAAATTGGGTATTTCCTCCTCACGAGGGAGCTCATGAGTGGATATTCATCACTGCTGGGGGCCTGCTCTGCTGCAGGGTCCTCACAGTGATTGGGGTCAGTATTCTTCTTGAAAGGAAGTCTAGTGACACCGCTTAGGGCTCATGACAAGGAAACAGTGTTCCCTGTTTAAGTCACACACCAAGTGTTTGGCCTTCTGGGTGGGAGGCTTCCTGCTGCTGGGCCAGGCCTGTGGTCGCAGGGACCCTTTGATTTCTCAAAGGGAAAGTCAAGTCTCTTCTTTGCTAGGCCTCAGCTCCTCCAACCAGTGTGGCTTTTCCCTGTTGCAGAGAAAGTCAAGCAAAGCAAAGGAGAAGAAGCAGAAGCGGCTGGAGGAGCGTGCAGCCATGGATGCTGTCTGTGCCAAAGTGGATGCCGCCAACAGGGTGACTCTTCTTTTCACTTCTGCCTTTTGGAACTTCAGCTTGCTTTTTAATTTGACTTCTTTTGGTGCCACCGTGTGGCAGAATCGTGACACTGCCCACGCGTCCTCTGCCTCCTATCTGCTGAGGGAGACCAGCAGTTGGCCCAGTTGTACAGGGAGACGTGGATCCCAGTGGCAGTGGCAGCTTCTCTTACTGATAGTAGAGAGCCTTGAGAAATTTTTGTTAAGAGTTTGCATTTTGGGGAGAATTCCTCCTTAGTGAAACATGGTATGAATTTTCTCATTCATTCCTGCAGACATTCATTGACTGTTCAGGCTGGGCCAAGGGGATGCAGCAGCCTAATCCTCTAGGGGCCCCAATCATAGGAGGAGTGTCTGTGAATCAGCACCAGATGGGCTGACTGGGAGCAACCTGGTGGCCACAGCCTCCAAACTGAACCTGAGAAATTCTGACCATCCTTCTGCCCCAGCCCATATCTCACCTTTTGTTATTCTTTTATTTTTATTTATTTGTTTTTATTTTGCAGTACTTCAGATTGAATCCAATGATGCTCTGCCACTGAGCTACATCCCCAGCCCTTTTTATTTTTTATTTTGAAGCAGGTCATGCTAAGTTGCCCAGGATGGCCTTGAACTTGCCATCCTCCTGTGTAACTGGAATTACAGGCTTGTGCCACTGTACCCAGCTCCTTTTTATTATTCTTGTAGTTCTCTCATAATCAAAATTGCACATCTACAAGAACACAGCTTTGGACTGATTTTTCAATTTGGAGATTTGAGTAGGTGAAGATAGGAGCAAATCCTGTGGCCTCTGTGTTAGCTATACTGTGAGTAAATCCTGTGGCCTCTGTGTAAGCTGTACTTTGAGCAGTATTCTGCCCCATAGGCCAGTGAAGTCTGTTCTTACCCTGTCAGGTGAAGCTAAATTTAACTCCTGTGCCTCTTGACCAAAGTTTCCCTCCTCCATGTAATTTCAGAATTTAGGCAGATGGAGGGCCCTGGGAAGGCTGCTTCTGGGGCCAGGAGCTCTCCTCCCCTCAGGAGTCCCTGTGGCATTCTACTCTCAGGATTTGGGGGCAGGGCCAGCACTTCCACCCACCTGTCTGTGCTACTCCTCTCCTTTCCCTCCACAGCTTGGAGACCCTCTGGAGGCTTTCCCGGTGTTCAAGAAATATGACCGGAATGGGTGAGTTATATTTAGCATTCTCAGAAGTTGTCTCCTTGATTGTCTTCAGGAATTCACTTCTCTAGAGTAGGCTTTCTCAGATCTAGATTTGAAATTGCCGGGCCGCAGTGGTGCTTACCTGTAATCTCAGTAATCTCAGTGGGCTGGCTCAGGCAGGAGGATTGAAAATTCAAGGCCAGTGTTAGCAACCTACTGAGACCCTGTCTCAAAAGCAAAAAATAAAAAAGGCTGGGGATGTAGCCCAGTGGTAGAGTGCCCTGGGTTCAGTTGCTAGTACTGAGAAAAAAGAAAAGGGAAAAGCAGAAATTGGTTAATGCCTTCTGTTGCTGTGAAGTCCCCCATTAGGGTGACACGGAATTGGTAAATGGACAAAGATTTTACACTTAATCTCAGATTGATGTCCCTTTAGGACTTAACTCTTCTCTCTGTAAGAAGAATAATAAAAGCTGAAATAAACTTGGAAAATTGTCCAGGCTGACATTCTCATTTTATGGGAACATCATGGGACACTGAGGCATAGAGAAGTTGAATGAGGTTCTGAGTTTCTGGAGTTTCCCCTCACAGCCAAAGGGACTTTTCATTCCCAGTCCAGTGTATTTTTCCTGAGTATATAGTATAATTGTAGTGGCTGTGTGACCCTGAACAAGTTATTTACCTTTTCTGTGTTCTAATTTTCTTTTAATTTTTTTTTCATTTGTAGATAGACACAATGCCTTTCTTTCCTTTCTTCCTTCCTTCCTTCCTTCCTTCCTTCCTTCCTTCCTTCCTTCCTTCCTTCCTTCCTTTTCCAGACATTCATTCATTCATTCATTTATTTATTTTAGTTGGTCGCAGCATCTTTATTTTATATATTTATTTTTGTGTGGTGCTGAGGATCGAACCCAGTTCCTCACACATGCTAGGCAAGTGCTCTCCCACTGAGCCACAACCCCAACCCCTGTCCCCTAATTTTCTAATCAGAAAGTGACCTGATAATAGAGCTTTCTTCAGGGTGTTGTCAGGTGGATTACTTCCTGGGGCACACTGAAAGTTAGATAAGTATTAATTGTTGTGACTCCTGATTTGATTTGCTGTATGATCTGGATTAAAGGCCCTCTCTTGTTTTAGGTCCTTTGGTTTTAGAAAATAGGAAGCATAATCTGTTTTACCTGAGATGGTGTTGCTGAGTTAAATTTCTGAAATGGAATATCTTGGCTTGAGGAAACAGGGTTTGTGGCTTCCCGGGATTATGGGTTGAATCATAGCAGAGCCTCTTATTAACCTACTTGGGTAATTCATTTGTTGTTGTTGTTGTTGTTCTTCTTTTTTTAAATTTTATCTCTTTATTTTTATGTGGTGCTGAGAATTGGCCTTGTACATGCTAGGTGAGTTCTCTACCGCTGAGCCACAGCCACAGCCCCTCAGTTGTACTTTTTTTTTTTTTTTAAGTTTTTATTTTTTTAGTTGTAGTTGGACACAATACCTTTATTTCACTTATTTATTTTTATGTAGTGCTGTGGATCAAACCCAGGGTCTTGCATGTGCAAAGTGAGCTCTCTACTACTGAGCCACAACCTCAGCCCACAATTGTAATTCTTAAGCCTCATTTTCTTTTTTTTCTTTTTTTTTTTTTTTTAAGAGAGAGTGAGAGAGAGAGAATTTTATTTATTTTTTAGTTCTCGGCGGACACAACATCCTTGTTGGTATGTGGTGCTGAGGATCGAACCCGGGTCGCACGCATGCCAGGCGAGCGCGCTACCGCTTGAGCCACCTCCCCAGCCCTTAAGCCTCATTTTCTTACTTGTCAGTTAGGATGATGATGATGCCAACCTTCAGGGTTGTTTTAAGGAGGAGGGACAATCTATTCAGTACAAGAAGTAGCAGCAGATACGAGTATTTTAATGAACAAGAGAGACACAGATTTGTAAATTATGAAGCTGGCAGTGTTGTTTGCTTTTCGTGGCTGTGTTTCACAGTATCAAGGCACCATAGTATTCCTTTATTCTGATGTATTCCTGTCTGTGAGCAAACGTGTTACTCTTCCTGAAGGCACTGTCTTTCAGCTTCTGGGAAGTCCTTTGACATGGTTTAGAGATCTCTTCCTGAGGTATCCTTTAGTGTTTCCATATCTGTGTGTTCTCACTGACTTCCAGAAACAGGGAATAACTTGGAAGCACTTACCAGGTGACTCTGGGTTCCTCCAATTCCTGGAATTTTGTGTGATTCTTGTGGCCAAGCTCCTACTTTCACAAACTTACTGAATACAGATTTAGTGGAGGAATTCTGCAGACTGGTCTTTGGACCTTTTATGGCTAAAACAGAAGTAGTGCTGTATTGGGGCAATTCTTACTGCTGTGTGATTGGTACTTAAGAAGGGGTAGGAGGTTCTGTGTTTACTAGTCTAAGCACATGGGCAATGCCAGTCAGCTGACATGTGGTGAATTCCAGTGGGAGCATCCCCTGGAGTTGGCATGAGAGGCCCCTGAAAGATTCGGACGTGTTGCTCCTTAAAGGCTTACATATTGCTGATTCCAGTCCATTCACAATGGGTGCTTCTTTGCCTCTCAGAGGTGGAAATGTACCACTTGGGAGCTTTAGAGGCTACAGATCTGGATGAAGGTGGAGGTGGCTGGGGGAGGTCCTAGCAATGTGATAGGTGTCATTACTGCCTCCTGACTCCAAAGTAAGTTTTTCACTATAAAGAAAGAAAGGAAAAGTAGCTGTCCAGAATGTCGTTACTTACAGAATGTCATTTCAGGGCTGGGGATGTGGCTCAAGCGGTAGCGCGCTCGCCTAGCGTGCGTGCGGCCCGGGTTCGATCCTCAGCACCACATACCAACAAAGATGTTGTGTCTGCCGAGAACTAAAAAATAAATATTAAAAATCTCTCTCTCTCTCCCCTCTCTCACTCTCTCTTTAAAAAAAAAAAAAAAAAAAAAGAATGTCATTTCATAGATTTACTGGGGAGTTTAACTTTATTTTACTTAAATTTCCTTTAGAAACATACCTGCCAGGCATGGTGGCACATGCCTGTAATCCCAGCAACTCTGGAGGCTGAGGCAGGAGTATTACAAGTTTGAGGCCAGCCTCAGCAATTTGGGTGAGACCTTGTCTCAAAGTAAAATAGAAAGGGTTGGTGATATAGCTCAGAGGTAAAGTATCCCTGGGTTCAATCCCCAGGACTAAAAAAAGGAAAGAAACAAATACCTTAATACTTATAGAATTTGTTAGTTTAGGAAAACAATGGTGGATTACACCCTGTACTACCCTCTTTAATCAACTGAGAATACCCCCTGAGTCCTCAGATGAAGAGGCAGGTGGGGCTTCTTGAGGGGTATTGAGCTGTAGTTGCCTTGAAGGACCCAGGGTCACCCAATTGGTTTTGAAGGCCAGATTGGTATAGATGAGAAGGAAGAGAGCCTGTGGGAGCCCAGCGATAGTCAGTGCAGAATTCAAGCACAGGAGCTAAGGGACAAATAGACACCAGTGTTTATAACAAAAACAAGAGGCCCAGTGGGTAGGAAAAGAGCAGTAGAGGTAGCAGAGAGGAACAAGAGGTTGACAGAGTACTGAGTCTGACAAGGACCCGGCAGGGGAGGCAGGAGAAGGGCCCTGTGGTTAGGTGGCAGGTGTGGCAATGACAGTTGTTGATCTCGACCCAAAAGGCTTAGTTTTCGGCCCAGGCACTGTCTTCAGTCATGTCTGGAGTCATCTTGGTTTCTCTTGGGAGAGTGTTTTAGTCGGCTTTTTTCTGTCTCTCTGACCAAAAGACCTGACAAGAACAGTGTGGAGAAGCTTATTTGGGGCTCATGATTTCAGAGGTCTCAGTTCACAGAGGGCTGACTCCACTGCCCTGGGCTGAGGTGAGGCAACGCATCATGGCTGAAGGGCTAGAGGAGGACAGCAGCTCCGGACAAGGTGATCAGGAAGCAGAGAGCTCTGCTCACCAGGGACAGAACAGAAGCCCAGTGACCTCCCTTTTCCAGCCAATTCATACCTGCTCCAGTTACCACCCAGTTGATCCATAGTGGGGGGTTACCACAGATTAGATTACAACTCACAACCCTGTCATGTCACTCCTGAACATTCTTGCACCTGAGCTTTTGGGGGACACCACATATCCAACCCAAAATGGTAACTGAGATCAGGCGCACCTCTCTGTCGGAGTTGCAGGGTGGAATGCAGTGCCCTGGCAGGAGCACAGACTCGGACCAGCTCTCACACCTCCCTGTCCTCTTCTCAGGTTGAATGTCTCCATTGAATGTAAGCGGGTGTCTGGACTGGAGCCAGCCACCGTGGACTGGGCGTTTGACCTGACCAAAACGAATATGCAAACCATGTAAGCAGGGCTGACCAGAGGGGAGCCTTGTTCCCAGCTGGCTTTTCCCCAAGCCTTCCTGTCCTGACTGCTCCTGAATTCCTCAGGTATGAGCAGAGCGAGTGGGGCTGGAAAGACCGAGAGAAACGGGAGGAAATGACTGACGACCGAGCGTGGTATCTCATTGCTTGGGAGAACAGTTCTGTGCCTGTTGCCTTTTCTCACTTCCGATTTGACGTGGAGTGCGGGGATGAAGTCCTGTACTGGTAGGAGCCAGGGCCTAGGGGCGCAGCCAAGGGGAGGAGACCACGTGGCAAAAGCCTTTGGGTCTGGGCTGCAGGGGCTGCAGGCTCCTCTGATGGGCCTTGCAGCCCCTTCATGCAGCAACCTGCACTCACCCTCTGCTTCCTTATTCCAGCTATGAAGTGCAGTTGGAGAGCAAAGTGCGGCGGAAAGGCCTGGGGAAGTTCCTCATACAGATCCTGCAGCTTATGGCCAACAGGTAAGGGCTGAAAAGAAAGCGAGGAACCTGGAGACGGTGAGTGAGAAGTGAAAGATGGAGACCAGGCAGAGATCCACACAAGAGTTTATTTGTCAGAGCTGACAAATAAAGGCCATCTCTCCATAGACGGAGAGAGGCGAAACAGGCTTGGGGTTCAGGACTTTTATGGGGCAGGCTCAGGGATTAAAGCTGGGCAGGTCCTAATGTGGGTGGTTAAGGATGAGATTGGTACGAGGAAGTGGTGAGCCTTTCTCAGGAATGCCCATGGGAAAGCAGAATTTTTCTTAAATTGGCGGCTGTCACTTAAGATGGCTGTCCAGGTGCTAAGTAAGGACCTTAAAAGGGCCACCTTCTTAGGAGGTCCTGTGTGGGTCAGTTGGAAAGAGCTGCCTCTGAGTCCACTGTTCTTTGAGTCTCCTTGGAGGACAAATCATAAGAAATGTTCTGGAGACAGCATCTAGAATCTGTTCAGTATCCTGCTCCTTGCCTTGCTGGACTCCAGTTTTGTCCTTCAGTTCAGAGCAGGGAGCATCTCTTTAAGTTGTCAGTGGACCTTTATTTAATTTATTTATTTATATGTGGTGCTGAGAATTGAACCCAGTGCCTCACCTGTGCTAGGCAAGTGCTTTGCTGCTCAGCCCCAGCCCCAGCCCTGAGAGCATTTTTTCAGGGCCTGATCTGTGCTGAGTTCTGAGCCTAAGTAATGGGGCTACAGAGAAAGGGTGGGGAAGATCCTGGCGCAGTCTGACCACCCTGCTGTGGAGGGAAACACTGAGTGCTGTGGTACCTAGGGTCTTTGCAGGCTGGACAAGAGACTTGGGGACTCCTTTTGGGTTAATTTAGGGGAAAGTAGCAAGGACATGAGGGAGGGGAGGCATGGCCTTGACTCTTTCTAAAAAGTACTTGCTCTGCTGGGCACGGTGGCGCAGGCCTGTAATCTCATCTACTGGAGATGCTGAGGCAGGAGGATTGCTAGTTCAAAGCCAGCCTCAGCAACTTAGTGAGGCCCTAGGTAACTTGGTAAGACTCTATCTCAAAATTTAAAAAAGGGGCTGGGGATGTGGCTCAGCGGTAGCGCGCTCGCCTGGCGTGCGTTCGGCCCGGGTTCGATCCTCAGCACCACATACCAACAAAGATGTTGTGTCTGCCGAGAACTAAAGAATAAATATTAAAAATTCTCTTTCTCTCTCTCTCTCTCTCTCTCTCTCTCTCTCTCTCTCTCTCTCCTCTCTCACTCTCTCTAAAAAAAAAAAAAAAAAAAAAAGAAAAATTTAAAAAAGGTCGGGGGGCAGCTGGGGATATGGCTCAGTGGTAAAGCACCCATGCCTTAAATCCCAAGTACCAAAAGAAAAAGAGAGAAGCTTCTTAAGCTCCTGTTCTGCTTTCTTGCAGTACACAGATGAAGAAGGTGATGCTAACAGTATTTAAACACAATCACGGTGCCTACCAGTTCTTCCGAGAAGCACTACAGTAAGGAGCTGGGCCCTGACGTGGTCCTTCTGGGTGGTCAGAGGCACTGTCCCTGTGCGGCATTCCTGGTTCCAGCCCCCATTCACAGTCCATTGGGGCATGGGAGGTTGGCATTGGTAAGATAGTATGTCAGTGTCCTTTGACTTGGTCCCTTGCACGTTGGTTCCAGGGGTCTCATCATTGGCACTGTTGGAAAGTTCTCAGGCTAGGGAGGAAGGCATTCAGCTGCCTGCAGTCAACTCTTTCTCCTGTCTACCTTGCAGATTTGAAATTGATGACTCTTCTCCCAGCATGTCTGGCTGCTGTGGGGAAGACTGCTCCTATGAGATCCTGAGCCGGAGAACCAAGTTTGGGGACAGCCAGCACTCCCACGCAGGTGGGCACTGTGGCGGCTGCTGTCACTGAACTCCCAGAGCCACTTATGTCAGAACCTGCTCTCCTAAGGCCTGTCTTCTCCCCTGGTCTCACGTCACTTGCCAGGTGCCCTCAGAGCTGTGGTTTCCTCAACCCTGTATGTACCAGGTGGCACCCTGAGAGCACAGAACCCTGGGGAGGAGTGGTCCACACTGCCCCTTCTCCTCTCTCTTGGAAGAGCAGAGTGCCAGGAGGGAATGGAGGGAGAGGATGCTACAGGAAGACCACTGCGGGCCGGCGGGAAGCTCCTCTCTTGTGGCTGCCTCCTCACTCCACTCAGAAGGTTCCCCTACTTCCCCACAGTTGGATTCCTGATGGACCTTCCCCTTCCCTGGACAAATGGAATGTTTTATCCACTCTTGTGAAAGTTTTAAGAGTCCTGGTCTGGGGTCTGCTGGGACCCAAAGAGGACTGGACTTTGTATGATCCAAGTGCAAAGTAAGGCTTCAGAGAGACCCTGGCTCCCTTACTCCTCGATCTCATGGATGGCGCTCGCGTGGAGACTGCATAGGCCTTCTACGCCAAGATACAGGGAAGCTCTTTCTAGCCACGTGCTTGTAGATCCACAGAGTGGAGTTGTCCAGGGACCGGCCAACCGGAAGGCTGCCTCTCTCCATTGCTGTCAGGGAGGGCGGACAGGACCAGCACCAGGTGTCCTGGGGGCTGCCATGGGGATGCCTGCTTCTCTGGGCTCTTAGACTTTGCTGCATTCTAAGCTTGACCTCTTGATCTCATGGCGGTGACTTGAGCTTTTAATTCAAGAAGAAAGCCAGAGGCCCTGCCTGTTCCTATCCATTGCCCTCTCCACACTTTCTCCCCTGCCTCTTGCCTCCACCCCAGATACCTCTGTTCTTAGTCTCAAGGGGGGAGTAACATCAGGGAGCCTCTTGTCTTCCCCCAGAAGGATCCCTTGTTCCTGGTGTAGTTGATACTTTCCTCTCACCTGTTGGTGCTGATATCTCTCTGAAGGTGGGATGTCCCTCCCACCACTGTCCTCCCTCTTCAGAGAGCCCCCAGCCAGCAGCAGGCCCCTCTGCCTGCACCCCTAGCCTCACCCCTCACTGTTTCAGTGAGGCACTGGTGCCACTGTCCTGGCCAAGCCGGGCCACAGCTCAGCTGCAGCAGGAATGCCCTTCAGTGGCCCAAACAGCTGCTTTGCTTTTCTCTCTCTGGTGTCATCCTGTGTCAGCAGGTTGGAGCAGTGGGAGGAGAAGGCCTTCCTCTTAGAGGTGTAGAGGATGTGGGCTCTGAACTTACACTCATCCTGATCTCTAGGCCTTGTTCCTCTTCCAGAAGAAAAACCAAATCTTTATCCAGGAAAAAGCACCTAACACCTCCCTTTTGACGTCCCAAGCTTTGCTTCAGGGAATGTCGTAAGGTTCTAGCCTTTGTGCAGTTGTCTCCTAGGGGGTCTGTCAGCCCCTCTGCTGCTGGAGTCTGCTCACTCCACCCTCTGCCCTTACTCAGGTGGTCTGCCCTGGCAGATCTCATTAGAGTGGTCCTTGCTTCTCACCCAGAGTCCTGCCTGCATAGCAGCCTGTGCTCATGAGGCCTCGCTTCCCATCCTGGCCTCTGCTGAGTGCCTGGTGCTGCTCTCAACCCCACCAGTAGTGGGCCTGGCACTCTTGGGAGAGAGCCTTGCAGCTTTACACTGGATAAGGCCACGGTCGCTTTGCCTGCTGGCTCCCCGGGGTTTTACCCCAGTGAGAGTTGAACTTTTGGGGTAGGGGTTGGCAAACTCCTAAGAATCACAAAACAACAAGAGCATGTTTAGGAAGAGTCTGATCCCTGTCTCAAAGTACAGAGTGCTAAATATTTATTGTCTTAGATCATGAATTTCTGATACCTCCCACTCAAGGGGACCAAAAGGAACCCCCAGTATAGACCCCATTTGAGGTGAGCTCAGTTTATGTTGTCTCTTTCCAGTCATTGGTAATGGGGTGCTCAGGGCCATGCCCTGCTTCCCCCAGCCTCTGCAGGCCATGTCCCAGAGGCGGCATCAGGAGGTTAGGCACTGGCTGAGACTGCAGGTGTGGGTGTTGGGCCCTCATGTCTCAGATGGCAATTTCCACCTCCCTTGGGTCTTGGTTTTGAGAAACAGCAGGCCTTTTTTGTTGTTTTTTTTTTTTTGTTTGGGGCATGTTAAGATATATTTTAAGTTTTTTTTTTTTTTTGTATCTGCTCTATTTCAGGTTATTTGTTGGTGTCAGATATGTATGGTTCTTTTTAACCCTTTGTGTTTTTTTAGAGGAAACTTGGAAGATAAACTTCTTTGATATATATTTTTTTTTCTTTAGCAACTTGTTATCACTGGAATCAAAGGGAAAAGTGATCTCTTTTTTGCATTGGTTGTATTTGTATGTCACAAATAAAAGACACTTTGTTCAGCTGCTGGGATGGCTTCCAGATGCTGGGGTGCCATGGGCAGCAAGCACTGGGCCTAAACCTTGGGAGGCACGTGGCTGGACTGGCCCCATGCCCCTTCCTGGGAAGGCGGGCTGGGTGTCTGGGGCAAACAGCCAGGGGTGGGAACAGAGACTAAATGTATGTGTTTGTGTCACTTCCCAGAAGTTCTGGATGTCCTACTGAGGGGTGTCTACTCTATATCCTGGTGCAAATCCTAAGCCAAGCATTGTGACATTTGACATTTGCAGCCAAGCATAAGTTTCAGTGTCCATGTGTGGAATTTAATAGATAGTGTTTGTTTCCTCTCTTTTACTTTTTTGGGTTACTCAAAATATTCTTGGTTTCTTAAAAAGATACCTCCTCTCTTCCCTGTCCTCCTGGGGGACAAAGGCTTAAAGGAAGGGTAAATGTCAGGACTGAAGGGCCAGAAAATTATGAGCCAGGAGAGGATCAGCCTGTCTGCCCTGAGGGGCTCCTGCCAGTTCCTGGGCTAGGGCTTGCTAGGAGGGGAGACAGGAAGTGGGCCATTGAGCTGGAGCTTGCCGGTCCGGCTGCAGCAGAATAACGGGGGGGGGGGGGGGGGGGGGGGGGGGGGGGTGACGACGAATAACTTGTGCACTTTGATACAGCAGAATAGGAGCAGTTTATTGTAGGGCAACAGAGCTATTTATACATTGCCAGGCACCATCCAGACTTGTTTACGAACTCTAACATTTCTCTGGCAAAATACCAGGTGTTATTTTGACTTGTCTACAGACCTTAACAGGAGCTTAGATGCACTTCCTGTGGACAAAGCAAGGGCCAGCTTCACCTTACTTCTTGGTGATTTGCACATTTTAGGTGGAAAGGAAGGCCAATGGAGCCCCTGATACATGAAGTGTTTGGGGAAAGAGGAGTGGGGTTAATGGCTGTCAGTGGGTACCTGCTTTGTAGATTGTGACCTCTTTCCTGTCGGTGGGGGTGCACCCAGAGGATGGTTCCTGCTGGTGTCAGTCTCTGAGGTCCAAAGAAAGGTATTGTGACCCTTGGGAATGGAGAGTGATTTGCTGGTCTAATGATATAACTTGACAAAATTCTGCCCCTGGCCACACAGTTTCTTTGTTACTTTAAGGAAGTCTCAATCCCAAGCAGAAGTTTCCTTCCTTCCTCCCTCCCTCCCTCCTTTTTTTTTTTTTTTTTTTTTTTTTTTGAGTCAGGGTCTCACCTAAGTTGCCCAGTCTCACTAAATTGCAAAGGCTGGCCTTGAACTTGTAATCCTTATGCCTCAGCCTCCAAGTTGCAGGGATTGCAGACAGACACATGCCACTTTGCCCAGGTCAGTTTTCTTTCTTTTTTTTTTTTTTTAGAAAGAGAGAATTTTAATATTTATTTTTTAGTTCTCGGCGGACACAAGATCTTTGTTTGTATGTGGTGCTGAGGATCAAACCTGGGCCGCACGCATGCCAGGCGAGCGCGCTACCGCCTGAGCCACATTCCCAGCCCTAGGTCAGTTTTCTTTAAGTGTCCATCCTCTGTTGCACAGTAGAGCCAAAGCTGGAAGGGCGTGGCCAAAGGCCTCCTCCTGCCCACCTCCCAGCACATTCTGTCCTAGCTGCGGCCTCAGCCTTAACTGCTCCAGCTGCAATTCCAGCTTCTTCACTCAAGTAGTCCTAGCTGAACTGCCACACTGTTGGTAGGCAGAGAGAGCAAGGGCGCAAATTGTTAGTGGAACCTGTGCTGGCTTGAAAGGGACTAGATTTCCCCAGGTGGTTTCTGCTGCTAGGCCTTTTTTTTTTTTTTTTGGTACTGGGGATTGAACCCATGTGCACTTAACCCCTGAGCCACATCCCCAGCCCCCCACTTGCCTTTTTGTTTCTTTTTACCTAATTGTTAATGGACCTTTATTTAATTAAGTATATGTGGTGCTGATACTCGAACTCAGTACCTCACACATGCTTCAGTTCAAACTTAGGGGTGATTTTTGTTAGGTTCCTCTCTTCCCTAATATAGCAGTGGCAGGGATGCTGCCTGCTGCCTAGGATGAGGGTCTGGGGCAGGATGGTGTGCAGAGGAGGTCTTTGCAAGGGGAAGAAGTTGGCCCTGCTCAGTTGTCATCTCCACCCTTGTGCTCCTGCTGGGCTCTTTGGAATGCCTTCCCTGCATTTTTGTTTTATGTGCACAACCACCTTGTGCCATAGGTGGTGGTGTTACTCAAAGATAAGTGAAAAGTGACTTTTCTGTAGTTCCAAAAGGAAGTGACAGAGTCATGATTTGAACCCAGGGTAGGAATGTTATCCCCATCTGAAGAAACCTGAAGCCAGGAGCAGCAACTTGACTCCAAAGCCCCTTCCCTCCCCACTGCCTTCCCACAGGGGCCATCCCAGGAAGCCCTTTGTCTATGGTGCTGGTGGCCAGGCCTGGGATCTGGCAGTGCCAGGGAGGGTGGTGATACCCTGGACAGGATGTTGGTTTCTGTGAAGTCCATCTGTTTCTGGATTATGTCTCTGCTGGAGTGGACAAGGTGGAACCTCTAAACCTGTGTTGGTACTTTGGGAGTTTCTCCTGTGTAGTTTTGTCTTTTCTTTTTTCTTTCCTTTTTTTTTTTTTTGTACCAGGGATTGAACTCAGAGGCACATAACTACTGAGTCACTTCCCCAGCCTTTTATTTTGAGACAAGTCTTGCTAAGCTGCTTAGGACCTTGCTAAGTTACTGAGGCTGCCTTTGAACATGTGATCCTCCTGCCTCAGCCTCCCAAGTCACTGGGAATACAGGCGTGTGCCACTGTGCCTGGCTGCTGTGGAGTGTTGCATAAAAAGGAATATTTGCTATGAACCAATCATCAGGGAAGACAGCTTCTCCTGCTGGGGCTGAGGTCACACCACAGGGCAGAGCTTAGTGTAGGCCAAACCAAAGTTGGAGGGATGGGCTTACAAGGACCTGGAGCTGGCTGCAGGGGCCCTGAGCAGTTGTGTCCATTTCTCCATCTTGGACTGTTGCTCCAGGATCTGCATCTTTGTGGTTCTGCTCTGGCACAAGAGGACACTATTGCAAAGTGGGCATGAGGGGTGACCTAGACACTGGGCCCCTGTCTGGCTTCTCCCATCCTGCATCCCTTACCAGTGGTAACAAAGAAGTAGCAGCACTTCAGATCTTCGTGAGATAGTGAGGTGTCCAGATGCTGGACTGAGGCAGTGCATAGCCCTTGTGGTGGGGCACCCTGTGAGTGGTGCGGTCCCCAAGCTGAGCATATGCCTGGTGCATGGTTTCCACAGGGCCTTCAAACCTGGAAGTCAGGAGAGCACTTCTGGAATGATTCTGTGACCTCTACATTGGATTTGAGGGGTGGGAAAGGTGGGGTATGTGGATAGAGGGGCCTAGGGTCCAGAACTGGAGTGCTAAAGTACAAAACTTGAGGTCCCTCAGAGTCTGGCAGTGAGATTGGGTCTCAGGGAATAGTGAAAAGGAATGGAGGATCTGAGGAGACGTTAGGGGTCCAGAGGCAGAGAGCACTGAGGATTGGACTTGGGAGTCCAGGCTGAGGGCTCGAAGCAGCAGAGTCTGGATGTACCATCACAGCAGGGTAGGTGTATAGCTGGGGGCCAGAGCCATTGTCAAAGGTGAGTCTGGTGACATTGTGCTCATCACAGGTGGCTTCTGGTTGTGGACTTAAAGAGTGGAAGGAGTTAACTACCTCTGGCTCCTGCAGATCCCCCAGTCCCAGGTGGCTGCCCCATAGTCTCCTGTGACTGCCAGACCCCTGGGGTGCCAGCACAGACATCTGAAGGGGGAGCAGCACCCACCTGCTCCTGTGTAGATACCCTGTTGTTCCAACCCCAACAGCTGCACCTGGGCCCACTGCTGGACATCTGGCGCCTGGTGACAGCTGTGCCCCGGGAAAGAACAAATACCCCTCCAAGACCTTGCATTCCTCTGCCTGCTCCAGTTTCTCAAAGCAGCCTTGTTCTTCCAGTGAGGCCAACCCCCCTTCCACTTTGTCCTGCTGAACCTAGCAGCCCCCCAGGATGGAAAGGGACATTCTCAAGGAAACCATGCACCCAGAAAATCTATGTTAGACCTGAACCACCTCCATCTGGCTCCTCTTCCTCACCTTTGGGCACTGGGGCACATCTGAGACTATACTGAGGTCTTCTGCTGCCACCCTACCCAGGGAGTCTGTTGTTCCCCCACAGGCATGTGGAGAGGCCTAAGCTGCCGTCAGTAAGAGCCTGAGGTTGAGCTCCCAGAGACCAGCCAGCTCTGTTTCTGCCCACCTCACCCTGCAGTCCTATCTCTGGCTCATCCCAGGAAGCAGTGCCTGGCACCACTCACATGCTGGGGAGAGTCTAAGTTGGCCCAGTGGTCAGGTTCTTACCAGCTCCAGGCCAGATGCTCTGGAAGGTGGCAGGGGAGGAAAGCATAGAGACTTCAGCTGTGGGCCTTATAGGACTGGCTGTGGCCTTTCCTCTACCCTTACAGACTTCGTATTTGGATATGGTCCTGGAAGCTATTGGATTTTTCATGAACAGAGAGTGAAGAATGGGGTAAGGGGCATCTAGTGTTCCTCCAGCCTGTGTTTAGCCTGCAGGCTGGAAGCCAGCTGAGATGCGGCACCTGGTGTCTTCTCAGTTCGTGTAGTGGCCATCAGGGACTGGGAAGCCAGAGTGTGAAGCTGATGTGAGGGCTAGGGACCAGCTTCCCTGCCCATCCCCAAGTTTAGGATCTGTTCCTAGTGTACCCTTCAAGTGCCCTTGGATCAGAGATGGGATCCTGAAACCTTTAGGTCTCACCCTTGGCAGAAAGAGACTCCTGGCAGTCTGTGTGTTGGGGGCAGTTCCAGGGTGTGGGTGGCATTCCTGTTCTTGCAGGTAGCACAGCAACTGCCCTGTATATTAGAAGGAATCTGCCTTGTGGAAGCCTGTCTCACCCTGTTGAGCAAACCTCCTTCATTGGACCATCGTGGACCACACCATCTGTGTTTTATTACTGAGGCTGGCTTTGAACTTGCAATCCTCCTGCCTCAGCCTCCCAAGTTGCTGGATTTATAGGTGGCACCACTGCCCTGGATTTGTTGCTGTCTTGTCAAAGGACTGTCCTGTCCATGGTTTGAGTGAAGGTGGAATGCTGGGTGACAGGAAGGGAGCAGAAACATTGGTATTAGTTCAATAGACAGATCTAGGTGCAATCCCTGTCCTGGTACTAGTAGCTTCTCTTGCCTCCTTTCTGATGGGGGCTTTAAAAGTAGCCTTATCACAGGGACCAAAGGAAAACCCTGGGACAGAAAAGACATTCCTCTTTTTCAAAAAATACAGTTCTCCAAGGAATCCTTCCTAAAGTGTTTCTAGGCCCCTTGTCTAGCTGTGCTCTCATCCGGGAGTCATTCCTGTGTTTCACAGTGCCAGGCAAGCCTAGGAAGCAGTAGGAGAGTCCCTGCCCCTTCCTTTCCTCAGTGGGGCTCTTGCTTCTAGGGGTGGGAGAGGGGACTTTAGAAGCATCTGTCTAGGGGGCTTTTCCCCAGGGCCCCAGGCAAGGTAAGTGCAGGGGTAGGTAGCTGAGGGTGGGCCTGCTGGACATTAAAAATATTTTAAAGATTGGGTAAATTAGGTAGGGGAAGGATGAAGAGGGGCCCAGCTTGGAGTCTGGGAACACATCCCTTTAGAGATAATTTAGGCACCATTTACCTTCCAGGGCACTTCAGGTCCATTGTCTGGGGTTGAGGGACTGAGGTTTCTTTCAGAACTGTTTTCCAGTCTCTAGCCAGCTCATCCCCACCCCTTTCAGCAGCCTTTAATGCTATTGACATTGATGTCAAAACTGGAACTTTTGGAAACTCGCTCTTTGCAACAGCTTGTGGGGTGGTTAAAAGAATGGGTTTTGGAGCAGACAGCCCTGCCCTAGAATTCTGGCTCAGCAGTCTTGTAGCCACATCATCTTTTGTAGGTCACCCAGCTCTCCAGGACTGTTTCCTTGTTTGTAAAAAAATTGAAACAGCTTCTTTGTGACACTGTTGTGAAGTTGGAATGAGAGTAGTTAAAGTCTGGCTCCACGTCCCCTTTCCTGCTTTGCTTCTACCTATTTGAATACCTTTCAGTATCCTGAGGTTCAGGAACACTGTCCAAATGTCTGATCTGTGCCAGCTCAGTAGGAGACAGGTGGGGGACTTCAGCTATGGGCCCTATAGGACTGGCTTGGATCAGAGATGGGATCCTGAAACCTTTAGGCCTCACCCTTGGCAGAGAGAGACTCCTGGCAGTCTGTGTGTGGGGGCAGCTCCAGGGTGTGGGTGGCATTCCCGTTCTTGCAGGCAGCACAGCAACTGCCCAGTATATTAGAAGGAATCTGCCTTGTGGAAGCCTGTGTTGAGATGGAGACCCATCCTGTGGCCAGTGCTATCACATCTGCTGCTGGGTGCAGAGAAGAGTCAGGCCTGGGATGGCCTGTGGCAGGACCACCTCAAAAATCACTTCCTAAAATATCATAGTTATATTTTCACCACAGTGCTTACATATTTTCTCTTTGATTGTTTATTGTCTGTCTCTCTGTCGTCCAGAATGTCAGTTCTGCCATGAGACCTTGTCTACCTTGTTCACTACTGGTGCCTAGAACACTTCCTGGCACACTGGGGGCTAATGAAAATTTGTTGAATGAAGTAAGTTTATCATTAAGAGAAGGCCAGAGAATAGGAGTTTTAAAATGTTCTAGGTAGAGCATAAAATGCAAAGAGGCAAAAGGCTTGGAGTGGTGGAGGGGAAACCCCCAAACAAGGAACACTGGGAGATGAGGTTGGAGAGTGACATCCAGGAATTAGGACTTGTTTAGAAAGCAATGGGGAGCCACTGAAAGTGTATAGGTTCTTCAGACGTAAGTTTGGAAAATAAGGAAAGGAGGAAGGAAGGAAGTAAAAGGAAGGAAATGAGGGAAAGAGGAAGGGGGATAGAGATGAATAGAGAAAAGATGGGAGGGAAGGAGGAATGGAAATTGGGCGCCAGTGCATGGAGACTAAAACTGAGTGGGTAAATGAATAAGTGAATTCAGTTACGAAGCTCGAGTTAGCAGTTCAGGCCAAAATTATGAAGGCATGGTGGACAGGAGAGTGGAGAGATTTAGAAGTATGAATGGAGGGAGGAGTCAAGAATGTAGCATAGACTTCTCGCTTAAGTGATTGGGTAGCCCAACGTGTCACAGGGATAGCCCTCTCGGCGTGGGGGAATAACCAAAAGAACGCCCCTCTGCCCCGCCCGTCGGTGGTAGAGCGTCATCGATTGGCTATTTCGAGGAACGCGCCAAAAACTGCCAGGGACTGTAGGGAGGTGTATCCTCGCGTCACTTCCGAGATACTTCCGGGTCACCGTTTCCGGACCTTTTCAGTTCCGGAACTTCCTGCTGGCGCAGCCATTTTGACTTCCTGACCTTGGACTCCTGCTGCAGGTTGTCTGTAGTCTCATCCGTGTGGTCATGTCTGTCCTGACGCCGCTGCTGCTGAGGGGCCTGACAGGCCCGGCCCGGCGGCTTCTCGTGCCGCGCGCCCAGGTCCATTCCAAGCCGCCGCGGGAGCAGCTCGGGACCATGGTGAGGAGAGGGCTGGGAAGGGCGCAGGAGGCGCCGCGGGCCCCGCTGTGGGTTCGGGGCCTGCCGGTTCCTGCGCGCGGGACCCCGGGCGGCCCTGAAAGTGTCCTGCACCTCGCAGCCCGCAGCGTAGCAAGAAGCTGCTGTGCTGGTTGGGCCTGTCTGAAGGGCGCAAACGCGGGGACACTGCCCGGGTGCTCATCAGCATGGAGTCTTTCCCAAAGCCCTAGGATCTTGGGTCCGACCCTGTCAGTCCCAGCCCTGTCGCTGACTCGTTGTGCAGCTTCGAGCAAACTTCCTTAGTCCTCTCAGCCTGTTACTGTGCATTCGTTCGGGAGGACTGTCAGCGGTATGGCTGTTACCGCCATTAAATATTAGTTGCTGGGGAGAGAGGCAAGCAGGTCTTTGGGTTTCCAGAAATGTAGGATCGTTTAACTCTTGATGACAGCTTCCACCTGTTTGGAGCTTTTGTACATCTGCTATAGTAGCAGAACTTGGACCTGGATTTAAGTCTTCAGAACCCAGGTTTGTGGACCTTGGGTTAGGAAAAGCAGAGAGCACTGCACCTCAGAAAATAATGATAATCAAGGCATGCGTTTAGCCCTAGCTACTGGAGAGGCTGAAGCAGAAGGGGTGATTAATTGGGCAATGTAGTGAAACCCTGCTCAAAAAAGGGGAAAAATTTTGACTGGGGGTGTAACTCAGTGGTAGAGGATGTGTTTTGCATGGTGGGCCCTTGGGTTGATTTCTAGCACCTCAGAAACAAAAACAGTGATAGTCACTGGGACTGTCATTTGTTGAGTGCCTGCTGTGTGTTAGGCACCCTAAAACTCCTGTACTGGTTTCATTCATGCTTTCTAGTGACCCTGAAAAGAATAAATGATTGTCTCCATTTCTTGATTGAGGTACCAGAAACATAGGAGCAGGGTGTTGACTTGTCAGAAGTCACACTTTAACTGGCAAGGAGGGGATTTGAATTCAAGACTGACTCCAAATTATTCCGATCTTAACTGCTATGGAGAAGATGGTAGTAGCTGTATCTGGTATAGTAGCATATTACAGTATGCCTGTAATCCCAGCTACTCTGGAGGCTGGGTCAGGAGGATCACCCATTTCAATTTTGAGGCCAGACTCTACAATTTAGCAAGATCCTGTCTAAAAAATAAAAAAGACTGGGGATGTAGCTCAGTGCAGGGTACTTGCCTACTTGCCTAGCATGTACACACCCCAGGGTTTGATCCCTAGCATTGGAGACAAAAAAATAAGTCACTTATCCTTAATCTCAGAGACCCTGACAGGTCTTGGGTTTCCAGAAATGTAGTATCCTATAGTCCTAGAGAGGTGGATGGGAAGAGTTGTTTTTTTTCCCCTTGTTCTCAATACTGGGGATTCAACCCATGGGCTCCCTACCACTGAGATACATCACCAGCACCCCCCACCCCTCTTTTTTTTTTTTTTTTAAAGACATGGCCTCCAACTTGTGACCCTCCTGCTCAGCTTCCCTAGTATCTGGGATCACAGATGTGCGTTACCATCCCAGGTTAAGGGAGGGTTTTTTTTGGGGGGGGGAGGCTACTGGGGATTGAACTCAGGGACACTCAACCCCTGAGCCACATCTCCAGCCCTATTTTGTATTTTATTTAGAGACAGGGTCTCACTGAGTTGCTTAGCACCTTGCTTTTGCCAGAGCCAGCACTGAACTCTCGATCCTCTTGCCTCAGCCTCCCAAGCCGCTGGAAGGGAGGAGTTTTAAGACACGGAAGATGCAGTTGTAGAATTAACCAAGTTCCCAGGTCCAGCAGACCAGCTTGAAAACAGGTTTAACTCCTCATGTTTGTCCCCTTCTGACTTATCATTGGGTGATAGATACTCCCTGGGTTCTAACACAGGCTGCTGCTCTTTCCAGTCCTTTGTCCCCATAGCTGTAATTGACTCCTTACATGAAGGCTTAGAGTAGCTTGGGTCTATGACATCCTCTTTCCTGAGGCATGGGTTCCCTCCCTTCCCTGATGAACCCAGAGCCCTACTGTGCTAAGCACCTGCTCTACCATGTGGGAAGGTTGGATCTCCTACCTGCCTCTGAGTCTTGGCTCCCTGAGGAGGCTGGCCACTGTCAGCACTGCTGGGACTTCAGAGTGCCTGGGGGGATCTTTACCCTTGGGGTCCTTCTTTTCTTGTGCTCTGTGTAGGATATCACCATTGGGCTCACCTCCTGCTTCCTGTGTTTCCTCCTGCCGGCCGGCTGGGTCCTGTCACACCTGGAGAGCTACAAGAAACGGGAGTGAAGGGGTCTGATCTCTCCCTCGCCCTGTGACCTGACCACCCCTGCCAGCCCATCCTGATCATGTCTGCATTCCTGGCTGGCTTCTCCTGGATCATATCGTTCAATTCCAGTCACCTCTTCTGTAATCATGATTTCTCAGTATTTCCATGGTGACATCTGGGACCACTATATTGGCCCTGCCTGGTGGGGTTCCCCTTGTAACAATAAAATCTATTTAAACCTTGCTTCAGAAACTCATAGTGCCTTCTGCTTGGGCTCCTGCCTCCACTCTTGAGCTGAAGATGGTGCTGGGTGGGCACGGAGAGCAATGCCTGGCTGGCCACAGGTTCGGCACAGCTGACTGCCCCATGGTAACTTGTGTGTGCTTTGACCTAACTCCTTGTGTGCTTCTCTGCATTTATTTATGTATTTATCTATCTAACTACCTATCTATTTGCTTATTAATTAGATAATTACTAGGTATTGGACCCAGGAGTGCTTCACCACTAAGCTACATCCCACCCTTATTTTTATTTTTAAGATAGTTTCTCTTTAAGTTGCCCAGCTTCCTCAGCTGCCCACAAAACAGGGGTTACAGGCAGGCACCACCACTGGATCGATCCCTGCATTTAAGTTCTGCCTTCTTGTGAAAACAAACTGTGTTATCATTGAGTGGTCCTTCTTTTTTTTATTTTCAATGTATTTTTTTAGTTATAGGTGGACACAGTATCTTTATTTTATATTTATATGGTGCTGAGGATCGAACCCAGTGCCTCATGCATTCCAGGTGAGCACTCTACCTCTGAGCCACAATCCCAGCCTGAGTGGTCCTTCTTGCTCATCCCCTCCACCTCCCTTTGCTGTGTTAAACCCAGTGGCTGCCTGTGTGTGTCTGTCCCTTTGGGCTGCTTTGCAGGTGGTGGGTGTACTGGAGATTGAACTCATGGACACTCCACCACTGAGCCACATCCCCGGCCCTATTTCGTACTTTATTTAGAGACAGTCTCACTGAGTTGCTTAGCACCTTGCTTTTGCTCTGGTTGGCTTTGAACTCATCATCCTCCTGCCTCAGCCTCCCGAGCTGCTGGGATTACAAGTGTGTGCCACCATAGCCCGCTTAGTGGTTCATTTCTTAGGTTCTTATTGCCCTTTCTTGGTGGAGGGTGAGGCGTTTGGCAGGTTTTGTTTTGTTGTTTTGTTTTTGCAGTGCTGGGGATGGAACCCAGGGCCTCACCCATGCAGGCATGCTCTCCACTGAGCTACATCCCCAGCCCTTGTGTTTTTTTTATGTCAACTCAGGGCCCTTTTCCTTTTAACACTCTAAATGCTTATTGACTGGCCTTCCTTGTTGACTCTGCTGATTTTTGTTTCTCTATCCCTGACTTGCAGAATTTGCTGCTCCTCAGTGATTCTTTCCTGTGGTGTCTGGGGGTTCCTTAGCAGGGATGGTGCTTGTGAAATGTTGCATACTGCACTGGATTTTTACTTTTTTTAGTTGATAGACCTTTATTTTATTTATACATGGTGTTGAGAATCAAACCCAGTGCCTCACATATGCCAGGCAAGGGTGCTACTGCTGAGCCCCAGCCCCGGAATTTTTTTTGGCAGGTGGGTACTAGGGTTAAACTCAGGGACACTCGACCACTGAACTACATCCCCAGCCCTATTTTGCATTCTATTTAAAAACAGGGTCTCACTGAGTTGCTTAGCACCTCTTGCTGAGGCTGGCTTTGAACCCACAATCCTCCTGCTTCAGCTTCTTGAGCCACTGGGATTAAGTTTGCTACCACACCCAGCTGCCTTGGAATCTTGACTGCCAGTGTCCGGAAGGAACAGGACCTCTGCCAGGCATGGAGGACCACATGGCTTTACATCTCCTTTGCAGCTTCTCTGCAGGGATAATTCAGTTGATTACTGAACAAATGCAGGTTTAGTATTTATTCCCTGTGGAGCAGGGGCTGCCAGGACTCCTGGCACTGGAAGTGAGAGCTGATGATCCCTTTGCTCTAGGCCCTGTGTGTCAGAAATTCTCATCTTCCCAGTGCCACTTCTGCAGGGCTCTTGTTTTCTGGTTTATGTCAACGAAACTGCAGGTGAGCCTGCTCTACCACCCTTTTCTGTCCCTGTCCTTTCCATGTGGTGTCCAGGAGTGGCTGTGGGACACAGGGCATAGGTAATATAACAAGTTCAGCTCTGGCTTGTTTCTGCTTCCCTGAGGGTAGGAAGGTGCTCCCTGCCTCCTGGATATCTATTTCCTTCCACACAAACAGGTCTGAGGCCGAAGGGCAGGGCTTGGAGAGCCACGGAGTAGTCAGTTACCCAGGAATGCTGGGTCAAGGGCTAGGGGGGCTAGGTTGGGATATTGGCCAGGGGAGGGGGAACCCTCAGCTTGGATCTAAAGGGCTGCCTTGAGCCAGGCTGGAGTGCTGAGCTAGGGGCTCCCACCTGCCACCTACAGGTCTCTTAATGTCACTGTCCCTGGGTAGAGTGGCCTTTTAGCTGTTTCCTTCCACACACCATGTGTCACATTGGAAGTCTTTCCTATTCACATTAGCTCCTAGTAGGGTGGGAGCTGAGTGCCCACTGGCAGCTCCCTGACTTCCTAGGGGAGGTGCCCATCCCCCAGTGTAGGGGAGCTGAAGGGCCATTCTGACCAAGCCTCCACTCTCTGAGGAGAGGACTGCATGCTACCTGGCTTTAGGTTGGCCCAGGGTTGCTTTCCTCCAGCTGTCGCCAGATTATGCATTGGTCTCAGAGCCACAGGACACCACACACCAAGGAAGGGGCAAAAGAAGAGAGCCATCCTGAGTTTCTATGGTAACGCCACTACACTGCTAACGATCTGACTTAGGTGTCTCCTGCTTTTGTGTCCCTGGAACTCAAAAGGAGTAAGAACCAGATGCTGTGGTACATACCTGTAATCCCAGTGATTTGTGAGACTGAGTCAAGAGGATCCCACGTTTGAGGCCAGCCTCGGCAACTTGATAAGACCCTGCCTCAAACAATAAAGACCTGGGGGTACAGCTCAGTGGTAGGTCATCCCTGGGTTCAATCACTAGTACCCAAAAAGGAAAGAGGAGGAAGGTGGGTTATAGTTCCCTTGGTGGAACTATAACAGGGAGGACTCCATCCTAGGGGAACTCCTCCCACCCAAACTTCTTTTTTAAATTTTATTTTTGTAGTTATAGATGGACAGCATGCCTTTATTTATTTTAAAATGATGCTGAGGATCGAACCCAGTGCCTCACATGTGCTAGGCCAGCGCTCTGCCCCGGAGCCCCAGGCCTCCAAAGTTCTGTGTCTTGAGTCGCTGCCCACTGTTGGAAGCCAGTGGCTGTAGACAGGCCCTTCAGGCCCTGGTCTGGAAGGCCCATGATGAGCCTGTGTTCTCCCCTGGGCCAGCTCTACCAGCATATGTGGGCCAGGGGGTGAGTGATGATAGGTTTGAGGACAAGATGGAGGATTTAGAGGTCAGGTGACCTACTGTGCTTTAACCCTGTCCTCATTGGTCTTCTGTGGCCACCAGGCTGGAAATCTAGTCACTTTTCATTGATTTCTTATCCCCAACCAAAACAGGGGCCCCAGAGGAATACCTTATGGGGAAAGCAAGGCTTCATACTCTGAGTGGCATTTTGTGTCCCTGTCTGGATGTTTGCCTGGTGTGCACACTGTGAGAGGGAGACTGTGGTCACCATATAGTTGTCATGTCTGCAATCAGGGGCTGGGAGATGGGAGACTCAGGTGTGAGGCCTGGCACAGCCATTTACAGATAGATGACCTTGGACCTGTCATCTAGTCTCTCTGACCTTTAGTTTTCAGGACTGCAAAGTGAAGATGTGGCAGACAGAATAATGTCCCAGCTCTACTTCCTGGAATTGGTGAATAGGTTATCTTACATGGCAAATGTGATTTTGCTGCCAGCCTTAGTGGCCCACTCTTGTGATCCCAGGGACTCAGGAAGCTGAGGCAGGAGGATTACAAGTTTGAGACTGGCTTTAGTAATTAAGTGAAGGCCTAAGCAACTTGGTGAGACCCTGTCTCAAAATAAAAAATAAAAGGGGCTGGGGATGTAGTTCAGTAGTAAAGCGCCTTCAGGTTCACTCCCCAGTACCAAAAAAAGAAAAAAAAAAAAAGTGATTTTGGAGATGTGATTAAGGTTAAGGACCTTGATGGAGATTAACCCTGGATCATCTGAGTGGGCTCAAGGTGATCACCAGTCCTGACCTGCAAAAGATCCTGCCTGACCTTACTGGTTGGAGAATGAAGGAAGTGGCCTCTAAGAACTGGGAACAGCCCTCAGTTTACAGCCAGCAAGAATATGGGGACCTCAGTCCCACAGCTTCGAGGAACTGAATTCTGCCAACCTGCGGGTGTAAGTAGTAGATTCTTCTTTAGAGGTTCTAGACAGAACAGCTTCCCTGCCTCTTGATTTGAGTTTGGTGAAATTTAGACCAGAACTATAAGATAATAAACTTGTGTCATTGTAAGCCACTGAGTTTGTGGTGATTTCTTACGGCAGCGATGAGGAAAGTGATAAATCTGCCCTCTGAAGGATCTGGGCTGATTACCTTCAGGGATAGAAAATGGACTGAATGCTATGCATTCACAGGAAGACCCAAGAAGGAATATGGGGGTTTGAGTTGGGATTGGGAAGCTCTCCCTGTCACCTCTGACCCTTGGCTTGCTTTCTGCCTCAGGTGACCTGCATTCCACTCAGCTGCTGCACCTCAAATACGAACCCTGCTCAGCCCCATCATCTTGGCCACTGCAGTGGTGACAGTCTCCCTAGACCATGATTTTAGGACCAGCTGTCTGTGGGCCACTGTAGGTCCATCAGTGGCCATTCTCGGTCCTCTGGGGACCTGACTTCCAAGTCCCCTGGGGAAAGACTGCCCGTTCTTTGTCTTTGGTCAAGGTTCTTGGTTGTCTGTGGTTTCCTGTGAGGACTGTGGCTATCAAGGATGCACATGGCATCCCTACCTTGGTCTACTCAGCATGGCCCCTGTCCTGTAAGGTGGAAGGGGGTTGGGTGTCTCTGAGTGAGCTGTTCTGTACACTTTCTCTGTGGCTGAGGTTTCATAGTTCTTGGGTCCCAATGTGGAGCCTCCTCTCCCTGCATCTGACAGAATCCTGCGGACATGGATGTGGGGCTCATGGACTAATTCCAACCAGCAGCCTGAACAGCCATGGCCTTGTGCTGCCTATTTGGTTATAGGCCTTTGGCAGTCAGGGCCATGGCACATGACCATTTGTGGTGGCATATTGGGAGGCAGAGACAAACATCTGGGTCTTTTGCCAGGGACTCCTGGTATATCTGAGGTGGGTTTAAGATGCTTCAGGATAAAGGGTCAAAATCCCAAAGTGGTGAAATTAACGGGACAGATGGAATAGGAATAAGGGATCAGTTATTAACCACCAAATCAATGGGCATTGAAAAACCAGGTGTTGGAGCTGAGGATATGGCTTAGTGGTAGAGCGCTCGCCTAGCATGCATGAGGCACTTGGTTCAGTCCTCAGCACCACATAAAGATGTGTCCATCTAAAAAACTAAAAAACAAGTATTAAAAAGAAAGAAAGAAAAAGCCAGGTGCTGCCAGGTGTGGTGGCTCACAACTGTAATCCCAGCAGCTCAGGAGGCTGAGGCAGGAAGATCGTGAGTTCAAAGCCAGCCTCAGCAATTTAGCAAGGCACTAAGCAACTCAGTGAGACCTTGTCTCTAAATTAAATACAAAAAAGGGCTGGGGATGTGGCTCAGTGGTGGAGTGCCCCCGAGTTCAATCCCTGGTACAAAAAAAAAAAAAAAAAAGCCAGGTGCTGTGGCTGGGCCTGTGAGCCCAGCTAGTTGGGAGGCTGAGGCAGGAAGATTGAAAGTTTGAGGCCAGTGTCTGGGTAACACAGTGAGACCCTGCCAAGAAAGGAATAAAACAAAACAGAACAAATAACAGCTGGATAAAAATTGACCTGGAGGGGCTGAGGTTGTGGCTCAGTGGTAGAGCGCTTGCCTAGCATGTGTGAGGCACTGGATTGGATTCTCAGCACCACAGATAAATTAATAAATAAACAAAGGTCTATCAACATTTTTTTTTTAAATTGACTTCCTGGAGCTGGATTAAGAGTCAAAGCTTCCCTTTGGCCATGTCCTTCCCATTCTATCTGACAAAATGGGGAGAGTTGAACACTAGAAGGAAGAGAGCACCCACAATTTGCAGCCACTGTGCACCCTGAGGGTGCAGGTCTATTCTTGTAAGCCCATGGCATTTATCTGGTATTGGCAGCTGGGGCTTAACCAGCACTGAACCATACAGGGAGAGCAGATGTTCCCTGTCCTGATTGTTAGGCCTCCCCTCACCCCCACCATGGGCTGCCTAGTCCAGGAAAGGGAGGTTGGTTTCAAGATTTTTACAAAGCTCGCCTGCTGTGGTGGTGTATACCTATAATTCCAGCTACTTTGGAGGATTCCAAGGTCAAGGCCAGCTTAGCGAGACTCTGTGTCAGAATAAAAATTTAAAAAGGGCTGGGTATGTAGCTCAGTGATAGAGCACTTGCCTAGCATATGCAAGACCCTTGGTTCAATCTCCAGTAACACACACACACCCACAAATTGAATAGAAATCAGGTCTTTGTCATAGGCTGTCTTTGCCCATCACTTACTAATACACATTCTGTCCTACTCGCAGATCTCATTAACAGTTATGGATTTCATTGTTAAGTGGGGGGAAGGAATGAACAGTTTGATAGTTACAGGGTCCAAATATGGTGGACCTTTTGTTTTCTCAAATTTGGAAGCAACCCAAAGACCCAATGACTCAATAAATGGTCATTTGTAATGGTGCTGGGCTACAGATTTGGTATTTGTAGTTATTGCTGTGAAAAAGCCAATATTGGACTGTGTAGGAAACCCAGGCAGCAGCTGCACCTGCTCCAGTGCTGGCAGTAACTAATGATAACATTCGGGCCTATTCCATGCCTGTCCTTTCATGAACCAAGGGATCTGATGTGGCTCAGGCATAGCTTTCTTGAGAGCTAAAGGACCACTGACATAAAAAGGGCCCTCCACTGTGAAGATGGGAACCAGAGCCCCAGACCAACCTCTTTTTTTAAAAAAAATATTTTTTTTGGTTTTCAATGGACCTTTATTTATTTATTTTTGTTTATATGCAGTGTTGAGACTCAAACCCAGTGCCTCACGCATGCTAGGCAAGCGCTTTATCACTGAGCCACAACTCCAGCCCCCACAGACTAATCTCTTAACAGCATCATTGGAATCCATGACTTTGCCATTTAAATTCTAATTTAATAGTAATTTTTAAAAATTTTTAAATAGTTCACAGGCAATTTTAAGAAAATGTGCAAAAGGATCCTGTGTACTGTTTACCTGGTTCTCCCCCACTGGTAGATAACATTAGAAAACTATGATAAAGCACACCCCCGGACATTGACCTTGACACAAAGTATGACACAGGTTCCTTTCCCTTTTGCAGACACATGCATTCCTCCATACCCCCTTGCAACCATTGTTTTCCTTTTCTCTTAGGTCCTTGGTTTGTTTTATTTATTTTATTTTATTTTGCATTGCTAGGAAAGTGCTCCACCATTAAGCCACATCCCCAGTCTAACTTCTTGCTTTCACTTATTTTTTGCGATACTGGGAATTGAACCCAGGGGGCCCTCTACCACCGAACTGTATTCCCAGCCCTTTTTAAATTTTGAGACAGGACCTGGTTAAGTTGCTGAGGCTGGCCTCAAACTTGTGATCCTCCTGCTTCAGCATCCCAAATAACTGGAATTACAGACGCTGGAATAACTTCTTGCTTTTAAAATGACCCTGCTTTCTCCCAACCAGGATACGGAGATCAAAGTTAGGTTCCAGGCTTTTGCCTTGACACCAAAGAGATGTTCTCTCTGTCGGAAGCAGGTCACCACGGCCGACTAAAGTACAGGCTCGGTGGGGAGGGGCAAGGTGCCACGAGGCCGGGGCCAAGGGGCGTCACGATGTTGGCACCACTTCCTGTCTCCTCGTTGGATGCTCCGCACTGCAGCTACAATCGCAGAAGCCCACAGCAGGAATCTTGCTTTCGGTGATTTTAATTTCATTGTCCTACTTATCTCAACTCAATCCGAGTTTCGAACTCCAGAAACAGAAAACAGAGTTGGCTCCAGAAAGCTCTTATCACCCCTGGGACCTTTAGGAAGCTGGGAATTTGGAACCAAGCAAGTGTGCAGGGTGGAGGCGCGGGCGGGGCGGACCCGACTCCCACAGGGACCTCGGCCCGCACGCCTGAAGCCGCTAGAGCCCTGGACGCCATCGGTTGACAACCGCAGCGAGGAGCTCGTTGCTAGGGGCGTTGCCGAGGAGGGGCCACGAGGAGGGGCCCACTTCCGGGGGGAGGACAACTGGTAACCCGGAAGCGGTCGGCAGTGCGGCGCTGTTTAAAGATGGCGGCGGAGGAGCCTCAGCAGCAGAAGCAGGAGCCGCTGGGCAGCGACTCCGAAGGTACACACCGAGGGAGGGATGTCCATCACGGGCTAGCCGAGGGCGAGGCCCTGCCGACTGTTCCCAAGGAGGTCGAGGAAGCAAGGCGGCCGGGGGCGAAGCGCGCGGACGGCCCCTTCCTCCGCCTCCGCTGCCTCCCCTCCCCCTCACAATGGAAGAAGCCGACGCCGCGACCCCCGGCCGGGCGGGGCCGACCGAGGCCCGCGGCTCTTTTCCCTCGCGCACGCCTGGGGCGGGGCCTGCGCCGTCCCGCCCTCCGCCCAGCCCCTCGGCTCCCGGCACCGACTCCCGGGCCTGAGCCTCTGGGCCCCGAGCCTCTATGCCCTGGTCTTGGCAGTCTGCTCGAGGCCTAGGTCGGGGCCGAGTCTTCTGTCCTCTCTAGAGCAGCCCGCGTCTGGAGGCTCGTAGTGACGCGGGGCTGCAGACCACGAAGGACCAGGCTGGCCGTGCAGGCTGGCGCGGGGCTGCGAGTGTCTGCCCCTGGGGCTTCGGGCAGCTTTCTCCCTAGAGCCCCCTCTCTGGCCTTTCGGACTTCTTCTGCCTGCGTAGGCATTGTTTTCGTAGACCCTGAAGGATTTAGAACTTTCCAAAAACAGCCACACCCTCTCCTTTTCTACCCAGAAGTTGGGCCCTTGTGGCCGAGTAGGTCACAAGGGTGTGTGGGGGACAGCTCTGCTCTGGGGCATGGGCCTGGCCCAGCTAAGAACCTGGGATGAGCTGGTCCAAAAGGATTGACCTTAAATGTCATTCAGCGCATACTCAAACCCCACTCCACCTGCACACTTGAGGAACTGAGAACTGGCAAACCCAGGCCCCCAGAAGGGCTTTGTTCAGGATCACCTATAGTCACATATATGTATAGATCACATAAGGCAGAGTCAAAACTAGAATTTGGGTCTCCTGGCCCCTTCCCAACGGCTACTTAGAGTGGGGTCCCCATAGTAGACCTGTTCAACCCTTGGATGACTCCACAGTACTCTTAGGTACCACCTGCTATGGTGAATACCATAATATTATATTTGGAGGAAGGTGGTAGTGTTAGCCCTATTTCATGGGTGAGTAAAGGGCTCAGTAGTGAACTGGTAGAGGAGAAATGTTGTGAACAGCTTAGACTAGAATCATAAATATGGATTTGACCACAGCTTTTTACTATTGGGCAGATTATTCACCTTTGCACAGTTGTTTTGTTATTTGTAAAATGGGCACCCTTAAGGATACCTAGGCTAGCAGGAAGAGGAAGAGTGTGATAGGTAAAGAGCAGGCTCACAGAAAGCTCCCATCTAGCTCAGGACTCCACCTCCTCATCTTACTTTCCCCAAGAGGCCTCTCCACGCCAGAGCACTCCCGGTCTGCTGGGAAGTGATGTTAGAAAGCAGGGAGGAAGCTAGAATCATCAGGAAGAGTGAATCTTGTGGGGAATGATTACTTTTCTCCCTTATTTTTATTCTAATTCTTTGGCAGTGCTGGGGATTGGATCCAGGACCTCACACATGCTAGGCAAATGCAAGCTCTATGCTCCCATCTTTTTTTTTTTTTTTTTTTTTTTTGAGATAGGGTCTCATTATTTTGGCCAGGCTGGTCTCAAATTCCTGGGCTCAAGTGATCCTCCTGCTTCAGCCTCCCCAGTAGCTGGAACCAAAGGTGTGTCCTATCATGCCTGGCTATCCTCTCAATTTAAAGACGAGGAAATGAAAGCCCAGAAGGGGAAGGACATTGCCAAGATTACACAGTGGGGTGGAGCAGGGCGTAAGACACTTGCTTCCAGATTTTAAACCTGCTTCTCTGCTCCTGGGCTGTGCTTGTTCCTGGCCCAGCAACCTGCAGCAGAGATACCAGGACCTATAGTAATCCTTTTTTTTTTTCTTCCCCTTTTCTAGGCGTTAACTGCCTGGCCTATGATGAAGCCATCATGGCGCAACAGGACCGAATTCAGCAAGAGGTGAGGGGCTAACGAGGGTGGGAGGGATGGCTGGTGACCCCATCATGTGGATGAATAGACTAGGCCTGAGGTCTGTTATCTATCTGTACTTCAGAATCCCATTCCTTTCTAAGCTGTGCTGGATGCTTTTATGGGGTTACTGTACCACTGGGTTATCAGCCTAGCTCCCCTTTTGTAGATGTTCTGGTTGTTAGGCGTGGGTCACTGCATCTCCATGCCACAGCATGATGGGTTCCTGCCTTCTGCAGATTGCTGTGCAGAACCCTCTGGTGTCGGAGCGGCTGGAGCTCTCCGTCCTGTACAAGGAGTATGCTGAGGATGACAACATCTACCAACAGAAGATCAAGGTGGGAGCCTGGCTGGAGGGGGCAGGAGGGTGCCTGCTTCAGTCATGCTCCTTGCTCAACCTGGTCTCTGAGAGGATAGGGTATTGAGGAACACCTGTCAGTGCTAGTGTGTGCATGCTCTGGACTCAAAAAGATATCTCTTCAAATCCACACTGCCACTTGGCAGCTATCTCCTTGGCAGGTCCTCCATATCTTTGTACATGACTATCTTCATTTGTAAAATAGGGACAGTGAGGGCTGACAAAGTGCTTGCCTTGCACGCACAAAGCTGTGGGTTCCATCCCCAGTTCCAAAAAAGAAAAGGAAAAAAAAATAGTGTGATAGTGAAAGCATCTACTTGTAGGGTGGTTTTGAGGTAGAGGGAGGTGTTGCTCTGTGGGGCCAAGTACAGGCTGGGCAGGAGCCAGCCATCTTCATGCCTACTGAGGGGCTGACCAGGCTGGTGCTGAGCAGGGCAGGAGGGCTGCATAGGGATGTGCCCCACTGCCCACCTCCTGGACATTTGTGGAGAGTGGGCAGTGGTAGAGAAGCAGGGCCACAGGCTTCTACACAGGGCCCTGCAGCATCATTCAAAATAGGCAAGCTGCTTTACCACCCACCTTGGTTGAAGTGTGAGAGTGGGTGTGTAAACAGCATTTAGTAGGCTCAGCACAGAGTTAGTAAATGTTACTCTTCTCACGCTCTCCAAAGATCAGAGATGCTTAGACCCTTCCACCTGGAGAAGGCGCCTGCCAGAGGCCAGGCAGGTATGATTGAAGCTGGTGAACATTGAAGGCACCACGGTTCACAAGCTGCCAGACTGTGACAGGGAGTATTCGGACTGTCACTCCACTGTTGCCAGAGAAGCCAGAAATAATGAAATCTCCTGACTTCTAACAGTTGGCAGCTAATTCAGACTTTAAATCTGTGGGGCTGGGGTATTGCTCAGTGCTGGAGTATTTGCCTAGGATGTATATATATGTGAGGCCTTAGGTTATGTCCCTAGCACCAAAAAAAGTAGGTCAAATAACCTACCTGAGGGCCAGATCCATCTGTGTGTGGTCTGAGATCTGCTTATACATTTTGCTCAGGGTGTGGTAGCTTCCCCAAGAGGCCCGTGGGGAGATGCAGGCATTGCCTTAGGAGGCCAGTACACCTGGGTTCTTCTTGTGACCTCTGCACTCCATCTGTGTGGCCTTGGGCAATGCACTGAACTTGGAGCTTCAATTATTTGCTAATCTCTGGCTGGAGGGAGATTCTGATCAGATGCTGGTCAAGTCAGTGCTACTGCTCAGTGAGGCTGGGAAGCAGCAGGCTCCTCCTCTCCTATGTCGTGGGTGAGTGGAGTGCTGTCCCCATTTCCTGGCCTATCTGCCATACTAGGCCACTCTGGTAAGGACAGGATGGTCCTTGGATTCTTCCCACTGAGTCATTCAGCAAATGTTTTGAATGTCCAGAGCCAGCTATCCACAGGAATGCACCTTAATGTCCCATTCTGATACCCCATTCTGTGTGCTATGGCCAAGACCACCTTTTCTCCCTGGGCAGAGAGACAGGGTGGTAACAGAAGTGCCCATGTGGACCTGGGTGCAGACTTGGTTCCTCTGCAGAATGGGCCTGTGAGAGGAGTCTAGGATGATGATCATGAGCACTCAGCAGAGGGCTTGGCACTGTGTGTGCGTGCAGGCAGGGGGTGCTTCAAGGAGGCTTTTGCAGTAAAACCTGCAGCAGGCCAGAGTGCCTTAGACCCAGGTGGTCCGGGTAAGCAGTGACAATGGTTGGCTAGAGATGCAGTGAGGGAAGAACCTGAAGGTGGAGATAGGTGAGGGAGAAGTGAGCAGAGCCACAAGGTTGAAGTGATTGAAGTCGGGGGGCCTAGGTGAGGAGCAGGTTGGTGTGAGGTTGAGACAGACTTGTTGGTTGAATGCCAGTTAGACAATTCAGAGAGGTATTGGGGAGCTGGGCACAATGGCTCATGCCTGTAATCCCAATGACTTGGGAGGCTGAGGCAGGAGAATTGCAAGTTGGAGGCCAGCCTTGGCAACTTAGTGAGACCCTGTTCCAAAAATAAATAAATGAATGAATGAATGAGACAAAAAGGGCTGGGGACTGGGGTTGTGGCTCAGTGGTAGAGTGCATACCTAGCATGCATGAGGCACTGGGTTCAATCCTCAACACCATATAAAAATAAAAAGCACCCTGGTTCAATCCCCAGTACCAAAAAAAAAAAAAAAAGGGAGGGGGGAAGCAAGGGGCAGAAGTGGAGCTGGTGGGTAAAGATTGACATTTGGGACTGCTTGGATTGTCAACACTGATGTCACCCAGCAAATGTAAAGAGTTGAAAGGTGGAAGCCATCCCAGGGCATCACCAGGCATTCCTATGGCCCTTTTCTGGCAGGTGCCACGTGTGTCTTGAGGAAGGGCACTACAGGTTTGTTGGAAGCCCTGCCCTTCAGAGTGCAGAGGGATGAGGGGCGGCCTGCAGGGAGGAGAGGGTGCAGCGTCCCCCAGCCAGGTAGGGGAAGTGCCCATGTGGAGGGCATGGTGTGGGGGTAGTGCTGGGAGAGGCCAGTCTGGGGAGGGCCAGATTTGATCCTCCAAACTAGGAGGGCTTTTGTGACATTGGCTGGAGCAAAGTCCTCTCACAGAAAGGTGAGCTGCCTGAGCAGGGACAATGCTATGAGTAGTTTTGCTGCAGAGGAGCAAAGACAAGAGTGATGGCTGGAGAGCACTCTGAAGTCAAAAGAGATTTTGCCCCTTTTTTTTTTTTTTTTTTTTTGAAACAGCGATTGAACCCAGAGGTGCTCAACCATTGAGCCACATCCCCTGCCTGTTTTTTATTTTTAATTTCGAGTCAGGGTCTTGCTAAATTGCTTAGAGCCTGGCTGTATTGCTGAGGCTGGCCATGAACTTGTGATCCTCCTGTCTGGGATTACAGACATACATTTTAGTTTTGTTTTTGGTGCCAAGGATAGAACCTGGGGGTGGTTTAACCCCTGAGTCACATCTCCAGCCCATTTTATATTTTATTTAGAGATAGGGTCTTGCTAAGTTGCTTAGAGCCTCACTAAGTTGCTGAGACTGGCTTTGAACTTGTGATCCTCTTGCCTTAGCCTCTCGAGCTGTTGGGATTATAGGAGTGTGCCCCTGTTCTCAGCTTGAGATTTTTCTTTTTTAAAGCAAGACATAACTAGGTGTTTTCTGCTGATGGGTCTAAACTTGTTGGGAGAGATGATTTGATGCAGGAGGAGAGAGGACTTCCTGGAACAATGTCCTTGAGCACTAGAGAGGGAACAGGCTTGTGTGGAGTGGAGGGGCAGTTCAGGTAGCAGTTAGGACTGAGGGACAGATGGGAGAGATCAGGAGAGAAGGCAGTGGGTACGCTGTGGTGGCTGAGGAGGTTCTCAGTTTAAAAGTGACTGAGGTGGGAGGAGAGAGTACTAAAGCAGAGGAGCAAGGCCTGTTGGTTAGGAAGCGCTGGTAGCCACTGTGGTGGGGAAGTATAAGAGAAGTCTCTCTCCCTTTGGGGAGGAAAGTGGAAAAGTTGAATGGAAGCCAGTTGCCAAGGCTTGGGAGGCTGAGACAGGAGAATCAAGAGTTAAAAGCCAGCCTCAGCAATTTAGTGAGGCCCTAAGCAACTCAGCAAGACCCTGTCTCTAAATAAAATTCAAAAAAGGGCTGGGGATGTGACTCAGTGGTTGAGTGCCCCTGGATTCAATTCCCCGTTGCCAAAAAAAAAAGGCTGACTGGAGATGGTACCTGTGAGTAGGCAGGTAGAAGCTAGAAATAGACAAGGAAGGTTGTTTAAACCCCAGAGGACTGTGGAAAGGCTTAGGTGAGAAAACCGTTCTCAATTAGGCTGAGCTGGACTGTGCCGCGGGCCTTGGACACCTGGCTGGGGCGTGGTACTTGCCACTGTACCCCTGCCCTGATCTGCTTACCCTGAAGGTCTCTTGGATGAAAGACTGGAAAAGTTGCATTATCAAAGACAGATTCACTCTCCTGCATGTTAGTGTTTTAATTTTATCATCTGTGTGTGCCCGCATGTTGCTGGGGATGGAACCCAGGGCCTTGCATCTGCCAGGCAAGAGCTCTACCTCTGAGCCACACACAGTCCCTCTCCTTTTTTTTTATTTTTTTCCTTTCCTGGTGCTGGGGATCAAACCCAGGGTATCACAAATGCTAGGTAAGCATTGACCTTGTGCATTTTTATAAACAATGCTGTAGCCCAGCTGTGTGGCCTGGCCAGTGGCTGGCAGCAGTTTTGGCCACCCAGGCAGCTAGTTTGTACATAAGAGCACAGCTTCCTGAGTCACTGGGCAGTGATTCCCTTCATCCATTCTGCAGCCTGGAGTGGCTTCTTGGAGCTTAGTTGCCATCTGCTGTGTTGTGACCTTTGTTGGGGCCATTTCTTGGGCTAGCCCTAGTCTGGGCAAATGTTGAGGGGTCGGGGGGGGGGGGGGCTGCCTCTCTGCAGGACCTGCACAAAAAGTACTCATATATCCGGAAGACCAGGCCTGATGGCAACTGCTTCTATCGAGCTTTTGGATTCTCCCACTTGGAGGCACTGCTGGATGACAGCAAGGAATTGCAGCGGTGAGGAGGGTGGCGCGTGGGCACCAGAGGGCAAAGCTTGTGGGCACCTTCTTCCCTCCTGAGGGATAGGAGGACGGTTCCACCTTAGACCAGGTGGTTGGCTGGACTCCTGCTGGGGGCTTCCCTTTGAGCTGGGGTGAGGGTGGCCTGTCTGAGCCTGGACAGTGCGGCCTGGGCCCCTGATTTGCTGGCTGAGGAGCTCTTCCGCTCCTACCCACAGGTTCAAGGCTGTGTCTGCCAAGAGCAAAGAGGACTTGGTGTCACAGGGCTTCACTGAGTTCACAATTGAGGATTTCCACAATACGGTGAGCTCTGCACCTGTCTCAAGCTGAGCCAAGATGGAGGGTGGTTGGCCTGGTTGGGTGGGGTTGACCCCCTCCTCCCTCACCTTGCCCTTTTTCCCTCCATGGGGGCAGTTCATGGACCTGATCGAGCAGGTGGAGAAGCAGACCTCAGTAGCTGACCTCCTGGCCTCCTTCAACGACCAGAGCACCTCGGACTACCTTGTGGTCTACTTACGGCTGCTCACCTCAGGCTACCTGCAGCGGGAGAGCAAGTTCTTTGAGCACTTCATCGAGGGTGGGCGGACTGTCAAGGAGTTCTGTCAGCAGGTGCCAAGCCCCCTCCCACTGGGGACCATCCCTTGTCTGTTGCCCCAGGGTGGCAGGTGCCAAGGGGGTGGGAGTGCACTAGGGCCCACGGGTCCTGGGGAAGGGTGCTGGGAAGGGCCTGACCAGTACCTGTGCTGCAGGAGGTGGAGCCCATGTGCAAGGAGAGTGACCACATCCACATCATCGCGCTGGCGCAGGCCCTTAGCGTGTCCATCCAGGTGGAGTACATGGACCGTGGTGAGGGTGGCACCACCAACCCGCACGTCTTCCCTGAGGGCTCTGAGCCCAAGGTCTACCTTCTCTACCGGCCTGGACACTACGATATCCTCTACAAATAGGGCTGGCTGGCCTGCCACTGCCCTGCCTGCCTCCCCCTCTGCCAGGCCCTAGACATGTACAGAGGTTTTTTTTGTGGTTGTAAATGGTCATACTTCACTCCCTCCCTTTTCCTGTCACACAACCTTCCACGTTTTATTAAAGGGGATGCTGGTGGTAAGCTGCGTGTGTGCGTGTCCCTGCTGCTGCCTGCCCACTGGCTGCTGTGTGTCTGGCTGCCCCGCTTCCCTCAGGTGGGTCCCCCAGTTTTCTACCTGTCCAACCCCAAGCTTTCTCACCAGGAGCAGTTTTGAGGGGGCTAGGCCTCCTGGGGGACCCTCCTGGTTGCTTGGAATTGTGTGCTCTCTAAGGCCTCCCCCTTCCCCCTTCCGCTTCCACACTTCCAGTTGTGGATGTTTCTCTGGGAGTTGCCTAGGTCTCTGGCTTCCACCTTGTTGTCCTGGCCAGGGCCCCAGACCCCAGTCTTGTGCCCTCCACCAGGGATCTGCATGACTGGAGAGTCCTGGGCAGAGAGGGCTCATAGGATGAGACTGGCCCAGGCCAGGTGGCGGAGGGGGCACCGGCCTGCTGCGGGAGGAGTGGCCTTCAGTCCTCAGGTCTAGGCAGGGCTTGCCAGTTCCCCACTCTTCCCCGCCTCTAGGCCCCCTGCCTGCGCCTGCTTTGCACCCTCTTTGCTTGGGCCAGTGTCTGCATTGCCTGCCTTTTGCCTTCGCTTCTCTTCTTCACCCACCCCAGCACATGTGGGGTCTCAGCCCCAGGCTGTGAGCTCCTTGGGGGCAGGCCCTCAATAAATGTGAAGTGCTGCTGCCGCCTTCGCTGTCCAGCCCGTGCCTCCATCACCCGCCTGGCTCACCAAGAGCTCTTGCCAGTCCCTATAAGCCAAAAGCGCCTGACTGGGGCTCCATTTTGGGTTGGCTTCCCATGATCCAGCCCCAGAACAGTCAGAGCTCAGACATTGGGAGCTGAAATAGTCATTTTATTAAGAGGCTCCTTAGGGGCAGGGAGGGGGGAGCGGGGTGGGGTGTGGAACTGAAGGAAAGAACAGCTTGGCCTTGCCCAGGCCCAGACCGCAGGCTTCAGCTACCTCTCAGAGCTGGGAGCGAGGTCCTGCAGGCCTGGACAGGTCTAAAGGCAGAGGAGAGAGGTCAAGAAGCTGAGGCCTTCAATCGCCCTGGTTTCCCCTCCTCCCTACCTGGGGGTGAGCCCAGTAGAGGCTGAGCAGGTGTTAGTGATAGGTTAGTGTGTAGGGCAGCCTTAAGGGGCCAGGCCCTGCTTACCAGTCCTGCTCAGGCTGGGCTGCGGGGAGCCTCAGGCTGGAAGGCAGAGGACAGTGAGAGCCCAGCCCAGAGCCGAGAGGGGAGGGGCAGGGCTGGCCGTGGGGTAGGCGCCTTTGGTTTGGGGCAGCACGGGGCACGTACCCACGGGGAAGTAGTGGGGCAGCAGCTGCCGGTAGATGTTCTCGTCCTTCTCAAGGAATACGCAGATGATCAGCCGATCCACCTGCGTCAAAGGGTTGTTCAGCCTGTCTTATTGCTCGGCCCCCTATAGGTTTTTACCTGCCTTGCTCTGGGGGTGTCCCCTCCTATGGTCCTGACTATAGAGCTCACACTGAGCCTTCTATAGAAAGGGCTTGGGGTTGTGCTCCCGCCACTCCCTTCTCGCTGCTACCCACGAAGAAACAGGCCTCAAAGAGGGCTGGCACGACCGGGTTGGCCCTACGCTCAGCACCCTTGCTCCAATGTGGGGCTGGTGAGCCGGGCGGTGTTGTGGGTAGCGCCCGCCATCTCACTCCACGGGGCCCAGGCTCCACCTTGTCTTTGTGCTGCTCCAGCCACTCGCGCAGCGCCGCCAGAACTACTTCGGCCGCCGCCTCATTGGGGTAGCCTGGGGGCGGGGCGGGGCAGGTGAGTCCAGGTTCTGGCTCTCCCCGCCCCCTGTGTCTAGGCCCGCCCACTCCCCGCCGCGCCCTGCGTGTGGGAGTCCACTTCCCACTCCCCTCTTCTTCCAGACCCCACTCACCAAACACGCCGGTGGAAATGCAAGGGAACGCCTGGGACGGGGGGGAGAGGGGATGGGGACATCATCACTCTGCACCCCACTTCCTGCCAGCCTCCTCCCGCGGGCCGCCCCCGTTCCGCCGCTTGGCGACCCTCACCACCGAGCGGAGCCGGTGCTCCAGCAGCAGATCGAGGCTACTCAGGTAGCAGCTGCGGAGCTCCTCAGCCTGGTTGGCGCTGGGCTCCCCGTGGGCAATGGGCCCCACCGTGTGGATGACGTCTGCAGGGGGCAACAGGGTCAGCCGGGCCGGGGTCTCCGCTCCGACCAGAGCTCGCTCATTCCCGCTGCCGGCCTGGGTTGCAGGGGGTCAGGAAACAGCCTTCTCCCCCCAACTTCTGAGACTCCCAGAGGACCCCACCCTGAGGGCACATGGGTAGGGTCCGAGTCCACACGTGCGCGCTGACCCGCACGCCCATAGCTCAGTGGCCACAGGAAGCGTGTCGCGTTACGCCCATGTCTGTGTGGACGCCCACTGAGACCTGGGCGCAGAGTGGGGGAAGATGCCTCCCCCTCCCTTCAGGCCCCTGCTGTCCCCCAGCTCTTGCTGCCTGGGATGTTGGAGAAAGGGTCAGGCCCTGGCACTTAAGAAGTGCCCCCTGCGGCTGGGAGACCGCACCCCCTCATGCTCACTTCCACACAGGTGCCCTAGCTGCGCCCCAAGGCTGTGGCCTGTCAGGGACTCACACTTGGCCGGCAGTCGATAGCCACTGGTGATCTTGGCCTTGCCGGTATCGCAGTGCTGCAGGGTTCGGCACTCGTCGGTGAGCAGGGGTCCGGCGGCCCGGTGAATGCAACCGTCCACTGCGGGGGAGGAGGGAGTGAGCTGTGCGGCTCCCCGCGTCCCTGAGGCGGTCAGGCGTGGCTGACCCCCTTTACAGAGAAGGCTGAGGTCCGTCGCTGAATACTCCCAAGCCCAAGAATCCCTTCCCTCGGCTATGCTAAGACTTCAGACACCGCGCCTTTCCCCGACAGCCTCTGTCCGCTCGCTTCGTCCCGCCGGGAGGTGTTAGTTTCACATCTGGGGAGACCCAGGTGTCCAGTGTGGTTGCAGCTGGGCTCAGCGGGAAGCGGCAAGGGGCGACCGGCAGGGGGCGCGCCTCGCCCACCCTGCTCTTCCGGCCGCGCCAGAGGGGCTCGGGCAGGCCGGGCCCCTCACAGCAGAGCCCCCACTACCCCGAAGCTCGCACTTTCATGTCTGCCCTGAGCGGACCGCGAACCTCCAACCAGTCGCCGCCACCGACAGGCCTAAACATCGGGTCCTGCCTCAAAGCCCATCGCCCCAGGCGACGCCCCTCGGGGCTGTATCAAACTCTAGGGCCCACTTTACAAATGAAGAAACCGAAGCCATCTAATTACAAGTGGCAGATCCTACCAGGGGCCTGAGCTTGGGTCCTTCTGCACCGCGCGGAGGTAACCCGGGCGGCGGCTTCCAAGCCACGTGCAGGTATCTTAGAGCTTGCAACCCTCCTGCTGCCTAAAGAACCAGCAGCCATCAGCTTAATTGGGACTTAATTGGGACCAGGCCAGGGATTGTTTATTCGAAGGTGGCTCCAGGGCCTTTGGAGCCACCCTGGGGACCCCAGCCCAGATAAACAACTCCGGAGCAGCGGAGGTGAGGCGGGGAGGAGTCTTCCAGCAGCCAACCCTGGTGAATTCCAGGCTGGCGCCTCATGGCTGCCAGACTGTCGAGTCCCTTCCTTCTATCTGGATATTATTAGGGCCAGTGAAACACCTTCAGGAAAAGAGAAGAATGTAACACATCTTTGCCGTCTGATTGCACCCCAGGCCTGGATCCGAAGCTCCTCCAACACCAGGCGCCTTATGCTCCCAGTGTCTGGCATCAAGAAAGGACCATAATTTCCCCCATTTTACAGACACACAAACCAAGGCTACTTCCTCCTGTCACTCCATCCCTCAAAGTCTTGGCACAGTTCCAGGAACACCAGCTGGACTAGACCCCTTTTTTCTGCTGTTTCTCTTGTGCCCTGTGGGGTCCAATTAAACCTAATTTTACAACCTCTCAGAGCTGGCACCAGGTGATTTCCCAGAAGTGGGTGTGGGTGGGTCCGGGGTTGAAGAACTGGGAGTGGCTCAGGAACGGTCTTTCCAGCCCCCTCCTCTCCTTTGGGGGAATAAAGACAGCAGCAGCCTCAGGGAGGAGGCAGTGAAAGCCACCCAGGCCCTGGGAGCAGGTGCTGCAGAGCAGGGGCAGAGCAAGTCTGCTCTGGGTGGGAGCGCATCATGGGCCACAGCAGGGGCCTGGGGGCTGGGCAGCCGAGAGTTTAAATCCCCCCTCTGTGAGCCACAGCTGTGTGACCCAGGGCACATCACTCAGCCTGTCTGGGTCCAATAGCAGTACCCACTTCATGGAGGGTGTTGGAAGAATAGTTAATTCTTTTTTTTTTTTTTCCCTACAGATTTTAGGATCAAATCCAGGGCCTTGTGCATGCTAGGCAAGCACTCTTCTGCTGAGCTACATCCAGAGCCCCAAGTGAGCTGATTCTTATAACATGCTTCAGCCAGGACTTGGCATAAGCAGAAGTGAGGTTGGCTGGCTCTTATTATGACAGTATGACAAATGTGGCATGTTCAGGGAATGTGTGTACACCAGAGGTAGGTGTGCACAGGTGACCATGGAATGTCAGGTCTTGACCAGCTCCAGTGGTCTCAGCCTCCTGGCACCCAGCTGCTAGTCTCCGGGGGCTAACTGCCCTGCAGGTGACCTTGGCTGGCTGTGGGAGCTGTGCGGAAGTGGAGCTCGGTGAGATCTGTGTCTCAGGGACTTAATGTTTCCTGCAGAAGTGGACAGGCCTGCAGCCAGGCCCTTGGGACTGACCTGGGGGCACAAGGCAGGAGGGAGAGGGTTGGAGGTGGTACTAGCAGAGGCTTTGGGCTGCTGTCCCTCCAGCAACTTCTAGAACAGGACCAGGCACCCACAGGTGGTATCCTAGGCCTGTCTCCCCTAAAACAAAGATGGGAGACAGGCCTAGGATACCACCTCTGCTCCACACCCCCAAGCAGGACAGAGCCCCGACTGAGCCACCTCTCCTGCCCAGCCCTTCCCTGTTCACCCAGCAGCCTTCCTGCTCTCCCACCCAAGTGCAGAGGGAACCCAGCCCTCTTGTCTTTGGCCACAGGCCCAAAGGGCCCACTCCCCTCTACACTACCAGCAGCCCTAGGTTCTGGCCCCCAGGCCTCACCCTGGCTCTTACCTTGGCATTGGCTGAGACTTTCTGGGATCCTGTACAAGGGAGGTGTCCTTCCTTCCCGCCAGGCCAGCCCCTGAGCAGCTGGGAAAGCCCTGGCCCCTGGGGCTGTCTGGTGGGAGGTGAGGTGTCCCTGATTCACTGGCCAACCAACCCTTCTGCTCTCAAGACCCCTGCCACCAAAAACCCCTCAAAACTTTCAGCTCAACCTTTCCTGGGGAGATTGTTGAGCCCACTTGGGGGGCGAGGACTTTCTTCAAGTATCTGTCCACCAGGTCTAGCGTTCCTCCAGTTGTGGCACCAGCAGATGCCCCTGAGGCCTACTCTGCCCCTCCTGTTGGCCCCTCCTGCTGCCTCCACCCCTCTGCCCCCACCAGAGAACCCCGGGCCTTCCACACACTCGGCAAGAGCCTTACCACTAAGCCACGCCCCATCCCCTATTTTATTTATTTTGAGACAACCTCTCCCTAAGTTGCCCAGGCTGGCCTCCAGCTTGTGATTCTCCTGCCTCAGCCTCCGGAGTAGCTGGGCACATAGGCCCTGCCCTGGCTTCAGCTGGCTCCGTCCAGCCCCCGGCAGCCCAGGCCAGGCGCTGGCTGGTTTGAGCCTCCAGCTCCTTGGAAGGCGCTGCCATTTTTTCTGATTTTGGTAGAAGACACTGAGGGCCAGAGAGAGACCTGGCATTGTCACAGCCAGAGGTTGGGTCGCTGTAATTTGGTATCCTACTTCCTCTAGGACCACTAGATGTCTGTCCCTCTTACCACTGGGCCCCCTGCCCTGGCTGGCTGGCCTGGGGTTGCCCCACTTCATTCTAGACCTTCGGGGTGACCTGCCCTCATCTGCAGCCCCCGCCCAATCAAGGGACTTCTTTGGGGACCCTCACCTTTCTCCACTGCCCGACTTCCCCTGCATGGTTGCCCACCACCTCCATCCTGCGGGCTCTCGGCCTCCAGGGCCCCCACTTGGCTCCCCATCCTTCCCTGCCATGGTGGGGGAGGGGCAGGGCGGGGCAGGCAGGCTCCAGAGGGGTCACGCCAAGGCGCTGAGGATGAGTTGGCGGCTATTTAGGGTGCTGTAATATTCATGAAGGGAAGATTAGATATTTAAATTTATTCAGCAATAAATGCGTCTCAGTGGGGGAGCATTCCTCATGCTAAACAAACAAGCAAGTAGGGGCTAATTAATTATTTACAGGAACACAGGAGCCTGTGGCCTGGGGAATGAGGGGGGCAGCCATACCCTGCCAACGGGCAGGACACCCTGGCCAGCCTCCACCGGCCATTCCGCCTTCACCACCCTGTGGATCTGGCCCCGGGTACCCCTTCAGGAGTCTTCTTCCCAGAAATCCTGCCACAAGATTGCCAATGACTTTAGGCAAGAACCTGGGCTTTGAGAGTCACGGGAAGCAGTGACATTCTGGGAGGTGGCTGAGGGACAAAGACTGAAGGCCAGAGGGGTGTAGCAACTTGCCCAGGGTCTCACAGTAAGAGGCAGAGCAAAAGCGAAGAGTAACCTCCATTTTACAGAAGTAGAGACAAAGGCTCAGAGGGGCAAAGCCACCTTCTCAGAGTCACAAAGCAAAGCAGGGGTCCTAAGGCCTTTCCTGGGCTCTTGTGGGCCCACAGAACAGGAAAGACAGCAGAGAGGACAGGTCCTCAAGGTCAGCAGATCATGGCCTGCCTCCCCAGGGCCCAAGTCTCCCAGACTCTGCAATGAGCTCACTGGGGCCCAGTGGGGGCCCTGCTTCCAGTGACAGAGAGCCCCAGCCCCGAGGGACTCATGGGCGGGAGCCTCCCAGCTCTAGTCCCTCTCTGCTCTTCCACCTTCCCACTGGCCACGCCTCAGTTCCTAGTCTCCATAGCAAGGCCCTCCTCCCTGGCGGGGCACCCAGGAGGAGAGGCCTACAGTGCCTGGTACTTGGTCACATTGTCACTCTTTCTACAGAGGGTGAGACCGAGCCTCAGTCGCAGGCCTTAGGCAAGCATCTGCTGGCCCTCCAAGCCCTCAGGGCCTCCGAGACTCAGGAGCAGGCTGCACTGCGGGTGGAGAGGTCCCTGGGAAAGCCCTGCGCAAGGCTCCTGGCTGGGCCTCTGCAGCCTGGGCCTGGCAGGAGGGGCTGCCGAGGTAGCAGCCTGGGCAGGGCCCGGGGAGGGGCACCTCCCAGCCCAGGAAGGCATGGAGGTCTGGGGCTGGGGGCCGCCTGGGGACCTGGGGCAGCACACACTGTGGCCCACCCACAGCTCCCGCAGCAGGTCTGAGCCTCCCTCTTGGAAGAAGGAAACAGGGAACACCAGGCTGGAAGGGGCCAGGCCCTGCAGGGCAGATGGGAAATGGCCTCCCCAGGAGGGTACCCGAGGATCTGGGGCAGATGTCTGGGCTGCTGATTCTCAGCTTCCCCGCAGTGGGCAGGCCATGAAGCCTGGATAAATGACCACCGAAGGCCTTGTCCTCTCTTCTGTTCGGCCACCCAGACTCTCCAGTTGTGGCCTCTGTTCACTTCCTCGGAAGCAGGGACTGAGAGGATGCGCTTGTCAGACCATCCTCTGGTCGCTCAGTCAGTCAACAAACCTGTACCGGCCCCAGCTCTGTGCTGGCAGGGGCTCAGTCCAGGGTGGGAGCAGGGCCCACTTCGACAGGCCCCGCCCTCGAGGTGCCACCAGGGTGGGCGCCCCAGGGAGAAGATGGATGGACGACAGTTCCACGATGTGATCTGAAATTCATTACGGGGTGAGATCAGCTCCTTAAATGGGGATTTGAAAACATTAGGGCTTCATTATGTACACAACGGCCGTGCTTCATTCATCATGCAAAAATCACTCCCGTTATTAAAAGTCCCCGTGGCAGCTGCATGCAGGGGCTGGGTGGCATCTCGCCTGCTGGGGGCAGGGCACGAGCCCCATGGGCCTGCCTGGCCTACACTGTGGCCGTGGAGCAAGGGCCAGAGTCCCTATTAGGGGAACGGTCCCCATCCCTTACCCAGGTGGGGGAGGGAGCACAGCTCCAGGGACCCGGTGCCTCAGCTTCCTCATCTGCCACACGGAGGTGCCAATAGCGTGTGCCCCTCGGCTCTGGGCTGAGGGCACAAGAGTGTGCAGAGAGGCCCGGCCGGGGCCTGTGGTCTGTGCAGTGAGCGCGTAGGACGCGCAGTCACCCTTAGCACCGTCGTCAGCTTGGGCTGCAGTCAGGCAGGTGCAGGAGGCTGCAGGCTGTCCCTGGGGAAGGGCACGTCAGCCCCCTGCTCAACAAAGCATGCCAGGCCTCCCCTGTGCCTGTGGCCACCCTGTGCAGGCCCAGTTCCAGGGAGGGGACGTCCAGTTGTGACGTCACCAGTACTGGGACAGGGGCAGGCACAGGAGGAAGCAAGGGGCAGAAAGGGGGTGGAGAGAGGCTTTCAGTAGAGGCCTGAAACTGGGACTGAGGGACACAGGGAGGAGAGGGGGAGGCCCTTGGACCAGGGGCCCGAAGGGGAGGGCCGGGTCTGCAGGTGAGAATTCTGGTAAAAACTCTAATGCAGTGGCCTTTTTTTTTTTTTTTTTTTTTGGTACAAGGCATTGAACCCAGGGGTGCTTACACTGAGCCAGGTCCCCAGCCCTTTATTTATTTATTTATTTATTTAATTTTGAGGCAAGGTCTTGCTAAGTGGCTTAGGGCCTTACTGAGTTGCTGAGGCTGGCTTTGAACTCGCAATCCTCCTGCCTCAGCCTCTCCTGCGATGACAAGCAGGAGCCACAGCCGGCACAGTGGGCCCTTGTGGGGGGGAGGGGGAGTTGGGAGGGCCTCTGGGCCTTCCCCTCTGTGCTGAACACAGCCACCCCTACCCTTCCCAGACAGCTGCAGCCTGCACTCCCACCAACCCGGCCAGGGGCTGGACTGGCTGGTGGAGCCCTGGGCCACCTGCTTCTTCCGAGCCCAGCACGGCCAGGGAGGGTGCTGTGCACAGCCTGGTCTTGAGAGCACTAAGGTGGCCCACAGGGCCACACAGGCCGCATTATCTATCTCACTGAGCCAGGCTGCAACTCATCAGCGCGGCCCAAGCTGAACCTCTTCCTGGAGGCCACAGGAAGCGATCGCAGCTCAGCAGCAGGGCTGGCAAGATAGTGCCAGCAGGGGCGGCGGGCTGTGTGACAGGCAGCCCTTGCTTGGGGTCTGAATGCTTAGACACCTCACTAATCCTGTCCATGAACAGAGAATGGCGGGGCGGGGGGATATGATAGGGAGAAAGAGGAGGAGCAAGAGAGGAGGAGAAACAGTTTGAGAGACAAATGGGAGCAACCAAGGCAGAGGAAAGGCAGCAGAGAACACCTGAGACGGACAGAGAAGAGCAGTACAGACTGAGTGAAGCCACCGGGGCACACGCCTGCATCCCAGTGGCTCAGGAGGCTGAGGCAGGAGGACCAGAAGTTTGAGACCAGCCTCAGCAACTTAGTGAGACCCTGTCCCAAAATAAAAAATTTGGGGACTGGGGTTGTGGCTCAATGGTAGAGTGCTCGCCTAGCATGCATGAGGCCCTGGGTTCAATCCTCAGCACCACGTAAAAATAAATAAAGGTATTATGTGCATCTATAACTAAAAAAAAAAAAAAAAAAAAGGACTAAAGGCCTGGGGTATAGCTCAGTGTGACAGAGAGAGAGGGAGAGGGAGCCAGAGAGGGCAGAGGGAAACCGTGCAGCCGTCCCCAGGTTGTGGGTATGAGGAGGGCAGAGGAGGGGGAGGGCTGGGTGGAGGGGGAGTGGGCAGGGCACCTGGGCACAGCCTGGCCAGAGGCAAATCTGTGCTGAGCACTGCCTGCCCTGTGCATGCCCAGAGGTGGCCCCACGGCAGGAGTCAGGTAGCTCCTGAACAACCACACAGACAAACATCTCAACATCAAGGCCCTAGAACAACAGGCACAGGTGACCATACCCCAGTGTCAAGGACAATGCCAGCAGGCCCCATTAAGTAGAGCTGAGGCTTGGCCAGACAGGCTATCCCAACACAGAGCAGGTGACAGCTGGACAAGATGGACAGCAGAGGGGTTCTCAGGCAGCAGCATGTGCAAAGGCCCAGTGCCAGCTGAAGGCTATGAGGGAGGCCCAGCCACCAGGCTTCTCCCAGGCGTGAGGACCCTGGGGCCAGGTTCACAGGACACACAGGGATGTGTGATGAGGGCCTAGGAGCCCGGATGAGCACAGCCATTAGGCAGGGGCGTGGCAGGCTGGCTCCTGAAGGTGGGCGGGTGCTACCCTCTGGGAGTCCCAGGCAGGGAGTGTGGGTGTGGGGTACTGGTTCCCCCCAGCCTGCCTTGCCCTCCTGCCTGACCCTGCCCCACCCCCTGGAGTTGGCCTTTGGGGAGCTGGCCAGGCCCAAGCAGAGATGGCGACAGGCAGGCAGAGGAAGGCGGCCCTGAATTAATCTGTCACTAAAGCTTGGCCGTGGCAGGCGCAGTCATGATTTAGATGAATAATTGAAACGCTCCGATACATTTATTATCCCTTTAGTGCAAAAGTGGCAGAGAAAGACGAGGGGTAATTGAAAAAGAGCGCACAAATCTCCCCGAGAAAGCGGCTCCTTATCGCCAAGTAAACATTTCAGTCCTAATAAACAGGAGAGGCGCGCGTCAGGCCTGTCGATCCCACCCCGATCCAGGACCCGCCTCCCTCTCACAGTTCAACAGGAGAGTTTCAAAGTCTTTGATGGAGCCAATAAAAGCCTTTCCAGGAGGGAGGTGGGAGAGGGGTGGGCCTGGGGCCAGCAGCTCTGGGGGAGGCCGGGCTGCCCCTGCCGCAGGTGCCCCTCCTGCAGCTGGCCATCCTGCCACCCTTGCCGAGCTCCTATCCGCCCCTCAGAACCCAAGTCTAATGCCCCGGCTGCTGGGAAACCTCCTGTCACACCTGCTCTCTCGGAGGGCAGAGTCCCATGGCCTCCCCCCCCCCAGGCAGGGATGCGGAGTGGGGGGCTTCCCCCAGACTCACCGGGTGGGCCCCGGCACCTAGCCCCTGCAGCCCTGGGGGCTGTCACCGAGTCAGGGAGGGCTGCAGCCCCTCCTTAGCTCAGACGTGGGCCACTGCACCCAAGCCCTCAGCGCAGGGCCTGGGCCCCCTTAGGAGCCCCAGCCGCTGGGCACCTGCTCAGCGAGGCAGCCACGGATGGCCAGCTGTCCCTCCCTTTGCAGGCAGGTGGCCCTGGAGGGCAGGCGCAGAGCAGGGCAGCTCTAGGGGCTCCATCTCCTGGAACCCTGACCTTGGGGAGGGGACACCCCTCAGGAGGAGCTTCATGCCCACGGGAATTCCAGAGTCTTCAGGCAGTTAGGTGGGGACGCGGCGGCCAAGGGTTGAGGCTGGGGACAGGGGTGGCAGCAGCCATGAGGCAGATCCGGGGGCAGGGGATGTCACAGGGACCTGTGCCTGGCTCCATTTTAGCCTGCGGCTGGGCAGGCCCCCACCCACCCAGGCCTTGTCCCCAGCACAGTCCCCTCCCCACCACCCCACCTTGTTCCCTTGTTCCCATCACATTAGCAGAGTGACAGCCCCAGCGAGCAGAGCACTTGGCGGCTCCATAAATCTCTGCAGCGCTAAAAGGCTGGACTCAGGTCCCACTTCCTGGGGCGCCCCATCCCTCAGGCAGGGGGTCGGCGCCAGCCTCCTCTCACCCCCAGGGCCGAAGGGGGAGCCAGAGCGGCTCCCGTGATGCCCCAGGCTGCCAGCGCAGGTGGCCCACGACTTCCCAGCGTGAGGTCACCACCCCTTGCTCTTCCTAAACCCACAGGTTCTCGCGCTGTCCCCGCTGTCCCTGCGGTTCATCCGCCATTCGATACGCACGCTCTAGGCACCTACTACAGGGCCAGACCCAGCTCTGGTGATTCAGTCTTTCCTTCTGGGGACGGGTGACAAGGAGCCTCTGAACCCTGGCGTGCTGGAAGGAGCTACATGCTCCGGGAGAGCCACACCAGAGCAGGGCGAGGGGCGGGGCAGCGGGGAAGCTGCAAAGTCAGCCGGGGGTCAGGTGGGCCACACCGGGAAGGCGGGCATTGGCCACTTGGACCTCTGCAGGAAGAGCCTTGGGGCAGAAGGCCAGTGGGTGTGGCTGGAGCCCAGTGGGAGGGAGGGACTTGGGGGGACAGTCTGGAAGGTGATGGGGACCTTGCGGCACAAGGACCTAGGCCTTGGCTCTGATCGAGGTTCGGAGAGGAAGAGGAGCCGAGTTCAAACTGAGACGCCCCCCCGTGTTCTGACCCCACCTTCCCACGTGGAGTGGCTGAACCCAGCTCCTTGCTGGCCTCTGAGGCTCCTGCGCCAGCCCTGGCCTCCCTGTCTCCGGGCCAGGCTCCAAGGACCCTGCTCCGCGTCCTCCTTCCCGGTCTGCGCTTCCCTCTGCCTGGGACACCCCTCCGTCCTCTCTTCCCTGGGTGCCTTCCTACCCGCCTCTCGCTCAGAGCCAGTGGCACCTCCTACAGAAGCCTTTCTGGTGCCCCAGCTGGGACAGGTGTCCCTGCCCAGCTCCCACGGGCCCGTGCCTCCCCGAGACCGCCCTGGGTGGTGGGGGGCTCTGTCTCTGCCCTGTGAGCTCAGAGGGCAGGGACGGCCCACTGAGGTCCAGCAGTGACTGTCCTGGCACCCAGCTTGGGGCCTGCACACAGTGGGAACTTGGTCACCAGGCGGTGACTGAGGGGACACAGGAGAGGGTGCCGTGGGTGCAGCTCGGCAGGCGCCAATCAGCCACAGCCCCCAAGTCCTCCCAAAACAGGCTGAGAGGGGCCTCTGAGTGTGCGCCACATCCCCTCCCGGTAGCTGTGACCTCCACAGGGACAGCTAGAGGAGAAGCGGGGAGGGAGGGGACAGTCTCCAGCCACAGCAGCCCCCCCTCCTGGCTGGCCCCCCAGCTCTCAAGCTGTTCTTATTTATTCCTGACCTCCGCTGCCCCTTTTATTTTCCCCCTTTTAAAACCTGGCCTGGGCCCCGCCACCACTGCCGTAAACACAGCCCCCGGGATTTATCCGGCGTCGCATTAACCCCTGGCCCCCGGCTCACCAATCATCCTGCTGCCCGCTCAGACAGCGGCCGCAGGGCCAGCAGGGCCCACGCCGCTGAGGGGCTGTGGGGCCTGGTGGGCAGCTGATGGGAGGAAGCCACGGAGGCCGCGGAGGCCCCCTTACCCCGTGCACCCACTGGCCTTGGCCCACATCCCTGGCCACCAGGCCCCCTGACCTCTGACCTCCTGCTGGCCACAGTCCCTGCTCCCTGATGGACATCAGTAACAGCGAGTGACCAGTGCCCGAGGGCCTCAGCTGTGGGCGGAGTGCCCCTGACTTCATGAGACCTTGTCCTGGCTGCAGGGCCACCTGGGTCACCAGCACAGGGCAGAGATGGTCACGTCACCCTCAGAGGTGGGGACCTGGGCCAGTGGGCACAGGGCTTCCTGAGGCCACATGGCAGAGGGGTGCAGCACTGGCCCTGGTCAGGCCTCATCACAGAGCAGGGGCCTGGGCTGGGAGACTGGGCTGTCCAGCGTGCCCAGCTGTGGCGGAACCGGGCCTCCAGCTTGCCTCGGTGACAGCAACCGGCCTGGCCGAGAAGCAGCGGCAAGGAGACGTCACCAGGCCACCCGTCCCCAGCCGAGAGAGGAAGGTCCACTCACCACCTCCACCTCCAAGCAGGGAGCTGTTGGCTGCAAGAGAGAGAGAGAGAGAGAGAGAAGGTCAGTATAGAGCGGCTTGGGGACAGGGGGCTGTGGGGACAGGGAGGGGGTGGCCCATCAGAAGCCTGTGCCCTCAGGCTCTAGGCACAGGGCCTCCCAGCCCGAGGAGGGACCGATGATGGTGGACAGGAGAGGGGCCAGGAGTCTTCCCCCATGGAGGCTCCTAGTGGACCTGAGGTTAGTAGGGTGACAGTGATGGGGACACAGGCCCTGGCTCACCCTGAGCAGCCGCACATGGGTGCAAGTGACAAGTGCCCAGGGTCTTGCCAGGCACCGTCCGTTCACCCCCAGTGTCTCCTGAGGCCCTTCGGAGGCTGGCCTGACGCAGGGTGGGGAGGACAGGGAAGCCCTGCTCCTGCCCAGAGGGGCCACCAAGGGACACAGACTGGAAGCCACCAGGAGCAGCTGTGCCACTGCATGTGTGGTGGGTGCTGCCTGGGAGCCACCAGGACCGGCTAGGCCCAGGGAGGGAGGAGCACCCATGTCCGCCTCGCCACGTGGGATCAGGCAGGACAGCCCCCTCCTGGGGTTGGGGTGAATGTCGAGGGACGCGGAGCCCCCTGCCTGGACGAGAGCAGACCACCAGGCAGAGCAGGTCTGAAGGCCTCCACCTTCCAGAGCAGCCCGGTCCACCCACCTCTGCTGGGCTGGCTGTCTCCTCCTGCCTCCACCAGGAGGCTGGCAGCCCCTCCTCCGGAGTGGCAGGGCTGGGCTGGTCAGCGCCCCCAGCCCGGCCTGGCCTCCCCCTCCTGGCCCCATAGAGTGCCTCTGTGCTAAGCAGGGGACATGGTGCCAGGGAGCAGGTCCAGTGAGCAGGCCCCAGGTGGGGAGGCCAGCCGGGCCTCAGCCCCGGGCTCAGGAGGCCTGGCTCCGGGTGGGGCCTGGTCCGTCCCCACCTCACCGCCAGGCCTGGGGGCACCGTGTGTGAGGCTCCCCCAGCTCTGGCCCCGGGCCGCGTGCGGAAGCGGTGGACGCTGCTAAGTGGTGTCGGTGGCTCCGAGTGGCTGGTCTCCCAGACCTGACAGCTTTTCGCTTGGGGAATAATTAATTCCACAGCCTGAAACCCAGGGCTGCAAGACGCCACGTTACTGCGAGATTAATACGAGCAGCTAATTAAGATGGAGAGGCGAGGACGGCCCCGCGCTCCCACAACAGGAGCGGGCCGCGGGAAGGCAGGGGCCAGTCAGGCCAAAGTGGCCACGGGGGCGCGGCATGGTGGCCCCCGGGGGCTGTGGGCAGGCCGTGGGGGGCTGGCTCCCGGGGCGCTGGCGTGGCCTGTGCCCCAGGAATGCACATCTCGGCCCGCCGGGGAGAGCGTCTTTCCAGGTGCAGACTGAGTGCCTGGCACAGGTGACCCCATTTCCCATCACGGCTCGGCCACAGGCAGGGGCTGCTGTTCCCAATTTACAGAGAAGAAGACCAAGGCCCGGATCGGTCCCAGTGGCAGCAGCGGGGTCGGCGCTGGGTCTGACTGACTCTAAGCAGGCAGACCCCAAGGGGGACTGCCAGGGCGGACTGTCTCCACCCCCGCCAGGCCTAGGGCCTGCCTCTGCCAAGTCCTGTCCAACAAGCGGTGGGCCCTGCCACATGCAGCCTTGACCCTGCTCCTGCCCCAGCAGATCTGACCGCAGGGATGGGGGCGGGGCCGCTGGGCAGCTCTGCCCAGGAGCCAGCGCGGGGAGGACAGTGCGGTTGGGGGCCCAGGTCCTGCTCTGGGCTCCCCCGGCCCTGGGGGCTGTGCCGGCGGCTGGCAGAAGCTGCCCTCCGTGGCCTCGCTCACCTCCCCCATCACCTCTCGCTCTTAATTAACACCGGCTGCAAACGAGCTGGCTCCTGCTCACAGAGCCAGAGGGGTTGGCAGCCAGCCCTGGAGGGACAGGAGGGGGGTGCCGACCTGCTGTTCTGCAGGCCCCTGTCAGGGGATGGCCAGGCACCCCAGCCCCGCCTGGGTGGGCTCGGCCTATGGCAGCCAGCAGGTGACCTGCTGAGGCCGCCAGCCAGGGGCGGAGCAGGGAGAGGGCCTCTCCAGGGGAGGCCTCCACCAGGCGGGCGAGGCCAGGCCAGGTGGCCTTATTGGCCACGGGTGGGAAGGGTAGGGAGGCCCAGCACTGGGGTCCCCGTGGCCATGGGCATCCTGGGGTGTCCCTGTTGTGTCCCTTCTGCCAACCTCAGATGGCCCCTGGGTGAGGGTTCTGGTGTCCTTGCCTGATTCCCTGAGGGTCCATGCTCCTCTCCCCAGGGACCTTAATGACCAGCCACAGGAGCCCCAGAAGGCTGTCCCCAGTCCCCCAGGGGGCCAGGCTGTCCAAGGGAAAAGGCCTGGAGGCTTCAGGAGGACAACTGAGAAGGGCACAGTGCCCACAGACTCAGGAGGTGGTCCCTGCGTGTGGCTGCCACCCTGAAGCAGGGCAGCTCCCAGACGCGGGCCTCTGGCTGCCCTTCCCGCCTCACCTGCCCCTGGGCCCCCTCTGCCCCCCAAGCCTTCCTCAGTTTGGAGGCTTTAATCCACCCTTTTTTCAAAAGGGGAAACTGAGGCTCCGGGGTGTCAGGGAAGGGGAGGAGGTGGGCTCCGCCCAGGAGGGCTGCCTGTCACGGCCCATTTTCTTAACCCTGCACACTTCCCATCTGAAAGGAGGCAGGGGACATGTGACCAGCCAGTCCACTCCAGGGCTCAGACCTGACCCCAGCCAACGGGTCTGTGTGTGTGTGTGGATCAAACCACGGCCTCACGCGTGCTGGGCAAGGGCTCTACCACTGAGTTTTGCCCCTAACCCCCTTTTGATTTTTATCTTGAGATAGCCTCTCACTCTGTTGCAGAGGCTGGCCTCGAACTTGTGATCCTCCTCCCTTACAGGTGTGCACGGTCACACCCAGCAGTCACTTGAATTTTAAGATCCAAAACTGAAGAGTCAACTTGCAGAAATAGATATTTGGTTTATGGTGTTCAAATCAGTGTTTTGATCAGAAATTCATATTCAGTAATAAGAATAAACAAAAATTAATTTGTGGGGTTTTTGTTCTGTTTGGTACTGGGGATCAAACCCGGTGACACTTAACCACTGAGTCACATTTTCTAGCCCTTTTTATTTTTTATTTTGAGACAGTCTTGCCAAGTTGCTGAACTTGCCATCTTCCTGCCTCAGCCTCCCTCCCACGAGGCTGGGATTACAGGCATGTGTCCCTGTGACAGGGCCACATTAGTTTTTAGCTCCTGCAGCACTAGCGGTTGGCTCTGCCCAGAACGCTCCAGTTCTGATCTGTAAGAGTATGTAACAACTGGCATATTCTAGAAGCAGAGTCCTTTGAAAATTATTTAGCAAGATGAACAGCCTACTCTCCAAATAAAGAAAGACTGAGCGTTGGGCATGCACCTGTGTTCCCAGCTACTTGGGAGGCTGAGGCAGGAGGATCACTTGAACCTAGGTGTTCCAAGGCCAATCTAGGCAACATAGTGAGACCCTGTCTTCAAATATGAGCCCATGTGGTGGCACACGCCTGTAATCCCTGCAGCTCTGGAGGCTGAGGCAGGAGGATCACAAGTTCAAAGACAGACTCAGCAATGGCGGAGGTGCTGAGCAATGCAGTGAGATCCTGTCTCTAAATGACATGCAAAATAGGGCTGGGGGTGAGGCTCCGTGGTCAAGCACCCCTGGGTTCAATCTTTGGTACAAAAAAAAAAATTCCAGGTAATTGGCTAATAACGACCAGGTGCCGAGAAAGAGAAACACCCATTTTGAGCCTTAAGGCGACCCTGGGGCAACCTGTTTCATATGTATTTTCATTAAAGACTGAAAAGGAATAAGCCCTCAGTCCTCCATTTTGTCCAGGAGCATAAATTTCTGAAGAGAAGCACTGCGTCTCGATCATCACAAACAACATGTTCAAATTTCTAACCGTTATTGGTATTTTTTCTGGCTGATAACTTGAAAATGCAATTCTCTGAGATCTCGGGAGTTACCAATACTGGACAGCAAATGCAAGCTGTCCCCAACACAGGGCACCCAGGGGGATAGATCCAGAATCCTGGGGGCTGCGGCTGGGGCTCGGTGGTAGAGCACTTGCCTGGCATGTGTGAGTACTGGGTTCGATTCTCAGCACCGAATGTAAATAAATAAACAACTAAAAACAAAAACATCTAAAATCCTGATTAAGGACCAGACAGAAATGACCACTACCACCGCTCAACAGAGCTAAGGAACCCCTGGCCATGGCTACGGTCACTAGTGCACACTTGAGATTAGGCTGAAAGGTCTAACCGGTCACCCTCTTCATGCCAGTTACACCTCTGATGAGTCCACGTGCGGAATGGCGACCACTCTGGTGCTGTGGACAGGTGGCCCCTCCTCAGCAGGTGGCTCCGCGGCCCCCTCTTCCTTTCAGCCGGGGGTCTTTGGCCTCCGGGAGGGGTGCAGTGAGCCTGGTGAGGCTGACTCGGGGCCCTGGGGAGGCTCAGGGCTTGCTCAGGTCGGGTGGGGTGCAGGTCCCCACCTGGCACCCCACCTTGAGGCTCTGGAGGTGCCCCACCATCCCCACAGGGTCGAGGTGGTCCCCTGCGTTGGATGCGACCCTGCCACACCTCCCTGGGCTCCATCAGCTGGCCCCGCGCCCAGTGCTGCCCCTGTGACGTGGACGTTCCTTGGAGGCCAGTCATTGCTGCCACACATCCTCTCGGCCCCTCCCGCCACCACCTGCTGCTCCTGCAGTGCCCTCCGCCAGCCCCCCTGCCCCTCTGCCCGCGCCACACCTCCCCAGGCCCAGGCCCCCACTGCCCCCGGCCCTGGTGGCTGCCCCCGGCCCTGGTGGCTGTCCCCGGCTCTGGTGGCTGTCCCGGGGGTGGGCAGGGGGAAGTCTTCCCAGTTTGTGCCCCAGCTCCCGGCCTAGTTAGGACCTGGCAGGTGGCCACTGCCCAGTGTGGGGGAGACAGCTAGACCCAAGTGCTTGGCCACTGTCACTAAAGGTCAGAGGAGGCCCGGGAACAAAGGCGACACAGGCCCCTACTTCACTCTCTACACGAAGCACTTTAATTGAGTGCCAGCTGTGTGCAGGGCTGGGCTCAGACACGGGCAGCATAGCCCCTGGGCCTCGCAGCCTCAAGCCTGGCAGGAGGGAGGGGAAGGGACAGAGAGAGGTCTGAGACCCTGAGGCCTGGACTCGGGAGGCAAGGACAGGGGCCCGAGGAGCCTTGCTTTTAACAGAGAAAAAAAAAATAAGTTTCTAGGTCAAAGAAAATATTTTAAAACACAAGATAAATATATTTGTTTTATACCAACAAAGGCACAAATTATCAGGGTTTTTTTTTGTTTGTTTTTTTTTGGGTAGGGATAGCAGGAATTGAACTCAAGGGCACTCGGCCACTGAGCCACATCCCCAGCCCTATTTGGTATTTTATTTAATGACAGGGGCTCCCTGAGTTGCTTAGGGCCTCACATTGCTGAGGCTGGCTTTGAACTCTCGATCCTCCTGCCTCAGCCTCCCGAGTCACTGAGATGACAGGCGTGTGCCACCGTGCCTGGTTTAAAGTGTCGTTGATTAACAGCTCTTTTTTATTTTCATTTTTTTGGTGCTGGGGAGGGAACCCAGGGCCTTGTGCATTCGAGGCAGGCACTCTACCAGCTGAGCTATGTCCCCAGCCCCTTTAACAGCTCTTTAAGGGAGGAAGGGCCACGGAGGCACCCGCTGGGCCTGGGCCCGTGCGTTCACCTGATGCCCACCCTGTCTGGGGGACACCCAGGTGCTCAGCCACAGAGGGCAACCTGCTCCCCAGGAAAATCCCGGCCACTCCGGCTTCACCCTGGCTGCCCAGTTAAAACCGTCCTGGGTCTGGGGTGTGCGGGGCCCTGGGTTCCCCCCCAGCCCCACAGTCAATCAATCAATCAATCAATCAATAAATCAATCAATCGGTTGATATTTAAAACAACCACAAAAGTCCCTGAGACCCTCAGTGGGAAGGGGTTTCCTGTTTTCTCTCAGGACAGTGGCCGCCAGCCTGCCCGGGCCTGTGGGTACCTCTGTCCCCTCCCCGTCTGCCTGGCCTTCCTGACAGGGACTAAGTCCTCCAGGTGGTGGGGGGAGTGGGGGTGCCCGAGGGGAGGCCGTGGTGCAGTGACCCGAGGAAAGCGCTGAGCAGGTTCCCGGGCTGGGAGCGGCTGGGCGCCCAGCGGTGACCTTGCAGCAGGCCGGCCCTCTGCGTGTCCCTGGAGGCTCCTTCCTCCTGGCCCTGCCGGTGGCTCCACACGCCTCCCTGGCTGCCGGGACAGCTAGACGGGCCCTGGGGCTGCTGCCCTCGGTCCCCGGCCCCTGGCCTGGCCGCTTCCTCCCGTGCCCCTGGGAGCTCGGAGCTCAGCTCCTACCATTCGACAATGTGCACCCTGCCCCTGTGTGCCCACTGGGACACAGACAGCAAGGGCCTCCTGGTCCAGGAGGGGGACAAAGACAGCCAAATCAGTACAGCTGAAGCCAGTGTCACTAAGGCGGAGGCTGTGAAGGAGAGGAGAGGAGGGGGCGTGGGGCCAGTCCAGAGGGGGGACAGGAGCCAGCCCCAGGAGCATGCGCCAGGCAGGCATGGCCGTGCAGAGGTCCTGAGGCAGAGTGAGGGGAGAGGAGGGCTGCGGGGACAGGAGTGGCCCATGCCAGGGAGCCTTGGTGAGAGAGGGAAGGTGCTGGGGGGCCCCACTGCCCCCGACCCGCCCTGAGCCTGGCTCCCGTGGGAGTCCCCTCGGTCCTCCTGACAGCCAGGGAGGCGGCTCTCCATCCCCTGCCTCCCGCAGCCCAGGTGGGACTGTGGTCCCCGAACCCCGTGGTTCCTGGCTTCAGAGGAGGAGCAGTCCGTGCTGAATTCTGAAGGTAAAACCAGAGACTTCGGAGGCCTCCCAGCCGTGAGAGCAGCTGCCGTGTTTGACAAGCCGCATCCCCCAGGCTGAGGTCACTGTCCCTAACGGTGAGTGTGCTCAGGTGGGAAGCGGGGGGCTTGCTGGACACTCTCCTGGCTTGGGAGGGGACAGGGAGTGGAGGTCTCAGGGTACTCCGTGTGTCCCCAGTGAGCTTCCTCATGGAGCCCCGAGGATCTGCTCGACACACCCCCACCTCATTCCCAGGGGCAGAACTGAGGTCCATAGAGATGAAATGACCATGGCCTCCGGAGCAGCCAGGGCACCACCCACAGCCTTGGCCCAGTGGCTCCACCTCCCAGGACCTCGGTGTCCTCTTCTGGGAATGGGGAGGTGGTTTAACTGAGGCCTTTCTGAGCCCCAGATGATAAAATTAAAATTGCCGTGAAACCGTCACAGCGGGGAGGGCCTGTCTCAGTGAGTTTTCTGTTGCTGTAACAAAGTACCCGAGCCAGGCGCGGTGACACCCGCCTGTGGTCCTAGCAGCTCAGGAGGCTGAGGCTGGAGGATCACCAGTTCAAAGCCAGCCTCAGCAACTTACTGAGACCCTGTCTCTAAATAAAAAATAAAAAGAGCCGGGGATGTGACTCAGGGGTTAAGAGCCCCTGGGTTCAATCCCTGGTCCAAAAAACAAAACACAACCAGATGCCTGAGTCTAGGGAATTCATGAAGAATAGAGGTCCACTGGCTCTCAGTTCTGGAGGCTGGGAGGTCCAGGGCCAAGGCCTGGGTACCGCGAGGAACCTTCATCTCCTCCCAACGGCCTGCCTTGGAGTACTACCCCCAGGGGATGAGTTTCCAGCACGTGAACTTTGGGGGGGCACACTGAAGTCACTGGGCCTGGCTGTGGCGGTGGCCAGGGAGCCCGAGGCCCAGGCAGGAGGAGGCTGGGGGCGTGGGTGTGGTCACCAGCCTTTGGGGAGCCACGGGCGTGCAGGGCCGCCCGTGGGATGTGGACTCTGTGGGTCTGAGTCGGAGCTGGACTTCATCGGCCCTGGCTGGTGGCCCCCAGAGCTCGGCCTCTCCTCTGAGGGCAGCCCTTCCTGGACTCTGCTCTCCTTCCAGTGACCTCATTCCAGACCCTTCCCTTCCCCTGCCCCCCCACCACCCTCCCTCAGCTCTGGCCACCCCGAGGGCCCCCGCCACACAGCTGTCCCTGCAGAAGCTGCCCAGCCAGTCATTTAGCTCCAAGGAGGTGACTTGGCTGTGGTCCCCTGAGACAGGGACTCTCTGTCCCCTTCCTGCCTGGGTTCCTTGGGCTCTGTCCCTGAGGGGCCCCTGGAGACCCATCTCCTGGCTGGGACGCCCCGCGGGACCCCAAGCCCCCGGAGACCCAGAGATCCCCTGGACACGGCTCCCCGCCCGGCTCTGGGCACCTTCCACACACTGGCGTTTGGTTACGCAAGAAACTCAGATTCATTGCCCCAAATTGGATAATACACATAAACAAACAGCGGGAGGAAAGTGAGTCACCCTGTCGCTCAGCAGGCAGCGCCCGCCGGCCTGTCACACTTCGTCCCCTAGGAACTCCTAACTTCCACCAAACTGGCTACTGGGGCTCTGACCCAGCACGTCCCCTGTCCCCTGTGCCTGGCATGGGGCCAGGGGTGTGGGGTGGACCGGGAGCCCGAGGAGGGGGTCCTATTATTTTGGCCACTTGGTAGATGAGGAGAGGTTCAGAGGTTCAGCATCCCTCCCACCAGTGGCTTGCTCACGGTCACCCGGCTGCCAAAGCTGGGGAGCTGGGCTGGGGTCAGGCACTGGCCTCCCAAGAGTCCAGAGCTCGGTGGGCCAGGTGCTGTGGGACCCCCGCTGCTGCTGGGCCTCCCCTCCCCCAGGAGCCAGGGCAGGCGCTCAGCATCCCGCCATTAGCATATCCATGAGCATCCCTGAAACCCAATTACCCAGAGGGCTTGGGCCCCAGCCAGCCTGCTGCCATCTCTGCAGGAAGAGGGGCCGGGGCCTGGCAGGCCGCTGGGGAGAGTGCAGGTAGGGAACCAGGGGGCTGGGGAGGACCTGCTGGTGGCTGTGGACCCCACCCCTGCCCAGCTTTGGGCGGGCGGCCTCCTCTGCCCAGCTGCAGCAGGGTGGGTCCGACTTCCCCAAGGAGGCAGCCTGGGTTCTGCTGCCCCCTGCAGCGTCCCCTCCCACCTGGCAGCCCCTCAGCGCCCCCCAACTCCTGGGACCCTTTTCCACTTGTTTCTTACATAGAAAAGCGCGTGTACGTACAGATGCGCGCGCTACGGCGGTCTGCGGGTCCCCCCAGTTCATGTGCTGGAAGCTGAACCCCACATTTCACGGGTGGGGGGTGTGCGGAGGTGACCCTTTGGGAGCTGAGGGAGGCTCGATGAGGTCATGAGTGTGCCCTCCCCATGGCATTGGTGGCCTTCTGCAAAGTGGGACCTGAGCTGGCCTGGTGCTCACGTGGTGTCCTGCGCCAGGCTGTGCTGCAGGAAGAAGGCCCTGACCAGACGCCCATGCCGCCGTCCTGGGCTTCAGAACCAGAACCGTGACCCAAGAAACCTTTATTCTTTGTCAGTCACCCCGGCTCAGGCATTCACTTAGAGCAAGGAAACGGCCGGCCAGCCTGAAGGCAAGCGGCAAGGCAGAGGCCCCACCCCTGATTTAGGCGAGTGCTTTCTTCAGAGGGCCACGACATGTGCCCTGTGCCCTGCGACAACAGGTTACCTAGGTTGGTGTGTCCCTGAAAGGTACAGGCCCTCGCCGCTCACCCACGATGGAACGTCCCAGGGTGAGGCAGCCCCACACCCGGCCGTCCTTTCTCTCCCGGCCCACGGACAGGTGTGCCCAGCTTTGCCTCCCGCGGGCAACGGCGGTGTCATCTGTGCACGTCTGTGTGCACATGTGCCGGCGGCGTTTCTCTGGGAGCAGGTTGCAGGGTTGTGGTCTATGCACATCTTTACTAGTTATTGCCAAATTGCTCTCCAAAGTGGTGGTTCAGATGATCGTTTTAAAATATAAATTAGATCATGTCACTTCCCTGATCAAAACTCTCAAATAGCTTCCTATTATACTTAGAACAAAATCCATATTCCCCTCCGTGAATACCCGGCTGCATTCCAAGGTCTGCTCTCCCCTCCCCCACAACTTTCTGGCCTCCTTTCTTTTTCTTCAAATGGCCCTGGCTTCCTCATGCCCCAGGGCCTTTGTACATACTGTTTCCTCTGTCCCACACACTCTTCTTTTAGCTCTTTCCAAACTGGCTGCTGCTTATCTTTCAGGTCCCAGTGAAGACGTCACCTCCTCTAAGGAGCTCCCTGGACCACCCAGCTGAAGAATCTGCCTATTTCTGCATCACTTCCTTTGGAGTCCACAGCATGGTTCTATGAAGACCTTTTACTCTTTGCTTGCTGTTTATTGGCCTGGTGGCCTCTGGCAGGAGGGCCTCTTCTGCCTCACTTCCTCCTGGATTCCGAAGGCCAGCATGGGCCTGGCACCCAAGGGCTACTCTTAGGACCACTTATCCAGCCACCATGTCTGGAGCGGTGGATGACAACGTGCCTGGTGTGTGTGTGGGTGGGCTACGGGAGAGGGGACACAGCAGAGGGGACAGTGCGCTGGGTTGAAGGTAGGGTCAGGCCCACGGCCCCTCCTGGAACCTTCCCCACGGCCATGGGGAATCATGGAAGGTGCTGGAGCCCGGAGCAGCGGGCTGGGCTTGCATTTTAGACTCTCTTCAGAAGTGAGAGGGGCAGTGAATTGCAGGAGGTGGTGGCTATGTACACAGAACACTGCCCACGGCTCGGGTGGGAGGTGGACCAGGAGGATCCTCCCTGGACCCCAGCAAGGCCCCCTCGACTGAACCCCCCCCCCCACCTCGAACAGCTGGGAACTGAGGCCCTAGGAGGAGAGGAACCCGAAGCAAGATGCTGAGGGTCCTCAGTGGGAGTCCCCCCTGCCCTGGAGGACTCGGGACAGCCATCTGACCCCTCCAGGGTCTTGTCCTGTGGGGACAAGAGGGCAGCCCAGCGGGGCCCCTGCTCTGCCTACCGCAGGGACCCCCTGGCTCGGGTATCCCCTCCTCTCTGCCCTCCTGCCCTCCCAGCTTGGGCTCCACACGCGGGAAGGAAAGGGAGGAGGAGGCTGGCCGCCATTGGTATGCGAGGCCCAGCCTCGGCCCTCAGCGGCCCAACCTTCCTGCTCGGCTCTTTAAGAATCCCTCCTCGGAGCTGCCGCGTGGTGGTTGCCGGGCAACCACATCCCGCCCCGCCCCCACGGCTGGCGCTGGCTCCCCTCCCCTCCCCCTCCCAGGCTCCTCCCTCCCCGCCGGCCTCAGCGGCGCCCTGGGCACCTGGGCCTGCAGGTGAGGGGCTGGGGGTGAGCCCGCCCAACCTGGCCGCGGAGCAGGCCCAGCACCCCCGGATCTGGAGAGGGGGACCCGGGCTTAGCACCTCCTTGCTCATCACCCTGGAGCCCCCCAGGGGCAGGTGGAGACTGGGGGAGGGTTCCAGAAGATGATGTCTCTTTCTTCCCCAGAACTCTGGGAGGGGACCTGGGCTCAGAAGCCCAGTCCTGACTCCCATCCCCTCCCTGGGCTGGGTCTTGGGTGGTTTCTGCTGCCCTGCAGAGGTGGGGGGCCGGGGAGGCCAGGGGAGGTCCAGGAGGTGCCTGAGTCCCCCGCAGGTGAGGGGAGAGGGCCCTCTCTCTGCAGCCCCCGGGCCGGGCTGGCTGAGCTGGGCCCTTGGACCCTGGCATGGCCTAGAGAGCCCCAGGGTCGTGGGGAGACTGAGGCCGTAGCCATCTTGGACAGGGACAGGGACGGGATGGAGAGGGAGGAGGTGAGGACCCTAGAGGCTCTGGGTCCCTGAAGAACCCCAGCCCCTGGCCTCACCCTCCCCTTCCCTCTGGCGGTCATGGGGAGCTCCGGATCGTGGGCTGACCTCTCCCCACAGCCCGCCTGGCACTCCCTCTCCCCGGCCCTTGGCCCTTGCTGTCCAGCTCCCATGCTGTCCCTCTCGTGGCTGACCTTCCTTCGAGGCAGGATCCACATTTCCTCCTGTGGAGGGTGTGTGAACGGGTGCCCCTGGCCGGTCAAGAAAGCCCAGGTCTCCACAGAAGCAAGTCCTCTGCTGGGGATGATGGCTGGGCATCTGGAAGGCGTGGGGACAGGCGTGGGGACAGGGGAGGTGGTATCACTGGTGGGAAGAAGAGGAGGCTCACAGGGGGAAGGAGGGGCCCATGAGAAAGGCCTGGAACCTCCTTATGGTGGCAAGGTCCTGCCAGTCTGTCCCTCTCTGGAGTTCTCCCCCCGCCACCCAGGGCACCTGTTGGTCTGGGTCTCTACCCCCACAAGCCGAGACCCCACCCTGCCCTCTCCCCAGGAGCTGTAAAGGGGTCTGGCCTCCCTCTGAGACCCTGGAACCGTCATTCTGGGGTGGTTCCCAATTTTAGGAGTCATGGCTGGCCTTGGGACAGCTCTGTCACTGTGACTCGCCTCAGTGTTACGGTCATTCACTCAGTAATGCTGGGCTATGCTCCCCCCACGCACAGGGCTCTGTGGCAGGTGCTGGGGACACAGAGGGACCAAAACAGATCCTGGCTGTGACTTCCCAGTGCTGGAGGTCGGGTGGAAGAGACGGGCGCTAACCAGACACACATCCAGGGTACAGACCCCGCCCCCCCGTCCTAAGTCACGTGCTGTGGCATCCAGTGGCTGAAAAATGGAGTCCCACGAGTCATGGGAAGTCACAAATGAACTAAGAGCCACCACTGAGAAGCAGGGAGCAGAGAGGACAAGCTGAGGGTGGGGTGTGGGTGTTTGTCCTCCCAAATCCATGTTGGAATTTCATCCCCAAAGTCGTATGTTGATGGCTTGGAGGGGGGTTTTGGGCAGGTAATTAGGGTCAGATGAGGTCATGAGGGTGGGACCCCCATGATGGCCTGAGTGCCTCCTGCCTGTCTTCCTTATGGTGGGCAGTCCTAGCCAGGTGGCACACATCTGGAATCCCAGGGACTTAGGAGGCTGAGGCAGGAGGATTGCAAGTTCAAAGCCAGCCTAGGCAGCTTAGGGAGAACTTCAGTAACTTAGACTCTGTCTTAAAATAAAAAATAAATAATAAATAAGAAGGACTGGGATGTAGCTCAGTGGTAGAGCACTTGCCTAGCATGGGGGAGGCCCTGGGTTCAGTCCCCAGTTTCTCTCTCTGTCTCAGCCTGTCCATCTCCCCCGGCCCCATGAAGAAGGCTCCTCCAAGACGGCCCCTACTGGATGCAGTCCCTCAACCTTGGGTCTCCAGAACCAAAAGCTGAATAAACTTCTAGTCTTTATAAATTATCTAGTCTGTGGCATTCAGTGATAGTAAAGAAAATGGACAAAGACAGAGACGCAATCAGAAAGGTAGGATAAAGGGAGGTTCTTGGAAGACAGGATGACTGAGCTTTGGTCTAAGGGTGAACAGGAGTCGGTTAGGGGTGGAAAAGCATGGAGCAGTGGGACCTGATGTCGGGAGCAGGAGGGGCTCAGAGATATGACCTAGCTTGTGGGGGGCTCCTACTCTGGCCTGCAGCTTCCCCAGGCCAGCGGCCAGTCTGATCCACCCTGCTCCCAGTGCCTTCTTTGGGGGGTAGGTGACCTCCTCACACTGGCCTTATTTCTTCTGTGCCTGTACCTTTGAGCACAGGGTCTGAGAGCTTCCTCCTGGACTGGAGGCCTGGGTCCCTGACTGTCCCTGAAACTGCTCTGGGCCCAGCCTGCCACTCCTTAGAGGAGAACCAGTGTTCTCAGGGAGGAGCCCTGGCCCTGCCATGTCCATGGGGCAGCTTAGTGCAGGGTGGTTGGGGGGGGGCAGTGGAGTTGGAAGCTGGGTCCCAGAAGCACCTGGAAGTTTCCGCCAAGGTGCACAGACAGCCCCCACGGGGCCCTGCTGGTGGATTCATGTAAACATCCCCGGTCTCACCTCGCAGCCAAGGACTGGTGAATCCAAGACTGAGACCCCCAAAACAGGAACAGGAAGTCTCTTCAGAGGCCCTCTGGCTCTAGGTGGGGCTGGGAGTCCTCCCCCTGCCCCAGGAGATGGCACCACGGTGGGTGAGCATTGCTGTCTGTCTTGGTGTGGACCCTGACCTCTGCCCCAGGATGGCCTCGGGCCTGGGTGCCTGGATGCCCAGAACAGAGCCTGCCGGGAAGGGTCCCTGGTGAGGGTCCCTGCTGACCGTCCAAGGCAGAAGTCCTGTCCCTCCGTTGAGTCTGGTCACCTGCTTTTCCCGGCCCAGAACAGGCTCAAGCCAGACCTAGAACAGCACAGCCACGGTGGTCAGCGGTCTAAGAGGGGCGAGTCGGTTGCCACAGCGCTTCACAGTGCACGGAGCCCTTTCCTTGGGACCTCACCTGGGTCTTAGGACCTAGCCTGTCACCCCAGGCCTTGGAGTTCTGGGATGGCCACATTAGTGTAAGAAACAGGTGCAGGGAGGCTGGGGGAGTACCCCCGGCAGCAGCTGGGAGCAGGGAAGGACAGCAGAGCCCAGAGGTGAGAGGGTGGCTGGGGAGGCAGGCACGGGGACTGCTGGCAGGACCAGGGTGACCTTGGCTGGCCAGTGGAGGGCCCCCTCACGGGGATGCTGGATACTGCCTGGGTTACGGCCACCCTGGGAGTTGGGGAGCTCTGGCTTGGCAAGCTCAAGGTTGAAGCCACAAATTGTGGTTGGGTGACTTACACTGGCCTCATTGCTGAAAGCGTCCCCACAGGTGCCCAGCTTGCAGGACTAGCTGTGTCCTCCTGGGCCAGGGCAACCCTGCCTTCTCCACTGACCATCACTCATGGAGCCCACGCACCTGAGTGCCATCTTCTCCATCTCAGCTGGCTGTCCCACTCCTGGGACTACCCTCCTTCTCCGGTACCCGCTCCTCCCCAGGCTGCCAAGGCCCTTCCCACCTGGCCCAGCTGACCTCGCCCCTCCGCCTCCCGTCCCCCAGCTCCATCAAGAAGAGCTGATCAACGCCGGCTGGGCCCTTTCCTTCTCTTGGCCCTGACCCTCTAATACCAAGAGCCAAAATCCCCAGCAGCTGTCCCGGATGTCCCACCTGACTCTGGCCCTGTGTCTGGGGTCACCTGGTAATCCTGTCTCAGCAAGATCCTCTACACTGTGCCTGTCTAGGTGCCTGGCACTCTGGAATTCCAGCTTTGCCAGGGTGAGGTCCAGCGGGTCCGGATTCAGCCTTGGTCCCTGGTGTCCTGACCAACACCCAGCACACCGTGGACTTCCCGTCAATCTTCCCCGCACCATGTGTGGCCCGCAGGCATGGCTGGGCGGGCTGTGGTACATCAGCGGGTGGAATATCACACAGCCATTAAAACCACAATTATGAAGATGATATTTTGATATCTAAGTGCAACTCGTCAAACAGAGCTGTATCCAAACCATCCGCTCCACCTGGAGGCTCGGAGAGCCTGCTCCGCGCTGGCCCCAGGCTGGGCGTGTCAGGGATGGAGAGAGGTTCAGTTTAGAAGAGGAGGAAGACACGCACATAAATCTGGAGCCACACACTAAGGGACGCAATGGAGGAATGACAGAGCCCCGGGGCCCCTCGTCCATCTGGGGGCCTGGGCAGGCAGAACGGAAACCACTGCTCTGGAAAAATTATAGCCGTCCCTGCGTGGACCAGCCTGCAAGGGAGCAGAGGCACAGAGACTGTTGACGCCACAGGGCGGTGGCATTGTGGGTGATTTTTCCTTCCTTTATTGTTGGTATAATGCTGTTTGGGCAATAAATAAAAATTGGGAGAAAAAAATAGCTGTTTGGTGAATTGAGCAGAAAAGCAGGAGAAGGAAGAAAGGGAATTAGGGGGCAGGGAGTGGGGAGGGAGGAGTGGGGAGGAAAGTCAGGAAGGGAAAGGCGCTGCTCACAGCAGGTCAGAGGTGGCAGCCCTGGGCCAGGCCCCAGACTGCTCCCAGGTTGGGGGCAAGAGGGACAGCTTGTGGTCAAGAGGGAAGGACAGGAAAGCACAGGAGGAGGGGGAAAGAGGGGCTGGTGTCCCTATTGGTGACCTTCTCCCAGGGGGACCCTGAAGGATGTACAGCGCAGGGGTGACTAGGCCCCTGGAACATCTGCACAGTCTGGAGTTGGGACAGTGGGGTGGGAGGTGTGGGAACAGGTTCAGAAAGGGGTCTCAGCCAGATTGTGGGGCCTGGGGCCCTGGTGTGGGGGGTTCTGGGCAGAGGTACAGACTCACTCAGGGGAGTGAATAGGTAGGAACAACTGAGCTCTGAGACACAGTGACAAGGTCCTACCTGGGCAGGTGAGGCTGGGTGGACTGGAGAGCTCCTTAGTGTACCAGAGAATGTCAAAGAGGGTGGGGACAGACTCTCTAGGCTAACCACCTCCTCCCATCACCCAGACCCCACACAGTGGAAGTAGACTTTTCTGAAAGGCAGGCAGAGGCTCAGCCACCTTCCCATTCAAGGTCTCCCCAACCCTCATAAAAACCTTTGCAAACAGGCCCTGAATGCTCCCATTTCACAATCAGGACACTGAGGTTGGAGAGGTTAATCAACTTGCCCAAGGTCACAGTCAGCTGGTGCAGGAAGGAATGGGCCTGGCATCTGACCCAGGCTGCCCACTTTGCCAGCTGGGTGGGGCACTTCTCAGAGAGAACCCAAGGGTTCAGAGCACACGCAGGAAGGGGGAGCAGCAGGTGAAGGGGTTTGAATGGGGAAGGGGAACCAGACAGGGTGGAAGGGGTTACCTTGGCAGCAGAGTAGGTGGTGGGTACCTGTTTGTGAATGAATGCATGGGTGGACAGATGGATGAATGAATGAATGGATGAATGAGTGGGTGCAGAGGAGGGGTGCGGGAGGAGGCGGCGCGAGAACGAGAGAGAGAGAGAACCCCTCCTCTCCCCTGCCCCCCCTGCGCTGGAGGCTGGTTTTGGGCGCCTCCCTCCCCCCACTCCCTAGGGGGGCCTGCTTCCCATCCTGCCCTCCCCCCCCCCCGTCATTTTAGCGGAGGGTAGGAGGAGGGAGACGCGGAGGCCGCTTCTCTCCGGCAGGGCCAGAGTCCCCGCGCGGCGGCGCAGCCTCCCGCGCCGGGTCCCGCCGGCCAGTGCGCAGCGCGGCGCCCCCGCCCCCGCCGCCTCCTCCCCGCCCGCCGCCTCCCCTTCTCCCTCCCTCCCCGCTCCGCGCCTGCACGCACGGCCCCGCCGCCGCCGCCGCCGCCGCCGCGAGGGGAGAGGCGGCCGCACAGCCCGGTTCCCCGCGCCCTGCTCGCCAACGCCGCCGCCGCCGCTTGTGCGGGCGCCGCTGCTGCCCTCGCCCAGCCGAGCGCACTCGCCCGGGCACACGCACCCCACCGGGGGGCGCAACCCCGCGCACTCCTCCCGCGGCTCCGCCGGGCGCCCGAGCCGGGCAGATGCGCCGCCGCGCGCCCCCCGCCCCGGGCCCGCCACCGTGCTCCGCCGCGCGCTGGGGGCTCCCCTCCCGAGCTCCCCGGGCGCCCTCCGGCTCCGGTTCCCGCCCGCTTCTTGGAATAACCCCGGAGGCTCCAGCCGTCGCCGCAAAGTTTCCCGAGGAGACCCGCCTCCCCGGCCGCTGCGCAGGTAAGGCTGGCTGCGCGGGGCGGGGGCCGGGGGCCGCGGGTCGGGACAAGGCGCCCGGGCGGACGGGGCGGGGGCCGCGGGTGCACCGAGGCGCAGCGGGATCGGGCTGCCGGGCTTTGCCCCGGCGCGGTGGGGGACGCGCAGTCTTTGGGATTTGGGGAGGGGGGCCCTGAGTCGAGAGCTACAGCCAAGCGCCGGTGGCGCTGGCCCCGCCGCGGGGAGGCGCGGGGTTCGCGGCCGGCGGCTCTGCTCCCCAGAGCAGCGGCTGGGAAGGGCGGGGGCTCGACTGGAGCCGGGGACCGAGCCCTTGCTGCGCCCCCGAGAGGCAGTTTGCCCGCGGGGGGCTCCAGGCTGGGCAGATCGGTCCCAGCTCCTGCCCCGCACCCGGCAATCGGAGGGTGAGGGGCGCGCGGGGAGGGCAGCGGGCCGGCCCGGGCGCCGCGCTCCCGTCCCCACCAGCCGCGTGAGTCACGGTTAGAGCGAGGTTTTATTTTTAAAACGACTTCAAGGGGGGCACTGGCAGCCTCCAACTTCCCTCCCAGTGCGCGCTGTGGACTGTCAGCCCCGAGCCGGTGGGGGACTGGGGCTGTACACCTGGCGGCTAGAACAGTGGGACTTAGGGGCTGGGGGCGCAGCGGGGTGCCTCTCCCCCCAAGCTCTCAAGACCCGGCGCACGCCCCTCGGCGCGGGGAGGAGAGGCCCATGGGTGGAAGGCTGGGGAGCGTTGTTGCCCAGCTGCAGGGAACCGTAGCTGATCAGAGCTCTCCAAGGAGGAGAAAGTTGTGAAGCGGCGACATCAGGGAGCTGCCCCAGGCTTCCCGGTGGCCCCCGGAGGGCTTCAAGGCTCTCTGGAGTGTGTGACTTTGGGAGAATACAGCCCAGCTGGGGTGTGCCAGGCCCGGGAGGCCCAAGACAGAGCTCTGATGTGAATAAATAAAGCCAAGGCAGAGGAGGTGGGGGACGACTGGGTCCAAACCTGCCCCACCTTGGCCCCTGCACCCTCAGGGAGGATGGAGACCAGCCCCACCCACACCCCCTCCCCAGGAGGCTTAGTGGGTGGGAGGAGGCTGCCTGCTGGACCCTGGATGCTAGTGGTAGAGGACTAGGAGCTGGGGCACCCTCTCCCTGCCCAGTGGCAGTGGGGGAGGCTGCCATGCTCAGGGGCTCCAGGCTCAGGTTTCTGGAGTTGAAAGCCAACTGCGTTCCTTCCTGCCAGCCCCAGGAGGAGAGCGCAAACATCACCTGTCAGCTGGTGCTGGCTCCGTGGGCGACTGTTCAGGGCTTCCTCAGAAGGTTTAAAATGGAAATGGCCCAAGCTGCCAGGGCCAGTGCCTGGGAGGGGATGCTGCCCAGCTGGGTTGGCACTGAGGGTCCTGGGAGGTCTGAGGGGCAGGAACAGCTGAGGGGCTGTCACATCTGGCGGAAGGGTCAGCCAGCGCAGGTCTGAGAGCAAGCAGCTTGTATGTGCAGTGAATGGTGTGGAGGGGCTAGGTGTGCGCCCCACCCTGACTTCCCACACGGAACCAATCACTCAAAAAATTCTCCCCCGCAGAGCTGAGGACAGGAAGGCCAGGCCGCGGCCCCCGTGCCCAGGGCACTGCCCTGGGCCGACTTCACCCAGACCTGGGTCTGTGTGTCCATGCTCCACCACCTACTGGTTCCAAGTCCCTGTGCCTCAGTTTCCCTTGGTAAAACCGGGCTGCTTGCACGTCACCTGGGACCCCAATGGGGGTGGGGACTGCTGCATAAACTGCAGCTGCATTTGTTCCATTTCCTTAATGGTCCTGCTCTGGGGCCTGAGTCCGAGGGGTCCTCAAGGACTGAGGGGACCTGTAAAGACCTTGGAAGTTCATGTGCTGTTGCTGGACTTTATTCAGTCTTACCCTGGCGCTACGCAGCAGTCCCTGCTGTGTCCCTGCTCCGGGGTCCTATGAGGCCTCCCAAGGAAGCCCCTGGGGGACCCGCCCAGCTTGTTTCCAAGGCCTTGGAGGGGAGGGGGTGTGGCCACCCTATGTGTCACCTGCTGCCAAGGCTGCACAGAGGGGTGTTGGCCCAGAGGACTGTCATCCTCTGGGCCACCCAGGCCTGCAGCTTCCCCAAGGGCCACTGTGCCCCTGCCTCCGTGGGAGGACACGGCCACTGTCCTGCCCTCTGAGGAGGGGTGGGTGCCCTGGGCATGGGTGAGCAGGGAAGGACGGTGTACAGAAAACATGGGCAGATGGTGTGTGTACTCGGTTCAAAGTTAGCAAGAAAGGGACTGGAACCCCAGGTGGCTCTGGTATAGCAGGTGTCCAGGGACAGAGAGGCAGGCCTAGAGCTGGCCAACTGCCTGAAGAAGTCCAGTGTGGTGCTGTTGTCAAGAAGTGGCTACTCTGGTGCAGAGGGACAAGTCCCTGAGGCCAGCTGGGC